>NW_022111358.1:14121407-14123829 GCF_000313985.2 Echinops telfairi
TCAGAGAGAATTATTTAAAATATATTCACCAAAGACCACTGTTAACTCTCCTGGGAAATACTGCATAATTTTCAGAATTCAATGAGTTTAACATCTCTCTGTACTAACAGGGGAATGGAACATTACATGGGCTAAAAACTACATATGTACCGTACCTTCTTGGAGTTGTTTAGGAGAGTGGTTTTTGGCATTGTTAGTCAGAAGCATTCGCCGTAACAGGGCATCGGTGCCGGTGATTTCTTCCTCACAGACCCAGTCGTCCACAATACATAAATGCGGGTAGTTGGTTGCAAGGAGACGCAGTAAAGCAGAATGCAGCCCTAGAAAATTTACAAAACGTCACTGGAGTCCCCATTTTTACACACCAGAGGCTTTCCTACTTTTCTCCAATTCTGTAGTTAGAGCCAGGAATTTGCTTCAATAAAGATCTCCCAAGTGATAGGATTCAGTTAGTTGGAAATTACAGCCTATAACAGAAATTCGCATGCTTTCTTTTTCCCTATTCTAGCATAAACGTCCCCAATCAGGTTAGCCTGGTGAACAGTAGCTCAACAGTTGTAGGGGCAGAAAAGAAGGTCCATTTGGAGATTAGATATGGTTCGAGAGGAGGACCCACTGTGAAATTCTGATGAACCTCCTTACGAGAACATACCATCTTCCAATCCAGTTGCCAACTTTGAGTGGCGGCTAATGTGCATTTTTCTCACTTTACTCTAATGTCCTTCAAGATAAGCAACATTGCTTCAATTCTACAATAAGAAAACTAAGGCTGAAAGAAAGACATTTATCAACTTTCCCAGTCACATAGTTAAGTATGTCAGCAAAAAGACGCTGTTTGCTATACTAATTACTTCCACAAGAGGGTATATTTGTCTTACTTCAAAAAGACGTAGAAGAATGAGGGAAAATCTTCCTTTTACTAAATCAAAAGCCTTTGTTGCTAACATTTTGTTTTAACATAGTTTGAACATTCCTGACTATATTACATAACCTCAATCAGAAAATCAATGACAATGTCATAAAATGCTTATCTAGTTACATGAAGTACTACCGTGCTAAGTGCTTGGTGCATAAGTACCTAGTAACGACTGCTGCTACTGCTTCATCATCGTCATCATCTAGGGGAGTTGTAGTAATAAAAAGTATCCTAGATCAGGTCATCCCTTATTATGCAATTAAGGAGCATATCAAAGCATCATTTTAGCACCAACATGGGTAATGGCTGCTATCTTTCTCACATAAACTGCTTAAACATTAATGTTTCTGTTTGATAACTCACTGTGAAATAAAAAGTGGCATTATTTTTAAAGTTCATATCTTAAGTGAAAACAAAAAATATATGTATGTACATTTAAGATGACCACAAACTACTCACAAATGACTGAAAAATTAGTCTACTTTTTGGGGGGGCCATTAGCCATGTTGTTATATGGTGTCAAACATAACATTTCTTTGGAACAAGATCATGCAAAGATAAAAGTAAATGCAAACGTGAAAATAGCAAGAAGGCTCATTTTACGCTTTGAAACTAACCAAAAAAAAGTTAAACAGGAAAAAAAATCCACTCTGAAAAATATTACAAGGTGTTTAATTCGGGAAGAAAATCTGGTTCAGAAAATTGTCACAGTATTAGCTGCACTATGGAATACTATGGAGAAATTAAAAAGAGTAAGGTAGATCTATATTACTGTTTGAAAAAAATCTCCAAGACAAATGAAAAAGAGCAAGTCTCAAAAGAGGTAATTTTTTAAAAAAAATTTAAGAAGAGGTAACATTACTAGTTTAAAAAAAATTTGGTTTTATTTGTGTACCAGTTTCAATATTAGAATATTGTTTCAGTAGGTCAAAATATTGAGTACTTACAATGTTATATGACTCTACCTATATGGAAAAAAAAGTCTAAAAAGCCCTATCACATTGAAAATAGCCGGTGTGGTTCTGTGTGGGTGTCTGTGGAATTGGGGATGGTGTCAGAAGGAAAAAAGATCATTGACTGAGGGAGATGAAAAGGAATTTCAGTCTGAAAAGTCTAAATAAGAAAAAATTTAAAAAAACAAATCTGTGGCAATGAGGATCCATTACACTTTTATAGTACTGTAAACAGTGAGTTATTTAATAACAGTAAGAGCAATAAATACCTCCCATCTCCTGCTGCAGCCCTTGAGCCTGTCGAATAAGGAATTTGATAGGGATCTGGTCCATCAAAGAAGAAGAATATGATTTGGGCTTTCTTTGCATGGCAGCTGTCAGCCAAAAATAAGGTATAAAATAAATGGTGAAAAATAATAAAAATCGTAACCTTTAATCCAAATGAAAACAAACACAATGTCAAACCACGTTTCCCCTAAACACACCTAAAACGCAAATGCAGCACATAAATGACGAAGACTCACTACCAAAAAGCGAATACACATGAAGAGTA
>NW_022111358.1:14124277-14126730 GCF_000313985.2 Echinops telfairi
TTCTGACTCCATAGTCAAGTACCTTCACTACATCCCTCCCTCAAGTCCAGTCCCTTAAGAAAAAGGAGTAAATTCAGTCATTCAACAAGCATTTACTGTGCACAATGTACCATCAACTCCTGTTCTAGATATTAGGGTTAAAGCAGTGAAAAAAATGGGTAACACACAGCCTTTATGAAGCTTACATTTTAATAATTAAAAGGAAAGAATATTTCACATGCCTATATGGAATATAATACTGTAAAGATGTACATTTTTTATAACATAATCTATAAATTCATCATAACTCTAATCGAAAGTCCCAATGTAATTTTTTATGGAACTTAATCAACTTATTAACTAACTTCACGTGAATTACCCAGAAATTTGAAATGTCGACATTAATGATAAACAGCACAGGAAATGCAGAGGCATACAAAGGGAAACTCAGATATGGATATAGGTTTGTAATACACTTGGTATACACCAGCAACATTCCAAAGCAACTGGAACATGATGATGCAGGTTGACAACTGTCTAAGGATTTCTATCCCTATTTTAAAATAAAATAAGCTACCAGTAGAGTACATCTTTAAAATATCCTAGAAGAAAACAACAGGCCTTTAGGAGAAGGCTCTGAAAGGTTTTCCTCTCTGAGCTGTGAGGACGACACAGGCAGGCAGCGTTGGGCACTGGTGAAAGCGGGACTGCTAAGAGCTGGAGCTTTCTCGACAGCACCTAACAGTATTAAACCCTAAAATTAAACGCCCCGTAAACAAATGCCAAAACTCAATACTGGAAAAGGCATACGGAAATTGGCACTTCACCTGGGCATAACAGTATGGAAAGCAACATGGCAATGCATTTTTAAATCTCAGTAAGTTTCTTTAACCTTTGACCTAATAATTCTATGTTAAGGAATCTGTCTAAGGGAAAAAAAATAATCATGAATGTTTTCAGAGTTAGTTCTAAGGATGTCCATGGCTCTACTGCTTATAACAGCAAAAGTTGGAAATAATTTAAACGTCCAATAAATAATAAGGAAGGAACCAAGCAAATGACAGTACACATTTAGGGTGAAATATTATGCATAAAATACTTTTCCCCCCACTTACTACAATAGGCCAATGTTTAAAATGTATTTTGTAGGAGTAGATTACAAGTATATGATGATTTTAGCTTTTAAAAGCTATCATATATGTAAAGGCTAAAGGTTTTTCAAGCAATATTTTAATGGTGATGGGTGGTTTATAGAATTTTTCTTTGTACCTTTCTCATTTCCTAAAGCTTCTACATAAAAAAAGCCTTTTTTTATTTAAAAAAACAGCTGTTTTTCAGAAAGTGATATATTTAAACAATTACATAAGTAATGAAAAAACTTAAAATTCTTACATTCACCCTACAACATGGTCAAAATAGAATTCTTTATTGTCAAAGCTTAATTTAGTTCTAGGTTTTGTAGTTCTGAAACTTCAAGCTGCAAAGATAAAAAACATCTGCCAATGTTTGCTTAAAAGTTTCTGCATTTTGAAAAGAGGAAGTTGGAATAATTTGTACTCTGAAGAAAAATGTTAACTATCAAGTGCAATGACAAACTTCAAGTTCAAGAATTTAGAGACAGTGAGCACTAGTTTACCAAGTACCAAGGGTAATCTCTTCTGCTGGTGACCAAGAAAAAAAAACTCATATGAAACAATAACAAATAATAAACAAGGGCAGATTTTGCTGTTAAATGAAGTTAAGCTTGAGGGTGTTAATCAATAAATACTTTTACCTACTTAGGAATGGGGTGTTGTGTTTAAGAATACATACCTAGTTCCTTAAATAACTGACATTAATTACTATTATCTTTAACTGCATTAGTATATAAAAATAAACAGTTCAATTTATAAGAGCTTTCAGAAGTAATATCTAGGAAATTTCTTGTAAAAAAAACTATAAAACTTCAAATGTAGTGAAAATGTTCAATTTAGTAGACCGTAAGAATTTACTATATTACTTAACATTTTTTTGAAACTATATACTATTTAATTAATATATATACATATGAATTATAAATATGATTAAAAAACAAACTCAGTGCCATAATCAATGCTGACTCATAGCGACTCCCGTGGGTTTCAGAGACGGTAACTGTTTACAGGAGTAGAAAGCCCAGTCTTTCTCCCATGGAGCTGCTGGTGGTTTCAAACTGCCCACCATGCAGATCACAACCCAACGTATAACCACTATACCACCAGGGCTCCTAAATATTTAAAAATGTATCTTTTTCTATTTACCTGCGCATACATATGAGCGGCCTTCAAAAAGCCTGGAAAGATTGTATTTTGTTCCAGTTCCATTTGTCCACAAATTTCACACACACACACACACACACACACACACACACACACACACACACACGTTTATTCCTTTATTAATTTTTATAATGGTTAAAATCATAAAGCGTTAACAGAGTCTAGAATCTACAACAC
>NW_022111358.1:14128090-14130368 GCF_000313985.2 Echinops telfairi
GAATTCCAAGCCCACAGATGTTGAAAGAGCCAAGTACCCTGTGCCACAGCTGATACAGTTTTGTCCTAGAGCTGACACCCTGAATTTGGACTTCCAGTATCCCAAACTACCTTCAAAATATATCTACTGCTACCATCAGTTTTTGGCTAGTCTTGTAATGATCTAGTAACTCTTCTCTAATCTTTGAGCTCCATCTCCAAAACTCAATCCAGGCTCAGTTGTACTCTTAATCTAAAACCCCTAATTTATCAATTCATAGTCATGAAATTTTTGTAAAAAGAATAGCAGACTCGAGCCAGGTGCATTGGTATGACCAAGCATTTTACTGGGCAATAGATTACATGCTCTCTAATGGGTATATCATTTTCTGAACTTAATTTATTTTTACTTTTTGCAAAATATTAGTTAATTAAACATTTATCAACGAAAACGTTTATCTTGCTAAACTGCTACCATACTAATTATCTGAGTTCTTCCACAGAACACTTATTAGTAACTTGTTTTACTACTATCTATTAAATAACAGGTGCTTTATTCCTTAACAGAATGCAATTTTTATATATGAATATATAATGACTATAATACATAGTGAATATAATTTTATATATGAATATAAATAGGAGACTTAGATATTTTCCCTAGTATGTCAAAGACTATAATTATGTACAATCCTCATGAAAACAGTTAGGAAAAAAAATAGCCAATAAATTCACAATACAGTTAAAACATAACCTTTCCGATTTTGAAACAACGGGGATCTGCCAAAGACTGGAAGGTGAATTTAATTTCATTTACAATTTTGTTGTTGTTGTTATTTCATTTACAATTTGTAAACAGTAAATTCATTTGGTTGTGAATAAATAAACAAAACATTAGAAAAAATGATCCTTTATTATATATTCATTGTCTATGTTTAAATTTAATTTACAAAATATTAATGTTTAAATATTAAACTTATATTTAGTATCTACAAATAAGTTTAGTAAATTGTTTGTAGACACTGAGTATATAATACCTTTTATTAATACATAAAAAATTTGTAATTATGTCTTGAAGTGTAAAATACATGTTAAAAAATTTTTCAGAGATGGAATAGTATATTAATTTGTATTTGTATCTAAAATGCTGTAGCTGGCCTTCTGTAGTATATGAAGTAGCCAAGTGTGAAAGCCTGGTTCAGTGAGAATACTAACAAAAAAATTTAACTCTTCTAATTTTTTGCTGTTGCTTATGGTAGCCTGTCATTCTTCAAACTAATAGAAAAAAGATTGGCCAATCACAAAAATCAAGTCCCTCCTCCCCACAAAAAAAGTTAGAGCCCCTTAGATATATCTTGTAACTTACATTTAGTCTCTATAAATAAGTTCACTTGATTGTTAAAATACAGGAAATTCAGCTATTAATTTAGGTTGCTAAAAGGAAGACTGAGTCAAAAGGAGTGATTATGTGCCCACACATGTATGTATCTATATATTAGAGCATACCACATCTACATACCAAAGAATACAAAACAAATGCTGGAGCCTGGTGGAAGGCTTGGTTTTATTTTCTCATATTAACAGCCTAAAAAATAACAACAAATAAGCAAACTCCATGAACTAAAGCGAAGACTATTTTGCGACGTACAACTTACCTAAAGACTTGGTGTTTGCGAGGAGAGCTTCCTCATACGACAGCACGTAGTAGAGCACCAAAAGCTGTGCTGTGATGCCGAAGCGCTGGTTAAGGCGAATGCTGTCACCCTGCAGGTAACATTACAAACACTTTAAACCTTAGCAAGCTTCACAAGTCCTTTAGTGATAGTAAGAGCATTCAAAATAGATTCTCAGTGTGGCTGCTTCCAAGATCAGATACAGTGGGAGATATGCTGCTGTTTTCATTAAACTCAGAAACAACTTACAGTCTAAACGGAACTTGAGATACACACATGGATGATGGAAGGCAACGTGATTAACTGGTCGTTAAGACATAAAAAGACTCAGCTGTTCCGCAACAGCAACCCCCATCAGACTGTTTCTGAAAGGCTCAAAAGAATCTGAGGTATTGCCAAAGGAACCATGAGGAAAATAACCCCAAAAATAGGTTATTTCATATCTGGATATAGTGGTGAAAATTTGTCTTCCCTTCCTAATAAAATTGGGGGGGAAATGTTTTCATCAAACTCAAACGATATTAATCTAGTTCTACCTTTAGAATGCAAGGAACCTGGGAAAAGCTGTGCTGACTGTGTGGAAACATCACAGTGTTTGTCAAACACAGAACCGCGGGTTCTGAAACG
>NW_022111358.1:14131071-14133229 GCF_000313985.2 Echinops telfairi
AAAAAAAAATTGTAAACCCTACTACATCGATATCTAGAGAGCCATGTGGGCTGTGGTGGAGACGCCATGGCAGTGAGGCATCTGGAGAGGGAGAGGGGCAGTTCTTTAGAACACACGCTCAGGCAGATCAAAGAAGTGGCTGTGACACATACTGATGGAGACTGTCACTTAACTAGTGTACGCTAGCATGAAGTTGGATACTTATTTCTTACTTCTCTTAAGGAAGATATAAAAAGCAGACAATATAATTTAGCTGAAAAATAGTTTCACTACATAAAAACAATGACAATTAAAATTGATGGGTCAGGTATGAGTACATACTGTTGTTTTTTTGTAAATAAAGAACCTCTAGAAAAAAATTCAGATTTCTTAACCTCTGCGGTCTTTTCTTCAGGAAGCTTTTAACTATTTGATATAGCCAACTCTAACCAATTGAAAACACATCAAAATATATATGAGAATACTAGAAGTTGTATATGTTCAGTGTGAAGTGTCCTCATGATAAATCTGCATATGCTGGCCATGACCAACCAGGGACTTTCTTGGTTTGGTGAACAAAATAAAATAATAGAAAACAACAATTACCTTAATAAAGTTTAATGAAATAGCCATATACTATTCCTGAGAATTTAGATGAATTAAATTGTATATTTTGTAAATAACTGAGATAATTATATTAAAAAGCTTAAATTAGATTCTAAGTTATTTCAATGACTAGTGACTTAGCTTCAGCTATCATATATGTCATACATAAAGCCCAAAGAAAAGGCCTCCAAACTGCTACAGCAATGAAAAAAAGGTGTTCATTCACTTGAGTTGTAGCTTGACACCTAACTTAAGACCATACCTTGATTGAAACTTTGTGCTTGGTGAAAGAACGACTCCTGAGGAGCTGGTAAATACAATGAATGGGCAGAAACCCAGTGATGCTGGCACTCAGGTTGCTGGTGACAGGGACCCGAACTGCATGAGCTGTGACAACCTGGAAAGGAAAAACAGTTCTTACACGTTTACTAGGACCAAACACAAAATTATTTTGAAGAGGGGACTTCCAGGAAGATGGCGACGGAGTGACACATACCAGAGGGACTCCGCAGAATCCAGCCCAGTAGAGTTACTTAGAGGGAATTTTAACACAACTGGAACGCAGGAGGAGCATCATAAAGATAAGTAGGTAGAGAACCATGGTGTTTTGAGGGGCTGGGGGCTTTTGGCTTACCTCAGTGGAAGCCGGCTGGGGCTTGACTTGGCCCCGCTACTGTCCTTGTTGGAGCCGGGACCATTTGGAGCCTGTAAGGGGATTTGGTCTCAACACAGCCAAAGTTTGCCCCCCACCGGCCTTAGGGCAGGGACTGGACCCTTGCAGCTCCATGGGCAGGGATAGGGGTTCTGTTAGTGTAGCTTTTGTTTACATCTCTGCTCTGTTCTCCCACCATCCAGAGGCCTGCTCAGGGGCTTTTTCTCAGCACAGTCACACCTTGCCACCGCTGCCTCGGGGTAGGGACAAAACTCTTGCAGCTCCACGGAAGGGGAGTGGGACTCAGCTACATAGTTGCTTTTCTTTCCCTCACTCCCCTATATCCCCCCACACCCCAGTCTTACTTTAAATTTATTTTTTCTTTCTCCTCTGTCTCTTTCCGGTTCTCTCACACACCACTGCTGACCTCCAGACCACTCCCTGTACGTAGCCTAGGGCACTTACGCCTGCACCACACCCAGCTAGGTGAGCTCCACCCTGTGTAGTTAGCCCGAGGCTAGGGAAAGCCCTGCTTCCCCACCAGGGGATACTCTGCCCAACTTCTCACAGGGGAATTCCTGCCTGTGTACCTGGGGGTATAAGGCAGCTTGGCCAACACTCATCAACATAACAAGCTGTTTCAGGAACCTCTACCCAACCTCCGCAACACAAAAACAGGCAACCCACCAGCCTTCTGAGGCACTCCCCTGATAGGAAAGCCACAGGAAGATAAAGGGGTAGGTTAATCCCATAGAAATAATTAACTGTTGGCAGTTCAAAGAAGCATTCCTACAAGTCCCCCCAGAGAGAGCCAGTGCTCTTCCACTCCCTGGAAAATGGCACCCGGCTCCTCTAAAACAATGCAACGCAAACCGCCATCAGCCCCAACCACCTCAACAAAAAAACAGGAGAAACAAAAGG
>NW_022111358.1:14143874-14149522 GCF_000313985.2 Echinops telfairi
ATTAACATATAAATATCTATAACTAAACTGGAAAGTCTTCAAATGTGTAAATTTAAAAATAGCTGTTGGTTTCTAGTGAGCTTTGAAAGTACCTTTTAAATAGATTAATTCTGCTAGAAGGTTCAAAAATCAAATAAATCATTATGATTATTAGCACCTAAAAAGACTTAGGGAATGGGCATATTATTCTCTTTAGCAGAAACATGAAGTTTTTCATCCAGAGAAAGCTGTAAAAGAACTTAGGAACAAAAGAGAAGTACCTGCTCTGTAAAAATTTCCTGTGTAAAGATAGTCTTCATCCTGCTCAAGGAGCTTGGCTTAATTACAATCTGAAATAACCAAAAGATTACAACAGCCATGAGAACACTGTATATGACACACAATTCTTGGTAAATTTATTATCTAAATGGCAGTGAAATATAGCACCAATATTCAAATACTTGTTCCTATTTTTAAAAAGTGGCATCTCATACCCAGTATGTTTTACCTCAGAAACAAAACCAATATAAAAAAATTTGTAGTAAACGCCATGACTGGCATTTCAAATCAGTAGAAGCTAGACCTGGATAATTCAATAAGTCTGAGTAGGATAGCTACCTTTGAGTATATGGAAAAATATATACACATACGTATATAAATTCACACATACATCATAATCAAAATTAATTATATTTCTGAAAATGATTGCGGTAGCAATTGTACAACACTGCTTGATATGACTGAACTATTGAATAGTATGATGTCTGGATTATGTCCTAATAGTTTGAAAAAATAGTAATTATAACAATTTAAATGGATTAAAGATTTAAATGTTCAAAAGATGAAAAAATAGGTGGTTATTTATATGAACCTGGGGTAGAAAAAATATTTTTATGTACAACAGGAAAGTGAAAACCATCAGAGAAATAATATACATTTAAAAAGTAACTTTCACATGACAAATCTAAATGGCAAAGTTAAGTGTTAGAACATAATTGGGAAAAATCATTTATCACACGATTCCATAAATCTCCACTTTTAAAGAAAAAAAGGATTATAATATAACCAATTAACAATAGGTTTTCAGGTGGTATAGTAGTTATACATTGATCTACAATCCACATGGTTGGCAGTTCAAATCCACCAACAGCTCCTTTGGAGAAAGACTGGGCTTTCTACTCCCGTCAACAGTTACAGTCTTGTAAACCACAGGGGTTGCTCTGAGTCAGCACTGACTTGATGGCAGTGCCACAAAAATATTCGATATCAACTGAAAATGAACGTCAATTTCAACAGCGGGTCAAATGTCTTAAAATCAATAAAATACAGAATTTAAAGGATATTAGTATATCTCTGAATATAAAGACTTTCTGAGAAAACGCCAAAAAAAAAATAGGTCCTATAGTACATTGGTATAGGTCAAAAGAAATAAAACAGCTAACACAAATATTTTTAAACAACTTCATTAGTAACTTAATAAATGATGCATTTTTCATCAATAAAATTTACAAAGACTAAAAATAATGAATGAGCTTAAGAAAATATGTGTTTTCATTCACTAATAACAGCAACTTAGATTGGTATAATCTTTCTGTAGTGTTTTTTGCATTCTGTAGTTTTTTTGTAACTTTGTTTTATATATATTCTTAACACTTCGATATAAACTTCCTAAAAGATAATTTGCAACACTCATTAAGTACCTTATTACTATACTCCTTACTTAATTGTACTTCTAGAACTTTATCCTAAGGAGATAGTCACACAAATACATAAAAACCTACATGTGTGAGTGCTTGTGTGTGTGTTTACATAAATGAGAATATTCTTCTAAGCATTATTCAAAATTTTAAATTATTTAAATGTCAAATAATGAAGGAGCAATTAGGAAGTTCACCATCAGTCATGATGGAATGCTATGCACTGCTGTGGAGTCGACTCTGACGCACAGCGGCCCTATAGGACGGTAGAGACTATTCCAGAGTTCCCAAGACTAAATCTATAAGAGTGTAAACAGCCTCGTCTTTCTCCCCTAGAGCAGCTAATGGATTCCAACTACTAACCATACAATTAGCAGCCCAACATGTAAACCACTGTACCACCAGGGACCCCTTGGAATACTCCGTAGTCATTAGAAATTATACTGTATTGGAATATGTGCTGATAGGAGAATTAAGTTTTTCCTTTAATTTAAATATGTGAATACATGCTTTTAAAGGAAGAAAAGACAACAGAATGTTAACAGTAGTGCTCTTGATATCTATGAATGATGAAATTATAATGTATTTTCCTGTTTCTGTGTTTCCCAAATTTCTGCATTGTCCATCTATTATTCTTTAAGTAAATGTTTTCAAAATACATATTTTTTCCATAGTTCCTGATAAAATGTAAAACTATTAAACTAAAACTTCTTCAAGATGAAAACAATCTAATTACTTTACAGTACAGGGGGTACCCCAAAGCCCCGGAATTGCTCCCCCCCATGCTAAGTATTTAAATTGTTTACAAAACAGCCTTATCTCCTTCAAAGTACTCTCCATTAAACTTAATACATGTCAAATCTGCAGTTTCTTTCAAACCCATCTGTTTGGATGGCTGACAGCACCTCCCGTCGTTTTTTTGCTTCACCTCTTCTACATCATGAAATCACTGTCCTTTCATGTTCCTCTTCATTTGGAAACAAAAAGAAGCTGCATGGATAGAACTCAGGCGAGTAAGGTGTGTGGGGCAAGAGAGGCATGATGTTTCTTGCCAAAATCTGGCTCGCTGTGATGGCTGCGTGAGCAGGGGCACTGTCGTGGTAACAAAATCAGTCCCCCATCTGCCACAAATCATGCCTTTTTTGTTGCACGCTGTCATGCAATCTTTTCAGAACCTCTAAATAGAAAGCTTGATTAAGAGTCTGACCTGGTAGGGTGAGCTCCAAATGCACTAGGAGACATGTTCATCTGTTCGGGACGTTGACAGACATCCAGAATGAGTTTATCATCAATCAACATTCACCTTTTTTGAAACGAGAAAACCACTCATACACTTGAGCTTTTCCCATAGTGCTGTCCTTGTAAGCCGTGTTCAATATCACAACAGTTTCTGCGGCATTTTTCCCAAGCAGGAAACAAAATTTCACAGCCACACGCTGCTCTCTTAAATCAGCCATCACAACAAAATGAGGTTTGAGGGAAACTGCTTTTACAAAAAAAATTCACTGTGACCAGAAAGAACCTTCCCACTGGGTGCCTAACTCCGATAGAGTTGCTCAATGCTCACCTAGCAGGAAAATGCATACTGCAAAAGCTCCAACCCTCCACTCCAGCCAACACAATTGCAGGTTTGCAGGGGTACCCCCTCGTACAAAGCCCAGCTCAGAAGCACAATCTTTTAGAAAGATAAAAGGAAATTACCTTCATCCCCAAGGTGGAGCAGACCAAGTCAATGATAGCACTAAGCTGGTTGCTATGAAAGTACATAGCCACTAATAACAACATCTCCCCAAAAGAAGCAGAGACACCTGAAGTGCTGTTGAAACAGAAAAGGTATGAATTTCCAAACAGACAATAAGGAAAAAACTTCTTAACTGAAACAAACAAAGTCATTTTACCTCTCAAAATAAGCCTCTTCCTTTATCATCCAGCTTAGCCATGCCACCATCAGCTGCTCCTGCTCAGGTGTACTATATAAAACACACCAGGAATGGCAAAAGTCAGATACATAAGCATGTGAAGATGAAGCTTCTGAAGTTATTTTTGGTAGGAAATATCTTTTCATTCCCTATTTTGAAGCATCAAGTTAAAACAATGGCTTATTCAATTGTTCAAGTCATTAACTGTCAATGAGAAGTGAAGTGGTTCTAGAGATAAAAAATGTGGATATTTGTTTTTGTTCATGATTCTAAACAATTAGACCCTCTCAAAGTCTTAGTTACTACATTTGCAAACTGGAGAAAGTAAGTTTTCTCAGATTTCTAGGAAAAACAAAGGCAACCTGGGATAAAAATGTTAGATTAATGGCTGTTCTTTTTTCACATAGAAAAAAATTCCGTGTTAAAGAGTCACAGACAAATCTTAACAGAAAACACAATTCTACTTTGAAAAAAACCAGATAGAATATCAGTCACTGAAGTATGAAATTTAAGTTAAAAAAAACTTTGAACAGAACTCAAAAAATTGAAGAGAAATACAATTGAGGAGGGGGGAGAGTAAAGGTAGCTGATGTCAAGGAGTTCAAGAAGGAAAAGAATTGATTGTAGTAGCAATGGTACAATACTACTTGATGTGACTGAACTGTGGAATCAAATGACACCTGTACCAACTCCCAATAGGATGGTTTTGGGGAAAAAAATGAGGACAAACCCTGAAAAGCACACAATGGAGTGATTGTTCTTAGAGTGATAAAAATGTTCTAAACTGAATTGTGATATAGTTATATAACTTTATGAATATATGAAAAACCATTAGGTAAACTACATTTGTTGCCATATCACAATCTAAGGGATGAATTTTATGATAAGTAAATTGTATCTCAATAAAGTTGGTTTTTTTTTTTTAATGCAGTGCAAGACTAGGACATGGAAGAATAAAAAAGACCAGGGGATGCCAAATAAGAAAGAATAGATGATCATTTCAGGAATTCCAATATCTAAATAAGAGGTGGTTTGCACAAAAAACCTTATGGGGAAACACATCACCAACAAAATAATTAAAGAAAATTTCCAAAAACCGAAAGACATGCTTCTAGATTAAAAGGACTTACTAAGCACTTAGAACAATCGTATAAAACAAATACACCCCAAATTTTATCACTAAAAAAATTTAAAGACAAAAACCTTATTCTGCATGCCTCTAATTTAAAAAACATGGACCACTCTCCATAAAGGAAATGAAATATATGCTATAACATGAATGAACCTTAAAAACAGGTTGAATAAAGTAAGTCAGATACAAAAGGACAAAAATTACTATTCCATTTATATGAAATATCTAAACTATTAAATGCAGAGACAAAAATTCTTAGTGGTTACTAAGTGCCAAGGGGAAAGGAATGGGCATTATTGCTGTAGGGTACTGAATTTCTATTAAGGGTGAAAAAATGGTGACATCCATTTGTAAGTGGACGGGAGCAGTGTTAGCAGCATATGGTGACATAATTATCACTGAATTGCACACTTAATAATGGTTAAAATGTAGGACTGAGAATCATAATGGTTAAAACGGCAAGCTTTTGGTTATATAAAAGTAATGCAAGTGTTTTCATCTTAAAATAAACATAACGTCACAGATGCGAACGTCAGGCCTCTCAACAGCAACATTAAAAGCGAACAGGTCACGCTGCAGCACCGTCAGCTTTCTCCAAGAAACTTCAGCAAGTGTCACAACAGAATAAGGACATTTTCAGAAATACCCAATCTCAAAAGAATTGACCTCCCATAAAACCTTCCTAACAAGCAAAGTGAGGAATTAAAAAAGACAAAGACAAGAGATGTTAGAAGTAGGAGTGCCATCCCCTCACAGAGGGGCCACAGGACACAGTGAGCCAGTCAGGGTGCAGTATAGCACTGATGAAACACACAACTTTCCTCTAGTTCTTTAATGCTACCCTCCCCCCGCCCCCGACTATCATGACCTCAATTCTACCTTACAAATTGCATTAGACCAGAGCATGCACACTGCTACAGA
>NW_022111358.1:14150022-14184576 GCF_000313985.2 Echinops telfairi
TGGGAGGCCTGGTAGGGCATGCTCAAGGGGAATGTAACCAAGAGGAATTGCTGAAACCCTGGTGGGGACTGAGCATGATAGTGGGACAGAAGGAAAGTCAAGGGAAATAGAGGAAAGAGCTGGGAGGCAAAGAAAGCAAATGTTTTGAGAATGATATGGCAACAAATATACAAATGTGCTTGACACAATGGATGGATGTATAGATTATGATGAGTTTTAAGAGCCCCCAATAAAATTTTAAAAAAGAAAAGAAAGAACTAGAGGAAGGTTGTGTTTCATTGGTAATATACTGCACCCTGGCTGGCTTGTCTCTTCCTTGTGACCCTTGTGTGAGGGGATGTCCAATTGTCTACAGATGGGCTTTGAGTCTTCACTCTGACACCCCTCACTCACAGATATGATTGTTTTGACTCTTCTGAAGCCTAATACCTGATCCCATAGACACCTCATAATCACACAGGTGTGCTTCTTCCATGTGGGCTTTGTTGCTTCCCTGCTAGATGGCTGACCAAGCAAATTTTAAAAATTGAAAAATAAAGAGACAGGGTAAGCATTTAAGCGAAAAACAAAGTTCTGCAGGAGAGAAAACGTCAGTATCTACTGCCAAGGTTGAGCTCTATATATATTCATCACATCAGTATCAACATATATCGCCAAATTGCAACTACTAGAATGGGAAAGCAGATCGGCTATGTGAATATGTTGGCGACAAAGAGAAGGGAAGTCAGCAAATAACACCTGAAATTGAAAAGGAAGATGTAACAATGCAAGCATGTTATTTAAAGAATCAGCTAAAAGAACTGAAAGAAGTTCCTCTTTGGAAGAAAAATTGAGGAGGAAGGGCATGAAGACTGCTGTTCTTTAACAAATTTTGTACTATTCTGGCTCCTTTAAAAATATGCACATGACCACCAGCCCATGTGATAATGAGGTGTCGACAGAAATAAGTATCAAAAGTTCAAAAAACACACACACAAAATGAAGTTCAAAAACAAGCAATAAATTGATATGAAGGAGCATGGACAAACTGTAGCCCCAAAGCCCCCCTATAAGACAATTGGACAGTCCCTCACAGAAGGGCCACATGGAAGGGATGATACATCCAGGGTGCAGTGTAGCACTGATGAAACACATCCTCTAGTTCATTAATATTTCTTCCTCTTATAATCATGGTCTTTGTTTAACCTCATTAATCTCGTTAGACCTGCATATATTCATTTATACAATTAAGTTCTTTGATGCATAAAAGCCAGCTAGGTAAACCTTCAGAAACCGTAATGGGAGTAATGATTCCCTGAGGGGATAGGAAGTGAGGGTGGGGGAGGGGAGAAAGGGGGAGCTGATAGTAAGGAAGACCGTACAACCCCACTTAAGGGGAACAAACAACAAAATTGTGCATGAACGGATACACTGGATGGTGTAAGATATGGGAAATAATAATATAATAAATGTTCCTGTGGAGTAAGATGGAGAGGGCAGAGAAAAAGCGGAGCTGACACCACACAGTTCAAGAAGAAAGAAAATGTTTTGAAAATGAACGTGGCAGCAAATTATACAATTATGCTTGATCTAATTGAATGGGCTGTTGTAATATGTGTAAGAGCTCCCAATAAAATGATTAATCAAAAAACTAAAACTGTGCACATGAAACTTTCATCAATAAAATAATCAGCACGTAAGTTACTCGCTACTGACATCCGTTCATTTAAAAAGATACAACTGGCCATCCCTAGGTCAGTTTTGCCTAATCTAATATTATTCATGCACGCCAACAAGTAAACAAAGGAGTTTTTCAGAATACAGTTAGGTACCTGACGAGTGTAGAAAAAGCCAGCAGCATGCAAAAGGAGAGAGAGACAAAGCGAACCCCAGCCGGCGTAGCAGGAGGACGACTTGTCATCAACTGCAGTAACTGCTCGGCTTCTTCCTCTGTTGGTCTAAAAAGGAATACGTTATTAGGCTTTACTCTGCTTAGTTGGGAGGGAGAAAAAGTGAATTTCCAACAATTTAGCCTTTCAGATACAAGTTTTTAGCATTATGAGGATACCTCCACATTTATATAATGTTTAACACCTTAAATTGTCTAAAGTAAAGCTACTGACATTTTACTTTCATAGTGTTTGCTCAAACAGAAGGAGGGCAATCCTCACTTTGCACAGTTGTGTGGGCTAAAGAAATAGTGTTGCAAGCTGAAGTCTTGCAATGTGATCTTAATAGTCAATAGGAAATTTTATGAGTATTTCCTGCCCTTTAAAAATTTGATCAGGCATTAAAAACTCTCATCAGTTGTAATGTGCAGGGAAATTTAAAAAATTGTAACACTACTATTTACTTAGAATACAATGAAAACATTAAAAACTAAAGTGTTTTGTTTCATTGTAAAGAATTTATCAAGTAGTTGAACAATCTGCTTCCTTCCCATTGTATAATTTGAGAGGGAGCCTCTGGTAGGCAGGGGTAAACTGTCATCCTCCACGCTGTCTGGATCAGCTTCCAACATTGTATCCTTTGCACTTTCCCGGTTGTGAAGCATCCCGGCAAGCTCCTCAACTGTGAAGATTGGTGCCAGCGTCACTTCCCTAAGACATCTTCATCTTTTTCACACAACCACATGCTTCATTCGTGTCAACAGGTTCACCTTCACTAACTCCCTCTAACTACCTAGATGCTCTCAAATGGTGGCAGGGCAAACAATCCCATGGACGAGTATTTCTTCTTTACATTTCATTCAAATGTCACTTCCAGTGTGAACACTTTTTCTCTATTCAATTTTGTCTCCTTTATGGGCCAATTATTTCAATTAGCCATTTACAAATTTCAGGTGGGTTCACCACCGAGAGACAAATAAGCAACACAATCACATGCTTTGCTGTCTGTACATGAGCAGAATAACAGATGCACAGTGAGCAATCATTGACAGGCTGAAAGGAGTGATGTGATAGCATGGATTAAGCCCTGGGGACTGATCCCCTCTGGCCATGGACCAGGGATGTGAATAGCCTTGCTAGCAAAGGCGGAACACAACAGCAAGTGAATTATTACAGATGCAGTTAGGTTAAAATTTACCACCCTGTTATTTTATTTTCCTTATGGTCCATTTAAATTTGTACCAGTTTTTAATATTTTCTACTTTCTTTTCAATTGAGTGTTATATGTTTTACTTTGTTATTATTGCTAGTTTTGTTGTTGGTGGTGTTTGTTTATTGTTTTCCTGTATATGAAATTCAGGATAGGTAAGTCTACAGAGACAGTAACTGGATTAATGGTTCCCTAGGGGTAGGGGAGGGGAGGCTGGGAGAAATGGGAAACAATATATTAATAATGAGTACAAGACTGAAGAAAATATGCTAAAACTGATTGCAGTGATGATTATAAAACTCTTCTTGATGTGATTGACCTTTGGGCTCATAGCAATTTTTAAAGAATTATTTACTTCAACTAGTTACATAGGCTAAGTATGGTATCAATCAAAGTTCCTTCACAGAAGTTTATCAAACTGAAGTGGAAGCACTGGTTTCTTTACACTATGACTGAAAATGGATAAGCTGCTCCAGTCCCTCCCATGTTTATGTAATTCTGTTTACAAACCAGACCGAAAGCAATGGATTTGCTCAGCTAGGAATGCTCTGCCTTAGGACTTCATTCTTGATACAGGCCAGCCTCTGTCAAGTGGAAAACCTTGACTCTGAATAAATGGCCTTTGGTTCACTATCTTGGGATTGGAAATAAGAAAATAAAGTGACAAAAAGATAGAATATCAAATCATTGAATACTTGAGTCCAGCGATCCCCATCAAAGCACAGTACAGACGTAAGAGTGCACTGGCTTTCACAACATGCTCTTCTTTCAGCCCCGAATACACAGACACATTGGGCTCCATCTGCACATCCGCTTCTTCCACAATGCGGGCACTTCTCACTGGAGGGAGAATGCCCATCAACTCCAGGAGAAGCTGCCTTCTCATTTGCCAAAGGACAGAGGTGCTGTTCTCTCTTTTTCTCTGTAAGAAAAACGGGCCACAAAGGGAAGAAAGTATGAAAACGAAGTTCAAGCAAAGCCCCCTAGGTACTTGAAATGGACCCATTTGAGGAGGATGCCATTAGTGTCTCATTTCATCTTAATCAATGAAACCAATTCAAAGGCCAACTCCTCTGGTTTATGTGACCACTACTGCATCCATCCTAATTTTAACTGGCTATAAAAGGGACACTGAATTAATGACAATCTGAACTGCAGGATATTTAAAAATATATTACTTTCAGTTACATAACCATAAATATGATATAATAGAAAATGCTCAGATTTTAGAGATAGAAGATCTTGGCTCTAAACCCCAGCTCTGCTATTACATAATTTCAGGTATATTACTTACCCTCTCTGAACTCCAATTCCCTTAACCACAAAAGAAAAAAAAAGGATATTATAGTACCAATATTTAATTCACAGAGTTGTGATTCCAAGTTTACAAGTCTGTTGTTCCTATAGTTTTTCAGGTAGGGACAATGTCTATCATTTCTTTCTCTGCAAGGCCTGACACTGTCTGACATATAGTAAAGTGCTCAATGTCTACTAAATAGACGAATTAATGCACAAAGACAGATAATACACAGAGAAGCATTTCTAAATCATTCTACGAGCCCACTGCTACCCTGTCAGTTCTGATCCATAGCAACCCCATAGGAGAGACATAACTGCTCTTCAGGTTTCCAAGCTACAGCTCCTTAGGGGAGCGGAGAGTGTGAACTATCACTGAGAAGCAGCTCCTAGGCTTGAATCCAACAACCTTTCCTCAGCAGCCCAACACCTAACCCACTATACTACAGGGCTCCTGCAAAATTATACAGCGCTGTGAAAGGATTAGTTAATTATGATTCCTAGAGTATATCTAAGTTTATCCTGTTTTTAATATTGAGTTCAAAGAAGTAAAGATTACTGGAGTGTTTAAAACAAGTACCTAATACATGGAAGAAATACAATAAAGGTAACTTCCTTCAAGAACAGCAAAGCCTAACACGGGTTCTCAACAGGCTAGAAAGAAAGCAGATTTTGAATTCAGAGAAGGGATCATAGTAGATGGTCCTAGATAGAGTGGGAGAAAAATATGGAACGAAACTCCAAAGTCATAAAAGATAGCAGATGGGCTGGTTAGCGAGAGGCTGGTGGAGTCCCTGTGACTATGACCTTCAGTTTGCCTTCAGTTCTGGAACCGATCTCATGTGCCACCCCTCAACTGTCAACCAAACACTGAACAAGTCTACAAAGGGAGCAATTAACACTAGTGAGCTCTGAACGCCTTAAGATAATCAACCATTTGAGATTAAAATAACAGCATTTACCCAAGGACGAAATTCAGAGGGTTAGAAAAGAGACAGGCGTGGAAACAGGAAAAGCAGGGAGAAAGTGGGATAAGCAATGTTCCATTGAGGGGACTCCAACCAACGAGATGAACCAAAACGCATATACCTACTGAGGGCACATGGGACGACCTGCTCTGAAAGCCATCAGCAAAATCCTAATCAAAAAGTTAAACGGAAATAACCAAAGAAGCTGGAGGATTTAAGCAGGACACATGCTACTATCTAGCTGAGTGGGCTTCAACATCCGACTTCACTCATCCATTCCTCGAAAAGGGCTCTACTCAGAGCTCCTATGAATGTTTGTGAACAAACAAACTATCTTGCAAATTAAAAACTGTGGCAAAATATGAAAGCTACTGAATATATTAATAATTTCTTTCGATGATCTAATACAACACTTATAAAGAGTTTGTCCCAGGGACACTAGGGCCTCCCCAGATATTTTCAAGGAAGCTAGTAGATCAAAAATAACAGAAATGTGGATGAAGGGAGACAACGGACAGTGTAAGACACAAAATAACAATACTATATAAATTGATCAAGGATTCATGAGGTGGCAGGACAGGGGAGGGAGCGGGAAAAGAGGAGCTGATACCAAGGGCTCAAGTAGAAAGAAAATGTTTTGGAAATGTTGATGGCAGCATATGTACAAGTGTGCTTAAGACAATTGAATGATGGATTGTGATAAGATTTGTAAAAGCCCCTCCATTAATTTAATTTTTTTTAAATGTCCTTATCATAGACATCACTTAACTTTTCATTCACATTCCCACAACTGTACTTTTCTAGACATTAAAGAAATTTATCTCTCAATAATCTTTTGTTTCAGAAAAGTTACTTAAAATATGAGGAGCTTCGATAAACCCCTCAGGACCAATATTGAGAGTAGCCATAGCAGGAGGATATGGAGAAGGTAGGGGGAGAGAGGGGAACTGATCACAATGATCTACCAAAACCCCCTCCCAAGGGAGGGACAACAGAAAAGTGGGTGAAGGGAGATATCGGTCAGTGTAAGACATGAAGAAATAATAATAACTTATAAATTATCAAGGGTTCAGGAGGGTGGGGGAAGGGGAAAACATGAGAAGCTGATACCAATGACTCAAGTAGAAAGAAAATGTTTTGAAAATGATGATGGCAATAAATGTACAAATGTACTTGACACAATGGATGGATGGATTGTGATAAGAGTTGTACGAGCCCCATTAAAATGATTTTTTAAAAAACAACTTTTAAAGTAAAGTTTTAGAATCATTAAAAAAAATGTGAGGCACTTCATGGAAAAATAAAATTAAAAGATAATGGAAACTTTTTTTTTAATTAATCATTTTATTGGGGCTCATACAATTCATCACAATCCATACATACATCAATTGTGTAAAGCACACTTATACATTTGTTGCCCTCATCATTTTCAAAATTCGTTTTCTGCTTGGGTTCCTGGAATTAGCTCATTTTCCTTTTTAATGGAAATTTTTTGACACCCTCTTATTTATGTGTTAGGTTTGTATTTAATGGGTTTATAATTGATATTCTTAAATATTTCATTATTTTCATTTTAATATCTAATATGGTAAATATTAATAAAGAAAGGCCACAGAAACAAAAGTTCTTTGGTATGCTGAATGATTTAATATGTAAAGAATTCTTGCAGTCATGAAGTTTGAGAACCACAGGTCTAATGATATCCTGAAGTTCTTCTTCCTCTTATATTAAGCTTATGCCTTGCCCCTTAGCCTATACAGCTATACAAATATAAATTTATTGCTCACCTGTTGTCCATTTCGGATAAAAGTTCCAAACCATGTCCGGACTTTGGCATTTGTTCCAAGAAGCAAGCCACTAACAAAACACACCAAGTCACTCACTCCATCTTCACCCCCTTCATTTCTAGTATGATCCAGTGTCAAAGCCACTCCAAGGCCAGGAAGATGACATTCTTCCACCTAACGTGCAAAAAAGAAAAAGGAACTGAATTAATTCGTAAGTCCAAAATACTTCAGAAACTAAGGCATCTGAAGTTCAGAGTACAGTATTTCACAAAACACAAAAATCCAGAAAAGAAATTAACACAATCCAGTACAGGCACACCCAGGGCCACGAGCAAGCACCGTTCTGAAGGGTGTCTTTAATTTGAATGGATCGGTAAGTGGAACAGGTGCACACTGTTTTTAAGTAGCCTTACTTCAGTGCCAGAAGAGATGTCTGAAGTCTCTCCAATGCCCTAACAGCCTCAAGTGCTGCAAGTGAAGGTGATTGTGACAAAGAATGTGCTGCCAGTCGGGGATGCTCCATCACTTCCAGCGAAGGGCAGATCCACACATTAGCAGGGAAGTACACCCAGACACTGTCTGTGCAGCACTGCAGTCCCCAACCCTTTCAAGCCTCTCAAGCCACTGTCTGTAAAAAGTTCCTAATCTTAATACATAGGTATGTTTCTCTTACCACCATGCCTCGAACTTTAAGAGCCTGCGCAGGGTTCATTTTACATAAGAAGCGTAAGGCATCTGTCCTGCGTCTTCCTCCAAGGCTTTCCTCATCTTGTCGCTCTCCATTCTTAATAAGGCCTCTACAAACTGAACATTGAAGAACCCCTGTTACTTCAAGCTTTGTATGGTATTAAAAATTATTCCTTAGAAAAATGAAAAAAACAATTCTAAAATTGGGGTGCTGATTGCACAACTCTTCTTAATATAACTGAACTATTGAATTATAGAGTTTGTGAATTAGATGTCAATAAACATGTTAAATAAAACCTATTTATTTGGCTTTAAGGATCATTTATGTAAATTATACACTACAGAATATCAGCGAACTTGACAAAATAGCATTAAAAACTGGTCAAAAGCAAAACCCAAACCCACTGCTATCTCATTGATTTCAACTCACAGTGACCTGTTTCTGAACCGTACATTATTTTTTTGAACTGTCAATTTTTAAAGGAGCAGACAGCTTCATCTTTCTCCTGCAGAGCAAGTGGTGGGTTTGAACTGCCACCCCTGAGAAAAGCAGCACAATGCTTAACCCGCAAGTGCTCCATTCCCCAAATGTAAAACCAAACCGACAGCCATCGAGTTCATTCTGATAGAGCGACTCTATGTAGGGCTTTCTGTAAAACCTCATCTTTTCTCCTGCAAAGCAGCTGGTGGGTTTGAACCACTGACCTTTCAATTAGCACTCCAATGCTTATCTGACAGTGCCAACAGAAATCTACAATGCACATTGACATAGGGAGTAATATTAAGCATGCAAACATACTTATAATCTCAAAAAAATAGCAAGAGTAGAAAAATAAAAAAAGAAATAAAAGGTGAACGTTTTCAAATTGGATGAGATCTTCAAGTCCAAGGATCTAAGAAATTCAGAGTCTCACACAATTTAAATACAAAGAAAGAAAATCAGACCATCACAACATAATCAAATTTCCAAAAACCAGTGATAGAAAATTTTAAAAGTAGTCTGGGTGGAAGGGAGAAAGAGAAGCAAAGATTAAAACTCACCCACATTAAAAAAAATTAAATTAAATTAAATAAAAAAAAAAAAACCTCACCCACATCAGAGTAACGTCTTTAAACAACTAAAAGATAATGTCAAACTCAAAATGGAAAAGTTAAAAGCAGGAAACAGTAAGTGCTAGTGAGAATTTGCTGGGAGGAAATGTTCACTGCAGCATTATTTACAACAGCCCAAAGGTAGAAGCAATCTGAATGCCTACCAATGGATATAGCAGCATACGAGAGGATACCCCCAGAACAACGGAATTTTTTACAAAACAACCTTTATCACCTTCAAATTACTCTCCATTGCACTTAATACATTTGTCAAATCTGTAATTTCATTCTTGCAAACATTTTTCAAGCTCATCTGTTTGGATGTCTGACAAGCTCACCTCCCTTGTTTTCTTCTCCACCCCTTCTGTCCTCAAATCACTGTCCTTTCACGTCCATCTGCATTCGCGAAAACAAAAAGCAGCCGCAGAGAGCAAGGCCAGATGAGTAAAGTACATGGGGCAAGAGAGGCATGCTGTTTTTGCCAAAAACTGCCTCACTCAGATGGCTGTATGAGTAGGTGTGTTGCCATGGTGGCCACAATCAGGCCTTTTTGTTGCACAATGTTATGCAATCTTTTCAGAACCTCTAAATAGAAAGCTTGATTAACAGTCTGACCTGGTGGAATGAACTCCAAATGCACTATGAGTCGACAATTTCATCCATTTGGGAAGTTGACGGATGTCCAAAACGAGGTTTGTCATCAACGACATTTCACCATTTTTGAAACGAGAAAACCACTTTTTCTCTCATACACTTGAGTTTTCCCCATAGCCTGTCCTTCTAAGCTATGTTCAAATATCACAACAGTTTCTGCAGCATTTTTCCCTAACAGGAAACAAAATTTCACAGCTGCATGCTGTGTTCTTAAACCAACCACCACAGAAAACGAGGTTTGTGCAAAACTGCTTTAACAAAAAAATTCCCTGTGACCAGAGAAAACCTTCCCAGGCAATGCCACTAGATGCACTAACTCAAAGTGAGTTGCCCAATCCTCACCTAGCAGGAAAAAATGCATACCACGAACGTTCCACTCTGCCCAGCGCAATTCTTGGTTCTTTTGGGTACTCTTCATACATACCAAGTAAATCTCTTCCATATCTCATTTTAAAGTTCTACTTACCTTCATTGAAACTATCAGGTACATTGGCTACCAAGAGACATAAAAACCAGGCTCCATTTCTAACATGTAGCAAGGCTTCAGCTACATCAACTATAGGAAGTAAGGAAGGAAGCTCTGTAAGAAAATGAAGTGAAAAAGAAAAAGAAAACAAAGTCAACGTTACTAGTAAAGAAAGATATTTCATTAAACGACCTTCAGCATTTCACATTTGTTATCCCAAACCTTTTTTTTTTTTTGGATAGTCTAAAGCTGAGCTGCCCAGTAAGATAACCATGGGTCACTGCTGGCAATTCAAATATAATTTAAATAAAATGTAAATTAGTTCAGTTCCTCAATTCCACTATCCATATTTCAAGTACTCCACAGCCACATGTGGCTCAGGGCTACTGCTCTGAACAGTGCAACAAAGAGCATTTCATCATTGCAAAATTCTATTGGGCAAAACTGTTCTATAAGAGGAATTTTCATGAAAATCTTTTTTTGCGTGTTTATGTTCTTTGCTTTCATTTTGATCATACATGGCTATTTTTTTAAATCTGAAAAATAAGAAAAAGTGGAAAGAAGAAAATTATTATCAACACGAATCCCCTCTGGCAAAGTTAATATTTGCAGTAAGTTTAATCTCCCCATGAATTGTTTTTATTTTTAATAAACCTTAACTTTTCTTTTTTTTAATAAACCTTAACTTATATCCTACTCACCATTTGCCCTTTGCTTTTGAAATTTATTAAATTGAGCACTTTCCAAATAACCCAATTTCTTCAAAAACACCATTTCAATGGCTGTATAATATATCATACAGTGGAAATGATGTAATTTACCTCATTATCCACTGCTGGCAAATAGATTCAGACACATAATGACCCAATAAGAGCAGATCTGCAAGATGGGGTTTCCAACGAAGTAGACTGCTCCATCTTTCTCCCAAGGAGTGCCTGATGGGTTTGAACCACTAACCTTTCAGTGAACAATTTAGCACATTAATCATCGCATTAACAGAGTTCCATATTTACTCACTTGCTGTCCTCTGATTGATCTTTTTTTAATCATTTTTATTTTAACTTTTTAAAAAATCATTTTATTGGGGGCTCTTACGACTCTTATCACAATCCATACATACCTACATTGTCTCAAGAACATTTGTACATAAGTTGCCATCTTCGTTTTCAAAGCATTTTCTTTCTACTTGAGCCCTTGGTATCAGTTCCTCATATTTTCCCCCTCCTTCCCCTTTACTTAAGTTTTTAAGGTACATTTTTATTAGATTATCTTTATAACATAATAGTTCAGATTAAGAACTTTTACATATCATTTAGGAAGAAATTACATCTGTAATGCATCTTAGAGCTCAGTATACCTGCTTGTAAAATGCAAAGAACATCTGCAGCTTCCTCCAAATAGACTGGACTCTCAAAGAGCTCAGAAGACTTTAAAAAAAAATCCCCACTGGATTCAGATACCTGAAAGAAAAGAAAAAGGGAAATGATGAATTTATTAATTTCACCTTACTTTTAAATTAAATCCCTTAATTTTAAAACATGACATACTGAACTCACAGACCATGTCTCTTTTCATGCTATTCATATGTAACCATAAACTGTAACGGAATATACACTATTTGATCAACTTAAACTAAATTAACCCACAGTTAGCGTCACATAATTATTTAGACGTGGCAGTACTAATCTCCAGAAGTGATTTCTACTAAATATTAGGGAGCATCTGGAATTAAAGGATAAGTCGAATAAATGAACTAGGAATGCTACTTACATCAACTGGAACTCCAAGAAAGTTCCTCCCCACCAAAACTACAGTAATGTTAAAGCAGCATATGAAATATAAATTCAAATTCAATTCCAAATGAAATGTATACACAAGCAAAAAAGGAAAAAAAAGTTAGATCATCAAAAGAACCTCCTTTTTTGAAAATGTCTCAGAGTGGCTTCCTCACCACAATAGCAGAAAAAGGGGGGAAAACTAGAACGGTCACTTACATTACTTGTTAAGTAGGAAAACACTTGTGAAAAAGCAACAGTATGGAAGCAAACATTAGAAGGAAGTCATTGTTACTACTTGGAAGAAGTTTTATAAGGTTCACCATGTATTTTTTAAAACTAACTCAAAATGACTTAAATATTCACTGAAAACATTTTTTGCCCACAATTTATAAAACTGAACTTTATTAGAAATTAACTAATCCCAAACTTCTAGTTGTAAATAAAGAATGCCTCAGAAATTCCAAGAGCCTTGGGGTGACATAGCAGTTACACATTAGGCTGCTCACCCCAAAGTCAGCAGTTCTAAGCCACCAGCCATTCTGTGAAAGAAAGCTGAGGTTTTCTACTCCAATAAAAATGGAGATCTCAAGAATCCACAGGAGCAGTTCTACCCTGTCAAATAAGGTCAGTAAGAGTTGGAATTAATTCAATGGCAATGAATTTGGTTTTTCTGGTTTTCTGAACCTCCAGGCTTAATCTCAGATAAGTCATCTTTCTATGAAGATCCAGTTTCTTTCTTTATATGATAGACCCTAGATATTAGCAAATTTAACAATCAGAGTTTCAATTAACCAAAGGTCCACAACTTAATCAATAATTTTGCTGAGAAAAAAAGAAGAAGCTCCTTTGTGAGTGTACAGGAGCAATTTCAATGGCAAATGAGTGAAGCTAGCTAATCTTCCTTCACTGGTGTCTCACTCAACTATGATACTCTCTACCTAATTACATATGGCCTAAAGTATACTCTAGGTCTAATGGAATCCCACACTTTTGTTATACTTCTCTACATTTCATGAGCGAGATTATATCCTATAAAGGTATTAATTATCAAACTTGACAGTGCATACAAGTTTTGAAATATACTGTTTTGGGGTTTTTCTTTTAAGCGTTCTTTTAAAAAATACAATGTATTTTTTAAAAGAAATAAACAGCTTTAAATATCAAGAAAACATTGTGTAGGTCCAAGAGAGTGGATCTTTGCAAATGCAGAAAATTCATTTGTAATAAATTATCTAATTTGTTATTCTATATAGACAAAATCCCTATAATGAACATAAACATGAAAAAACAGTAACTAGAGAAAGCAAGCTTTTAAATGCAGGCATTTAATAACCTTTCAGTCTCTGAAAGTGTGATAGGTTTATTATGCCAACCTGGCCAATAGGAACATGTGGGATTAATAAGGTCACAGTTTGATTGGAGGGCAAAGAGATAAATGGCTTGGCAAGCCGCGCCTTTCTCTCTCTCTCTCTCTCTCTTGCTTTCTGGTGATCGAACCAGCTTGTGACTGCTAGTTCTCTGCCTCAACTCCTGAGCTACACTACCTATGGGACTGCCAATCCATGGATCGTGTTGCTAGAGCTTGGGACTATCGAATCTGTCGTCTTGCTGACTGTTGGTGACCTGTCTGCTGTTTGCTGCCTGCACTGCCCTACAGAAGACTCAGCTGTCTGCTTCCTTGACCTTGAAGGACTTCTAATATATTAACTGTTCCACAGAAGTGAGCTGGACAGAACCCCCTTGTTTCTTCGGGCAGTGTGTGTGTATGTGTGTGTGTCCTGGTTTTGTTTCTCTAGAGAACCCTGTCTAACACAGACAGGAAAACACTGACATATCAAACAGAAGAGGATGCAACCTGCCTGTCTTCTTGCCATCTCCCAATAATTACACATATTATGACCCATGATTAAAAGAAATGCACCTTGTTCATAATTGCCAACAATTCACTAAGCACAAGACGTAACCGACGAGGTGAATCACTGTGTTCAAACTCTAATGTCAATCCATGCTGAAGCTGTGAGACCAGAATGCTCTCACCACCACCTCCTCCAAGTTTATGCCTAGTAAAATACAAAAAACATGGTAAACAAATTTGAGAGCCCTACTTTGAAAATCAGTGTAAAAAGTACCTTTTATTGAAATGTTAAAAAGTAAGTATGAATTCTAAATGTTCTCTATTATTCTGGAACACCTTTTAGTTTACCTTGGTATTCACAGCCTAAATAAAGCCTCCATCACAATTGACAGCTAATATCCACTGCCATTATCAGCAGTAGACCACTATTGGATTCACAATGGGTAGGGAAAAACATACATCATCTGCCCAGAATCTCTGGGACTCAATGTAAGCTTGAAGGAATCCTGGTGGCCTAATGGTTATTCATTAAGCATTGGGCTGCAATCTACAACATCACCAGCCATTTCACAAGAGAAAGGTGGGGTTTTCTATTCCCATAAAGATAGTCTCAAACACTCAGCAGGGGCAATTCTACCCAGTCCTAGGGTCACTCTGAGTCAGCATCGACTTGACAGTGAGTGTGTAAGCTTAACAAGTCTCTCCAATAAACCACTCAACCCCAGGAGATATTATCCTGTCCTTTTCACATTGAGAGCAACTGGTCTAATATGGCCAAATACAAATAGTATGCATGCCAAATATCCACTTTATGCACTTAAGCCACCCCAGAATTTTAACACTAAGTAGAAAAGACCTAAGTAAAAAGTTCTCCAAAGTTTAGATTCTCATTCTTCTTTTTCTATAGAAGTGCAGCCAATATTGCACTGAAAAAGATTGGGCTCGTTATTCTTTGGTAAATGCATGAACATCCCAATTATTATTTACATAACATAACTTTACCTAAGCTGCTGCTCTTTGCTGGCATCCTGTTCTAAGGCATGAAAGTCCACAGACAACAATGCAACGATGGAGTTGACAGCTTCCACTCCAGACAGAAGACGAAGGATAAGTTTTTTGTCCTGAGCCCAGCTTTGGCTCTGGTCAGCTGGAGCACAAAGTGCCATCCGCACCAAGCAGGGCAGTAGGAGTCTTAATTCTGGATCACTTAGAGATGCCAGACGAACAACATCCACCTTCTGCATGGCCTCAAAAGCAAAAGGGCTGACAAACTGGAGGCTTGTACACTCAGTCATTATCACTGTTGATCCTAATGGTAAAACACAAACAGAAAATAAAGTATAAATCCCACATGTACCAAAGTCCCTCTTTTTATAGGTCGTGAAAAATGAAGTCCTTTATAAGCACCCTAAATCGGCACTGCTCCTGGCACAAATCTAAAGACAAGGATTGTTTGTCTTCCTCTTTCTATGGCAAACTGGAAGATACTAGATTAAGTAACGGGTTCAAGGTATATTACTAGCTAAGTGGCAAAATCCAAGGCTGAATTCTCAACTACTAAATCCCACTCCAAGTCTTTCTTCACTATGCTAGTCAATACGGTGGTATGTTAACACTTGATTATCTTACACGACATGGATCATTATTTTAAAAGTAGAAATCATGACTTTTGCCTACTTGGGATGCAGGGGTGGGTGGTAGCATGTAAAGTTCTCTCCTGTTAAGAATGCCCATATCCTTGGCCAACATGAGATTTCAAAATGTTCATAGGAAAATTTCATTATCTTTCAATTCCATTTTTCCACGAACTTCTTGAAAGCCTCTCAAACGTACAGAACTTGTGGGCGTCTCTCGCCCACTCTCAGTCTGTATTAGTTGTGACCCATCACGGCCGGCGTTATAAAGGACAACAAATTGAAGATCGGCGGCCCCAACATGATCCTGTGCCCTCTGCTACAGAGGAGGGGAAGTTTTGTTTCTTTAATCGTTAAGTGTGGATGCCATTCGTTATAAACTTGGAGAGAACAAGTTCCACTGGGGCACTTCTGGCTTCAGTGCTCAAGAGAAGAGAAAAAAGAGAGGAAAAAGGGGAAGGAAAAAAAGTGAGCCCGTAGCCAAAACTCGTCCCCTCTCAGAGCGGCGAACGAGCAGACTCCTAAGCAGAAACGTGCTTTTGCTCGTAGCAAACGGGAGCGGGATTTTCGCAGCGGCAGGCTGAGCGCGCACAGCCGCCCGCACCGCGGGCACCACGACACTCAGTAAGCGGAGAAAAGTTCCCCGGGTGGCAAGCGTCGGCTGGAGAGCGCGCTGACACCTGAGAAGCGGGCGCTTCCTACCTTAAGATCTACCCCCGAGCCTCCCGGAACCCCCGTCCTAGCGGCGGGTCGCGGCCGAAATCCAGAGCGCAGTCCGAAGTTGGGCCTAGGCGATTCTCCGGATCCGCAATTCTAGTTGCACCTCGAGCAGACCGAGGCACCAAGAAGCCAGACGCAGGGAAAACCGGGTCGACGGTGCGATGCGGACAGGAAGGGGACACTGCAGACGGGGCCACGGGAGGGAAGGGAGAGCCGAGGAAACTGCTTCAGAAAGCGCCCAGCACCTTCATTCATCCACAGCATCTGACTCCCGCCGGCCACCGTACTGGATTAAGAGGGGGGCGGGCAAAGCGAGGAAGCCTGGAGACGTCACCGCGAATGCGCGCCGCGCGTGCGCGGCCCCGCCCCTTCCGCCCCTCTGTTGGCCCCGCCCAACTGAGCCACGAGCCATTGCCCGAGAGTGCTGGTCCGACTGCTTTCTGAAACCTAGCAGCTGTATTGCTTCAATAATTCTTAAAACCCCGCAGAGCTTCAGCTTAATCACCACAGGATTATTGTGGCGTTCACATGATAGAATGTCCGTAAAAAATTTTTTAAAAGTTCAAATTGTTCCGGAATCTTCTAGTAGAACTAGAAGATACTCTTTTCTCCCTCTGCCTATGCCATCCCTACACTACAGAGCTCTAATCCCATGATTTAGTAGATATTTTAAAAAGTAATCTAATCCCGCACCTACTCCTGCCGCCCCCGACCTCACACCCAAGGTCAAAAAATAGATATCTTCCTTACAGGGTTTTCACCTTAAAGCCCATTGATTCCGAGAGGTTTATGGAGGAAGTTTCAGGAATACTCGACTCCGTACAAACTTTGTGTGTGAACCTTCTAATCAGAGGACAAAACTCGTAGCAACTTATCAAAAGGAGTCTAATGGCAAAAAAAAAAAAAAATCAAAAGCACTAAGAACCACTAGAATCCAGGTTATATCCGCGAGAACGATGAGGTTTTCTACGCCGGTAAAAAGTTACAGTCTCAGAAGCCCATAAAGGCAATTACTGTATACTCTGTTCTACAAAGTCGCCATGAATCGAAATCGATCAGATGTGATCAGTGAATGAATCTCTATCCACCCATCGGCCAGTTAGCTTATGGCGACTTGCTTATTTCTGTATGCTGGAAGCTAAGTGACCAGAATGTAAAATACCAGCAGGATCACCTACCGCAGACCCATCTCAGTGGAGCTTGCAGGAACTTAACCCTTGTGGGATGCTTCTGAAAATGAGCTTCTGAGTAGGTTTCAACCACACCTTCCAGTGAGTAGTTGAGTACTTAGCCTTTTGCACCCGCCAAGGATTCCTCTCAGTACTCTGAAGTTTATCCACCAGATACTGCCTCCTTTGCAACATCTCTTTTCTCACGAATTTTTTATCTTCGCTGGGTAACACTGTTAAAATGGGAGTTTCTTTAAACTTCTAGCCCATATTAAAATTACACAAATGTCAGGATTTGGGGACACTCAGAGAGGATTTCTTTGGAGTGACCTCTACTGAAAACTTACCTGCCCTTTTAGAATGTATAAACTTTCTTAATCCTAGTGGGAGAAGATAAAATTATACTTTTCAAATCAAAAACAAACTCACTGCCAGCAAGTCTATTCTGAATCACAACAATCCTTTATCGGGTTTCCAAGACTGTAAATCTTAATGCGAGCATTAAGATTTTTCTTTCGCTCCTGAAACTGGTTCTCCATACAGACCTGTATTATTTCACTGAAAATTAAACCGTGAATGTGTGTTTGTTTCCGGATCAGAACGTGATTAAGGACCACAATCTCAGGCTTGACCTTTCGACCAGTTTCTATCCATCCAGTAAGCCTAGGGTTTTTTTTTAATGATTTTGAGTTTTGTTCCACATTTTTCATTTATCCAGGACCCTCTAATGTGATCCCTTTAAGAGGAGGTGGGACTGGTAGCCAGTCACAATCCAATTCTGGTCTCAGGGTAAGAGACTGATGTTCACCTAGGCCTAGTCCATTATTCTATTGGACTAACTTTTTCAGTATGTCTTCGATTTTATTCACTCTTCTTTCCTCCATACAGGGAGACACCAATATTTGCACCTTAGATGGCTACTTACAAGCTCTTAAAACTCCGATTGCTGCTCACCAAAATAGAACATGGACTATGTTGGGGCAATTGACCTTAGTGTCCCCCAAAACCATGGTCCTGAGCCCCCATGGGGGCCCAGTGGCTCCTTTACTAAAGGTGTTTGGTTATGTCTAGGAATTTCTCATAACTTTGCCCCTTGAATGTTCTACCACATTCTTGCATGTTTTGAGCATAGGTAAATACATATGCACAAACATCCTGTCAAACCTAAATATATTTGCGAGTCTACTCACACTCCCCCTACCACAGCCTGCATGTCTACATGCGGGCTCGTGTGTATAATAGTATGTACCTCTGTTGCCTGGAACTCTTGCACTGCTCCCGTGTCTTCCTTGCCTTCACCAACTCCCTCTTACTATACACCGGCCTTCCACTTCCCCCAAGTCAACACTTGCATACCTTCTGGTCAGCAATTTATCCTCCTTTCTTTTCCCAATCCTAGTAGCCATTCAAAAGTGTTTTAGTGTGAAAACCTTGAATTTACAATAGTGGTCTCTTATGTGAGTAGAATTGTCCTTTTGTACTGGACTAATTTCACTCAGCATACTGTTCGTGCATGTTATGTAGTGCTTCACAGATTTATCATTAGTCTTTATTGTTGTATTCCTTTGGGTCTATGGATCATGATTTATCCATTCTCCCAGTGATACGCACTGAGGTTGTTCCCATCTTTTTTGCTATTGCCAATAGTGCTGTGATGTACGTGGGTATGCATTTATCGGTGTCGTGGCTCGATTTCGCTATGATTTTGAGCAAGTGGAGGAATTACTGGTTCATACGATATTTCTAGTTCCAACTTTTAAAGGGAGTGCCATATAATTTCTCACTGTTGTCTTTTAGTTTCTAGTAATGTTCTGTACATTTTTTGTATAGGTCTTTTGTTAGTTTTATTTCTACATATGAAATAGAATCTTTTTGTTCTTGTATCCTTTACTCCCTCTCCATTTCTTGGGTCCTAGAAACGTCAGAAACCGATGTTTGCTCCTATAGGGAAAAGGAGTGGAAGCCACTATTTCTGTACCCTGGCTTAAGACTTAAGTCCTGCAGCAGGTTTTGATTATTAAGGAAAATTGAGGCTTTGAATATTATTTGGAGTTTAATTATTTTGTTGCTAAAGACATTGTGGTTGTACCATGACCAGAAAAGCCCTAATACCGCCCCAGAACTAGTTGAACAGAATAAATTTATAAAGATATGGGAGACAAGTATTAAGATGCTTTATATTTGCAATCTGAAGGGTTACACCTCATAGACCATAATCTCTATGACAGCCGGGACTGTGTCTGTTTTATTGCCTGTATATTTTGAACAACAGTGCTTGCCAAAAGGCATGCATTTAATCAATTTGTCAAAAGAAGGAATATAGATAAGAAATAGGGTTGTCATATTTACCGAATAAAATTCCGGGTGCACAATTAAATTTGAATTTCAGGTAAACCATGATTATTTAGCATAAGTATGCTACGTGCAATATTGTATAATATCAATAGTCTTATTTTTTAAATGATCTAATGTATGTGTGCATGTGATTTTACAGAGGAAAGAGAGCAGGACATTGAAGGAATATGATGAGCTTTATCTGTGAAGTGAAACGTGAGATTATTCCTAAAGTTAGTGAAAATTTTAGAAGGAGATTTGAGGGAAGTAGCAATGTTTTGGAATAGCAGTAAAGAAAAAAGAAACCTCACTAAATTCATTTTTAAAAGCTTAGGACTCCACAGGAAGATTCTAATCTACCTTACCAAATCAGTACCTCCTACACCACTCCTGGCAGTTTCGTCAAATGTGAGCTTCTTCCTTCAGAATGGCTTTCATTCCCTTTGTACAGGACTGACTCCTGCTACAACAACGATATTCTGCCTCACCAATGCATCGCTCCATTTAGGCCCAGTGCAAACTTTCTGAATCCAGCAGTAAAATGTCTGACATGCATGTTCTTTCAGGGAGCCCAGGAGTTCCCTTGTTCTCCTCAGTCAGTAACCTTCCAGAGTTCATCACTATTCTGGTATCTCACAGTTGATTATAAAATACTGCTTATTAATTGTTCTTTTTTTTGCACATGTGAAACTGGCAACTCCTATGCTTCAGTAAAATTTTTATATCGATCCTTAGTAACATTCGGTTTCGAGTACCTATTTGCTGCTGGAAATACAAGTGGGTTTCAGGAAAGTTCACAGAAAAATGAAACTAATGAAAGAAAGAAAAAGAAAAATGATTTTAAAATGTTAAGATTGCATTTGATGTGTTGGCCAAAAAAAAAAAAGTGTGTGAATTGTTGAATGTAAAACTAATCATCTTCTCTGTAAACTTTTCCCTGCTTCAGTTTTAAAACTTTCAATGACATTAAAAGATATACAGTATCTGTATAAAAGCTTTATTTCTCAACATGAGTTCATCAAGATCAAGACACTTTTGTAAGCAAGGGTACCATCTAGTCTATCCCTAAAGAACCAAGGGTCCTGTGGATCTAGCCATGTCAATCAGGCGTTTTTACATTATTAACTGAAGAGAAATGAGTGCCTTTTAAAGTCTTTGTTTTTAACTTTAGGAAATAAAAAGAAAGAGCCAAATTGGTACTGTAAGATGGATACCTCCGGGTTTCTCATACAAATTCTCAGTAAACTGTTCTTGTTTAATGAGAGGGATGAGTGAGCAGAAGAACAACTCTGGTGGTTTTCCTGGGAGTTTTTTCTGCTAAAACTTTTAACTTTGTGAGAAAAAAACCGCTTGTAATAATAATAATAAACCTAATAAAAAATTTAGTTTTTTGATTCTCCAGAAAGTTAACAAAATGCCTTCAGCGTCCACAGAAACTGTTGCCCCCACGTGACCACCTTTACTTTTAGCGGCACCACTACTTCCCCTTGGAGCCATTGTTTTGTCTTCAAAATTGAGCTGTACAGCCGTGTTGCACCTTGTTACAATTCTTCCGAGAAATGCCTCAGGATCTTGATCCCACTTGTTTAAAACATCCATGGAGAGCTCTGCACTTGTCTGAAGCTGATCGTGGCACAACAGTTTGGGGGCGATGGAAGTTTTGCTCCACTTTGTAGTCAGAATTACTTAAGCTGAGGCAATGAGGGCTCCTGTGTTGGCTGTTGTTTCTGCTGTTGTCATTCCTCTGCAGTTAGCTTATGAACAAGCTTGCTTCCTCAAAAACTGAAGTAGATGGTCTGCTGCTGGGGCCTTGATAGTCAACATCTTCTTAAAACGAGTTTTTTGTGAAATGCTGATTTCTGTAGGGCACTGTCCCCATAAACTTTTCATAAGACATCAATAATTTCACCAATCTTCCACCTTTCCATTCTTTCAACCTTACCCATAAATTTGGTGTTTAAATCCGGTTGATTTGGACTCGTAGTTATCCCGTGTAGGGCTTCTGGGAAGGTTACTCTTGACTGTACAGATAGCTTCGTCTTCCCCAGTGGAACGCTTGGCGGGGTTTGAATGGTTGACCTTGTGGCTGGTCCACAGCCTCACCACTGCTCTGTGTACGCCACAGTGCATTTATTGTGGTGCAGAGAATTTTTGAAAGGCATGCATAGATTTTCACAAAACACACTTTCTATCCTGTGAACTTTTGAATACTTTTAATCATTTCAGTTTTACAGGCTATAAGCCCCACCCCCCAAAAAAGAATTTTTCACATTTCTTCTAAAAGTTTCCTCACTTTTTTAACAGTAACTTTAACCTTTAAGTAGTTTAATAAATATATTAAGGCGTAAGGTAATCACTGTTTTATGCAGACGAGGGTAGTTTACATCCAAAACATATTAGTTTACATCAGAACCTTTTCAAAATAAAACATTTACCATCTTACCATGAAGAAAACAAAACATTGGCTTCCCCAATTTTTTTCATTCAATATATCTTTCCACCTACTTATACCTGTTGGACAAAAAATGATCTCACTTTTCTGATGGATTGAGGGGGAAAACAGTTGATTGGTCCTGATCTGAAAGGTTTCCTTTTTCAGCAAAAGCCTTCACTGATTTGCTTGGACAGTTAGTATTGCAGCTTACAAATAAGTGCAGCTGAACAGTGTCACTTGGAAGCTCATTTAAATCGTAAGAATACATAAGGAATCCAGGAACATCAATGGGGTTAGCAATACCGCAAAGGTAGGGGAAGGTGGGGAGGAAAGGGGAACCGATCACAATGATCAACACAACCACACACACCGCTCCAGGGAGGGGAACAACAGAAATCATGGGGGAAGGGAGACAGCAGTCAGTGTAAGATATAAATAATTTATAATTTATCAAGGGGGTCACGAGCATTGGGGGAGAGAGGAGCTGATACCAATGGCTCAATAGACAGTGAATGTCTAGAAAAGAATGATGGCAACATATATAAATATGCTTGAAACAATTGATATATGGATTGTTATAAGAGTTGTAAGAGCCCCCAATAAAATGATCTTTTAATAATAAACAAATAAATACTAAGAATAGCTGTAAAGGGTCCTGAGGAAAGGGAAACGGTGAAATGTTACTTTTCATACATTTCAACCTTGAGGCACGAGGGTGTCCGACTATGGAAGTTATCTGGCACAATAACCACCCTAGTCTGACACCCACTAAGGCAGGTTGCAAAGCCTCTCCCATCCTTTTATCAGATGACTCCCAGCAAGCGACAGTCACAGACACTCAGGGCCAAGCACCCGCCTCCACCTCTAAGTGCCATTTTCTTCATAACAATTTTTTCTATTTTCATTCTATTTCAGAGCATCGCGGGCCACAAAAAATTACCTCGGGGGCCACATGTAGACCATGGGCTGACAGTTTGACACCCCTGAACTATACCATGCAGAAGACCTGGTGGTGCTGTAAGGTAAGCATCAGACTGTTAACCACAGGTTGGAGGTTCAAACTCATTAGCTGTTTTGCAAGAGAAAGGTGAGGCTTTGTGCTCCTGTAAGGATTTATAGCCTCAGGAACCCTTGTATGTAAGTGGGAACCAATTGATGGCAGTGGATTGGGTGTAGAGAACACAGACAACCTAATTTAAAAAAAAAGAAAAAAAGGTTGTGCTCATGAGCCTTTTAGTCTGCTGCTCTTGGGCTGACTTTCTATTCCTGTTGACATCTAGTTGATTCCGGTTCGTGTTATAGAGTAGAATTTTACCAGTGGGTTTTCTTGCAGATCAGACCTTCCTTCTGTGGTTCTTTTCACACCACCAACCTAACATAACATAAGTTAGCAGTCAAGTGCAAGCATCACCTATAGACCTTATATACAAGAATATCAATTAAAAATTATAGCTAAAATGGTAAATAATCTTATAAATTAGCTCTAACATTCAGTTGCTTATAAATCAGAGCCTCTGGTTATCAAAGCAGTATAGTGCACTTTTTCATGATTAGAACAGTTGAGATAAATTTTAAGGCCAACATGGAATTGAACCCCATTGCCATTTCTTGCCACACAAAGATATATCTCATCAATTCTATGATAAATTATTTTTTTTCACATTTTAAATCTCTCAAGTTACAACTATATGTTACATTGTATTTGGTGACATTTTAAAATTACTGAGCACTGGTGGCACAGGGGGTTATGCTTGGGATGCTAACCATAAGGTCAGCAGTTTGAACCCACCAGTTGCTTCATGGAGAAAGCTGAAGCTTTCTGATCCTCTAAGATTTAGAGCCTGAGAAACCCCCAAGTGTAGTTCTGCTCTGTCAGAAGGGGTGGGTGTGGGTCAGAATTGACTCAATGGCCGTGAGTTTTGAGTGCAATCTTAGAATTGATGGAAAATATAATTTCTAAGATAAACAAGCGGCAATCCAGCTGAGAAACAACAAAACCCCAAAGGAAGAAGCACACCAGCCTATTCCAACACAATCACTGAAAACAAAGCGGTTGCATAAGTAAATGTGGTGAAGAAAGCTGATGGTGCCTGGCTATCAAAAGAGAGAGAGTCTGGGGTCCTAGCTCACAAGCAACAAAGCCCACATGGAAGAAGCACACCAGCCTGTGTGATCACGAGGTGTCGATGGGATCAGGTATCAAAGACCAAAAAAAAATCACAGCAGAGTGGGGACCCAGGGCCCATCTGTGGGCAATTGGACAACCCCTTGCAGAAGGGTTATGGGGAGATGAGCCAGTCAGGGTGCAGTGTAGTAACGATGAAACATACAACTTTCCCCTAGTTCTTGAATGCTTCCTCCCTCCCACTATCATGATCCCAATTCTACCTTACAAATCTGGCTGGACCGTAGGATGTACACTGGTACAGATAGGGACTGGAAATACAGGGAATCCAGGACAGATGAACCCCTCAGGACCAGTGGTGAGAGTGGCGATACTGGGATGGTGGAGGGAAGGTGAGGGGAAAAGGGGGAACAGATTACAAGGATCTATATGACGTTATACTTTACCAAGCACGATGTTCTTTTCTAGGGACTGGTCTCTCCGGATACCATGTCCGAAGTATGTGAGATGAAGTTTCAACATTCTTGCTTCTGAGAGCATTCTAGCTGTATTTCAAGACAGATCAGTTTGTTCTGGCAATTCATGGTACTTTAATATTCATCAACACCATAATTCGAATGCATCAATTCTTCTGTGGTCTTCCTTTCTCGTTCAACTTTCACATACGTAAGGAGCAATTGAAAATACCATGGATTTGATCAGGCCAATCTTAGTCCTAAACATGAATATTTTGAAGCCCTTTAACACTTTTAAAATTTTTTGCAGCACGTTTGCCCAATGAACTACACCATTCGATTTCTTGTCTGGTACTTCCATGAGTGTTGATCGTGGATCCAAGTAGTTAAATTCTTCCACAACTTTTCTCCATTTATCATGATGTGGTCTATTGGTCCAGTTGTTAGGACTCTGATTTCTTTACATTGAGTTGCAATTGACACTGTAGTTTTTATTTTCATCAGCAAGTGTTTCAGGTTCTCTTTGCTTTTACCTAGCAAGACGGTGTCGTCAGCAGCGGCAGTTTAATAAACCTTCCTCCAAAATCTGATCCTGTGCTGGTTCTCCATATAGCCCATCTTCTCAGATTGTTTGCTCAGCTTATAGATTAAGTATGGTGAATGGATACAACCCTGATGCACACCATTCTTGATTTTATGCCCTGTAGCATTCCCTTGTTCCATTCAAATGATTGTTTCTTGGTCTATGTACAGGTTCCCTATGAGCATGAGTGTTCTGGAATTTCCATTCTTCTGAATGTTAACCATAATTCATGATCCATGCCCTGTAGCATTCCCTTGTTCCATTCAAATGATTGTTTCTTGGTCTATGTACAGGTTCCCTATGAGCATGAGTGTTCTGGAATTTCCATTCTTCTGAATGTTAACCATAATTCATGATCCATGCAGTTCAATACCTTCACAGTTGAATACCTTCACAACTAAATCTCTTTCTGGTATTCTCTGTTTTCAGCCAAGATCCATCTGATGTCAGCGATGATATCTTTCCTGTCACACCTTTGTCTGAATCCAGCTGGAATTTCTAGTAGCCCCCTCTTGAAATACTTTTGCAAACATTTTGGATTATCTCCAACATTTTACATTCATTATTGATAAGGTTCACTAATTTCCAGTCTATTGGGTCACCTTTCCTTGGAATGGCCACAGTATCTTTTCCAGTTGGTTGGCCAGAAAATGATCTTCTAGATTTGTTGGCACACAGCAGTGCTTCCAGTGCTGCATCAGTTCGTTGGAACATTTTAGTTGGTTTTCTATCAATTCCTGGAGCCTTGTTTTTCATTAATACTTTCCGTAGAGCTTGGTTCTTGATCAGATGCCTTTTTTTCAGATGCCTTTTGAAATGTTGCATGTCAACCAATTATTTTAAAGACAGTGACTGTGTATCCCTTCAATTGTTTTGATACTTCCTGTCTCATTCAATATTTTGCCCATAGAGTCCTTCAATATTGCAATGTGGGGCTTATATACTTTTTATAGTCTTTAAAAAAAATCATTTTATTAGGGGCTCATACAACTCTCATCACAATCCATACATACATACGATTGTGTAAAGCACATTTGTACATTCACTGCCCTCATTCTCAAAACATTTGCTCTCCAAAGGGCTTATATTTTTTCCTTCAGTTCTTTCAGCTTGAGATATGCTGTGTCCTCTTCCTATTTGGCTTTCTAACTCGTCTTTGCACATTTCATGTTTCACTGCCTTCTCGAAATGAGCTTTATTTGCTCATTTCTCCATTAGCTTTAATTAATGTTCAAGAACAAGTTTTATTTTTTATTCGGACATCCAATTCGATCTTTTCTTGTCTCTTTAAAGAGGATCTTGCTGCACCGCAAGAGAAAGATGGGGTTTTCTACTCCTGTAAAGTAAGTCGTGGAAACTCTCAGGGGCAGTTCTACCCAGTTCTATAGGGTCGCTCGGCATTGACTCAATGGCAGCGAGTTTGGTTTTTAGTAGCATAGTGGGTTACACACTGGGCTGCTAAACTTTTAAGGTCAGCAGTTGAGAACCACAAACAGCTGTAAGAAATATGAGGCTTTCTAATCCTGTAAAGATTTAGTCTCAAAACACAGAGGCCCTTCAAGGTCATTGAGTTGGAATCAACTCAATGGCAATGAGTTGTTTTTTTAATATCCTTTTGCTTTCTTTCATGTATGTTCTTGATGTCATTCCCTATCTTATCAGGTTTTCCATTATTCAGTGTTCAATGAGTCAAACCTGTTCTTGTGATACTTTCTAAATCTAGCTGGATAGTGAAGCTTGTATTTTGCCTCTCATGGACTTTTTTGTCAACTTCAACCTAAGAGCAATCAAGATGGTCTGCTCCACAATCAGCCCCTGGCCTTGCTCTGGATGATACTGCGTTTCTTGATTACCCCTTCCCACAAGTTTGGTTGTTTCCTGTGTATTCCAGCTGGCAAGGCCCATGTTTATATTGCCATTTATGTAGCTGAAAATGGTATTCCTGGCACAGTAATCCATGATTACTGGACTTAAAGTGGGTAATACCATTCCATTTTAGAACACTAATGACTAGGATATTGATCTGTTCATTTCACTTTTTACGACTGATTTCCTAGACCCATCGTTCATGCAATCCATGTTCTGAATATTAATGGATGCTTGCAGCTGTTTCTTTTCATTGAGTCAGGCCCCTTCAGCAAGTGAAAGTCCCCAAAGCCTTAGCCCGTCTTTTTATTATTAAGGTCGGCCCCACTTTGAGGAGATAGCTCTTCTCCAGTCATATTCTGTTCCAAAACTAGGGGCTCATTTTCTAGCACTACGTCTGACAATGTTTTACTGCTATTCATAAGGTTCTCAGTGGCTAATCCAAGAGAACAGTCTCTTCCTTTAATCTGTAAGCTCTGCTGAAATCTATTCATTATGGGTGCCCCTGCTGTTACATAGCTTCTAGGATCACAGCAACACACCAGCTACCACAGTAGCACACACTGATAACATGGTGGTGTATTAGGGTGCCCTACTGGCGTAGTGGTTGAGTTGGGTTGTGATCTACATGGTCAGCAGTTCAAAAACACCAGCCGCGTTGCAATAAAGGTGTGGCATTCTGCTCCTTGTAAACATTTTCGGGAAACCCACAAGGCTGCGACTGTTAAGTTGACATTCACTGAATGGCAGCGAGTTTGATTTTGGAAGTTTTTATAGCTATATTACCTTGAAAATACTACTCCTTGGTGCCAGTCTTTTTGACTTATACTGGATACCTGTATGTCTGGATAAAATATTGAGTAAAACCTTTCCCAGTCATGGTTCTCTAGTGGATCATTAGATCCTCTAAGTTGGCAGAGCTCCATGAGTCATCCTCTGGGTATTTCCCTGGTTCTAAATAGTTTAAATTCTTTGAGATGGTACTCAAGAATCTTACATGAACTAGCTGCCCTGAAGTTTCCTCCTCCCATGTTACAGGCCTTGAAACGAAGAGTAGGTCTATCCTGTTCTATAGGGTCATTATGAGTTGGCATCGACTCAATGGCATTGAGTTGTTTCTCTCTAGCCAGGATTTCTGCCACATCTCATCTCATTGTATTCAAATTGACCATTTGCTTCCCAAATCCTTCATGCTATTCATATATTCTTCAAACCCTTCCGTTTGGAATGCCCTCATTCTCTTTACCCTGTGGTTATGTATTATTAAATTGTACTGTATACCTTCAGTATTCTCTTGCTAGGAAGTTTCCCTGACAAACCACCTACCCAAGTCTCCCCTGACCCCACTTCACTAGGTTGGGCCCTCTATTAAAAATAAGCATTTTCACAACTGAGAACTGTACACTTTGGGAGGGGCTCCAGGGAAGTCTCTTGAAACGTTATCATTTTCTATTAATCACAAACAAAATTTCTTGTTAGTGCTACAGGACCGAGGAATGTGATAATTTTTAATCTGTTTTATAACTCTCCTACAGTATTCATAGGAAGGTCATGAAAAATAGAAAATTCCTACAAAACTGAAACTGTAGGAACACAAAATTAAACTCATATTTTATTATAGGCTAAAAACACAAACTCTCTTCCTTTCTCCTTTGCTTTTGATTATGTTGGGAGACGTCAGACAGTGTATGACAAAATAATAATTTATAAATTATCAAGGGTTCATGGGGGCGGAGCGGAGAGGGAGGGGAAAAAATGAGCTGATACCAAGGACTCAAGGAGAAAGCAAATGTTTTGAGAATGATGAGGGCAACAAATGTACAAATATGCTTGACACGATGGATGTCGGCTTGGATTGTGATAAGAGTTGTACGAACCCCCAATAATGATTTAAAAAAACAAAAAACTTTGTGCCCTTGGATTGCTATACTCTTAAATTATACTCCCTTGGGTTAAAAAAACATTGACTTATAACTACTTAACAGTAAAATTTCCTTTAATGCCTTGTGAAACAAATCCTGGATATTTTCATTTAACATGCTGAAAAATAGATGGTTCCAATCTAATGTCCATGGTTCCGTAGAATCTATTTTTCAAAGGTCATTTACATCAAATAGTTTGAATACGGTTCACACTGCATTTCTAATTTTATCCTGATCCTGAAATGGATTGTTTGCCACTAGATTATCTATGACCATATTTCCAAAATATTTTTGTAACAATTCCTATAAGACATATTGATTATAAAATGACTAAACAGAAAAACAAGACAAAAACTCAAGTATGCAGCATTTTTTTCTAAAGTGATAAAAAAGTTTATCTAGAGTAATAGTTGTGATTGTTTCAAGTCACTTCAATTTAATTAACAAATACATACATTTATAGTCATAAATAATATGCTACTGAGACCCAGAGGTCAAGATAATTTTCATGTGCAATTTATTAATTCCTTCTAGAACATTTCAAAATGTTCATATTTCACATGCTTTTACCTCTTATGATATAGTTCTTTACTTTAAAGGACTTCACAAGTACAACTCTGGCAGGAAATTTTGCAAGAAAAGATTTTCAGGGAATGGACTCACCAGTAAAAAATTTAAGCTTTCAATTTCAGGTCTTGGGATTCACCACGATGGAGTGTGCTGGGCCACAATGTAAAAACTGTTATTTGCTTAAGGTAGCAAATACATCGATCTCTAAGTGGCTCAAATTCTGGAAGTGTACCAATACCTTATGCATAGTACAAACAAGCATCTGATATGCTTTTATAGAAAAGTTCATTTCTTTCAGTAAAGCATTCAATAGGATTATTCAGACCCAGGTTTTCAATACTGAAAACTACAAATATAAAAATCTGTGTGTAGCCGTGCAAGAAGTGAATACCAAAAAAAGCTTGAATTGCATAGTTTTTAGTCATACATAATACTATAGTAAAAACAAATCAGAGATCATGTAAACTGCAATACAGAAAATATTTTACGATAGGCAGTTTCAACAACATTTATCTCCTTTTTAAAGAATTGTTATATAAAAATTTTGTTGACAGCAACTATTTGAAAATGACCACACATTTTCAGTTATATCCTTATTGATTTTAAATCTGGACAGAAATATTTTAAATGGCTGCTTCCAGAAAATAGAGCTTTGTGGGATAGATTGCTTACATCTGAACACTTCTTTATACTTAAAACTCTATGCAATGAAATTAAAAAAGGACATAGTTAAGTTCTAAATATATGAACATAGTGTTAGGAAACGGATATCAAATTCATCATCTTAAATGGGATTTGTATATCTATATACACCTATACATATATGTATATATAGGTATATATAAAGCTATATACGCATATATAATTACCCTACATGCTGATATATGAATAGTTTTTTCCAAATACTTTGTGTAGACAAGTTAAAAGCTGTTTAGTCAGTTTCTGGGTTGCTTTTTTTTCTTATTATGAATAACACAAAAATGATAAGGCTACTAATTTTGCAATATATACCATGGAAATATTTTCAACAGAATAAGACACCACAATGAAGGCTTCATGAATAATTTATTCCATTTGAAGTTTTGCTTTTTGTTTTTTTTTCTTATTTTTTTTTTTTAAAAAGTATAAACCTTTTCATTTCCTCAATCACAATTTGTACAACTCAGTGTTATGGCATTCGGCAGCAATAGTGTTTGTTCCTTATTCTTTTATGTCATGTTAATTAAAAAAAAAGCAATTGGACCATATTAAATGTCACTGCTAAACAACTTTAAAATGCCCCTTCATAAAGTGACCAAGCTATTCTGAGAGGGTTGATGCTGATGTGTCCAGTAATGATATTACAATTTGTAGTTTAAACTCAGTAACTTTAAGGTCCACAAATCCAGTTTACTTTGAGAACTAAAACGGTTTTAAGATTTCATGAACACATCAACCTGAGGAGTATTTTAGGTCCCAAATCCAGTTTTTTAATTAATACTCCATAAAAATGAAAATACATATATAAAAATTTAAACCACAGTTCTGGGCCCATTAAAACACCAAAAAAACCCAAAGGGTTAAGATTTCCAGCTGATTATTGGGGGATGGGAGCAAAATTAAAAGTATGTCAAAAATATTTTCCTAATTTAGACAAACTAAATCTTAAGAGGAAACCCAGACCAAAACATCACTCGTGCAACATTAAATGTATTAATAGACTAATATGCGATGCCACAGTGGAGGAGTAGCAAATTATATGATGCAACAGCATTTAAAAACTTCCTTTTAATCTATTCAATTTGAACATTTTAAATAATGCAACATAGTATTTTGATATTACAGTATTAACATAGTGCTTGATTAAAGATCTGCAAATCTTTGTAGTAACACATTAAGTTAAAAAATTACCTCAGAAGGTAAATATGAAGAGGAAAGGAGCATATTTTAATACAGTCACCTGTGCCATACTGACAGTTGAGCACGAATACAGCTGAGGATGTTGACTAAGGAGTAAGAGCTTAATTTTAGTGGTTTAAGAAAAGTTAAGAAAGATTTAAAAATTACAGCTACTTTAAAATTTAAGGATTACATATAAGTACACTTGGTGGCCTTCTGGCCAAACAATAAGGTGTACAGAAATTTATTCATACAGTGTTAATTCACAGTCCTGATAACTGAATGGCTTGCATAAGAAAGGTATGGCTAGATGTTTCTGACTGGCTGGAAGCAGACATTATATAACTAATCATTCCAAATGTCAAAATACTGAACTTCCACCCAGCTTAATGGAAAACTGCACAGGAAATAGACACTAGCACTGTAACAAAGAAGTCAAGGTGTTGGTGATCTGCTGCAGAACAATATATTTTGATGCCTACTTAAACAAAACGACTCATCTGCGACAGTACATTGGTAAATCAGATCCATCATCCTATAAAAAAGGTGTAGTTTTTTTTGTTTTTTTCTGAAGTCTCCTGACCTTTTCTAATGGCTATTGCAATAATTTTCAATTTGAGTTATGAACTTATATATGAAGGGAGGAAAAAAATCTTATTAGTAATCCTGTATATTTGGGAAATATTCCCTGATTCCCAGATAAAAAGGAATTATACACTGGGTTCCCTTCTTATGGCTCTATATAAAAGATACTGTCAGAGAATAATTTTTTAAAACCTATTTTTCAAACTGAAATGTAGTTAGTATAGACTAACAATTTTAAATAACCAAGAATATACTTTTAAAGTCACCATTGAGCTAAGTTTATAAAAATGAATACCCTTTTAGAAAGTTGAAAAAAGCATCTTTTCCCTCAAATCTCAGACAAGTATTTTGTTTGTTAAAAATGAACAAAACATGCCAACATAATCTGTGGTGTGTTCGTATATTTTAAAAACAAAAGAAGAGATGTGATCTTTAATTTTATATCAAAATATGCTGACCCTTGGGATTGCATTATTAAAGAATAATTGGAAACCTTTGCCACCAATTGTTTTCATAGAAAAAAACAAGACTCGCTTTTTTTTATATATACAATTTGAAGTTATATTATTCATAAGAAAGTGATATTTAAGCTACGCATATAGTATTCACAAAACAAGTTTCAGTAAGAAAAAAAATTAAAGAGTTTTGTAAATACCATTTTTTGTCCTTGTAGAGAGTTAGTGAATGTACAAATAGGAATTTTGTTGGACTGCTTCCAAGAAAGATAGGTAGACTTGGTGACTGTGAATTCAAGTCAGCAACACAGTTAGGAGGCTAACTTGGGCTCTCTTGTGAGCAGCACTGTAGGATGGATTTTTCAAGGGGTAAAGCCTGCATAAAAGCAGTTATCTTGGCATGTGCAAAGAAGAAGGGGAAAAGTTGTATTGAAGGAAGAGGTGAATTAAAGTCCCTAAAATTAAAGTCCCTTCTTTAGGGAGGTGAGGACCTCCTTGGCATATGCCTACCTTAATCTGAGCTGTGTGATAGAAAAGTACAGACTCTGGTGTTTGGGACTACCATCTCCAAACCAAGAAAATTAAATAAATAAAAAAGACAAAGGGGAACAGGTTGTTTAGAAAATGGTTCTTTCACTAGTGGAATAGAGTTTGAATACCAGAATTCACCGAGAATATATTTACACCACAGTTTGATTGCACACACTCTCACACACACACATTCGCACGCACTCACACACATTCCCAATCTTTAATTAAAAAAAAAAAAAGTCAAACAATCAAGAGTGACCTCTCTTAAAATAATTTGTAAAATGCCTAGAGCTGGGCTAAATTTCAACCTTATAGTAGATCCAGAGATAAATTTCTTAATAATATACCCATGCCTAGATGTGCCACTGTTGAAACTGAAAAACATTTAAGCATGTAACATTAAACACCAAAATTAGTTTAAGCATTCAGTAGCAAATGTTTTTCTTGTAAAACTAAGTTTCTTTCACTGGAAATGGCCTGAAATATTAGTCATAGCCCTAAATCATAGTACAAAATATAACTGAAGAATTCTCATTTTATTCTAAGTTAAACCACCTAACAATATCACTTGTATATTGCCATCATGTGATTCTGTAGAGATGTGATATATAAAATGTTGTCAGACCCGGTACCTTTTCCATTTATAAACACAGTGAGCTTCATTCCTGTACATGTACTCTGCAACTACAGCTTAGCTGTAAATCCTCCACACACAATGGCATGGACATTATTCCCTCTCTAGCCCCATTAAACTGTACATTGAGACAATACAAATTTACTGTCCCACCCACCCCTTACAAAAAAATAATACTCTAAAAGCAACCCTACTGCAACTTTTTAATTAAGACGATTACATATATTTTAGACCAATTGCTTTAAAGCAAGAAGGCAGTATAAACCTTCTAGGAAAATTTTTATAAAAGAGGTTAAGAAATATAAGACAATTTTACATTTAAAAACTTACAATAAATAAGAGATGCAGGCATTTTGAATACTAGGTACTATAATCCAATACAAGAACATCTTGATGTTCTGAAGCCATAAGTTGAAATTCATTGTTCCTCATGTTTCCTTTCCATGCTTTTAATATTCATTTAACATGACTGGGTACTATGGCTCATTACTTTTCACAAATACTGTGACTGGAAAAAAAGGTTAATTTTTGCTACGAAAATGTTATAATACGTTTTGTATGATCACTTGTCATCCTTAAGTGTTCGGTATAATCAATGAAAAATAGCAGGGCTATAGCTACCCCCTCCCCAAGTCAAAACAATATTTGTTGAAGTAATAAGAATTAGCCCCCATCACAAATGACTTTCACTGAGAAAATAATTGCAACTTAATCCTGCAGTGAAATAGCCTTTATCCTTGTTCTTTTCTTGCACAGTTCCATCAGATGATGATCACAGCATATTCATGATAAAGTTATATAACTGATTCAGCACCACAAAGTGAATTGGGAGACAGGAGCGTCTGTCCTGGACTGCAGGGTCACAGGTTAGCCAGGAAAGTGCATTGTACTGTTCCAAAACAAACCTAAGGAAAAAGCAAATACATTCTCTAAATCATGGGTATCTAAAACTGTAAAATTTGGGTAAGATACAAGAATAATTTATAAATTATTAGGGG
>NW_022111358.1:14184676-14215453 GCF_000313985.2 Echinops telfairi
TGTATAGATGTGCTTTACACAATTGATCTATGTATTGTGATAAATTGTATGAGCCCCAATAAATTGATTAATTAAAAAAAAAAAAAAACTGTAAAATTTGGAAGCAGTTCCCAATTAGTTATCTAAGATTTGAAGTCACTTTAAAAAATGGGTGGAAGGCATATAGTTGTGAATTCTTGAGGAAATAAAGGTAACTAATTTTCACAAAAATTATTCTCAAAGGTAGATTACACATGAGAAATGTACTCCTTTAGAATAATACAAATTTTCTAGAGAGCTAAAAAGACACACATGATAAAACTTCTTGCCCCCAAATAAGAAAAACCATAAAGACCAAATTGTATTCCTATAAAGTTGCAATGGAAAACCCCAAACGGTATAGAGCAGTACCTGAGGACATCTGAAGTCTGATTTGAGTCAAGTGGATGGGAGTGTTTACTGTGAAGCAGCTCATCAGATTGCACTGAAGGCACGTGGAGGTGCAAAGAGGCCTAAAAATGAACACAAAACCAGTCAGCCAAATGGACCAAAACTATTGGTTTTACCTTATTCTCTCCCAACATGTTCCTTAATGAAACACATTTTAACCCTATGTAATGAATGAAAGTCACTATAAAGAAGCTTGTTTTCCTTAACTAGTTCATTTTAAATTCATATCAAATCTTACCTCTTTTTTAAAAACCACTTAACAGCCCTAAGAAAAGATTTCCAATTATTTTTTTGTCTAATTTGATTAGATCTGTAAATGTTTAAGGAAAAACTAAATTGATAGACCAGAGTACAATATACTCTAAGCTACATAGAATTTAGGCTCTACAGACAAACCTACTGGTCTAGCACTGAAAAGGTTTCAGAAGCAAGTGTTAGTATTTTACTTTATGAAGCCATACACCTTACAGAAAGCTACCTTTAGCTGAACCCTTTTAAGTAGACAGTGTGCTGCTACCTTTTTTTTGTCCATTCTTCTTCATGATGGAGGCTCAGTAACAACTAACTGCTACACCTATTTAGGCAGGGCAATGAAGAGTGGGAGAAAGGAATGGGGTACTGTTCTTCACACTGGTTAAATATAGCAAATACTTTTGTTTATAATTTAATCTATAAAATAGTGTTAAAAAGCTATGACAAAACAATGGTGGTGTTCACTGCAGAAACTCTTGGTTGGTAGAGATTCTATATACTGTAAAAGGTTCTATAGTACATTAGGTTCTATTGTATATTGCCATCTCCTTTATAATTATAACATACATATATCTACATATCCACCTATATGTAGATACATGAACTCATGTTGTAGTTCTAAAATAAAACCGAAAATATGTATGTTTGAACTGTCTACAGATGAATGAATTTAATTAGTACTAGTGCTCTAAATCCTAAAATAGAAAGATTGTAAAGCATTTAGGCAATGACCCACTATTTTTCGAACAAAGAGAAACATACTAGGTGGTTTTATTGCCTATGGTATAAAGCTAAAATGGAATGCATGAAAAAAAAGGTGAACAAAGTTATGTTAAGTTATGCCTTACCTGGTAATTCAGAACCAGAAGTCCTAATCTTGTTACACTGTATCTGAGGGTGAATGCTCACTTTACACTATCCTCTCTGCAAATAAATATTGAGTAGAAAAGAATCTGGATAGTTCTTCACACTTTTTGTAAAGTAGTGTTTCCTTTAAAAAAATGTTCCCTGAGACACTAATGTTATGAACTATTAATAGGTGCTACAAAATCTGTTTCTTGTGTATTAAAATAAGTTTGGGAATTTCTAAATAAACTTGTTATTTCAGGCTGTTTTTTCAGAGCCTTTAACTACAATAGAGTGCAGATAGCATGTGCAGCCCTTCCCAAAGGACCAAAGAACCCTTTGTTTGTGGAGACTCTAAGGACTAATATTCTATGGAAACCCTTTGAGAATATGTTCTTGTAATAAGATCTGAATAAAACACTGCACATCTATTAAAAGGGGAATGACAATCAATCATATGATAAAACTATTACCTTGGCTGACGCTCTCTAAATACACATTTCATTAATAGGCAATTCCGATCAACATTTGTTTGTATTTTGTTTAATTGAAAAGATTAACAATAACAAGATACTAAAGCATAGCAACAAGCTTATAGGTTCAAGTATAATATAAATTCAGGAAAGTAAAGCATTCTAGCCAATCCTTAACCTACAAGTAAAAATCAGTTAGCAAGTACTTAGGTTTGCATGATTCAAGGAATAAAAACACAACTTCTGGTGGGTGTTTAAAGTGAATTATATACAGAGATTTATATATTTTGTAGTAGTAGATTTATAGACTCTTGTAAAGCATTTGTATATTATAATTTTAACTTGTTTATCTCAATCTCAGTTATATCACCTATTAATGAATTTGCTGATAAAAAAATCCTTAGATCAGAGAATGTTATCATTTGAAAACCACAACAGTTTTAATACAAATTACACAAACTTAAAGTTTTTTTAGGCAATAGTAAATAAAACTAAAAATCAAGTATTATTACAAAGATTATGAATTCGTTAACCCTTAAAATGATGCAGGATAATTCCTATTCATTGCAATTGCAGTGTGCTGTAATTCAAAGAACAGACTAATCACTGAAAAATACATATTGTAGTCTTTACTACCAATTTTTTACTTTTGATGAGTTTCTTATGACCACTAAAGTTTATCTACAAAATAAGATTACACTAGAGGTTAGTGCAAGGCTTTCCCCAGCTCTAATACTCTGTATATGCTGTTGAGAACACTAAGAGCAAGCATCTTAGGAAATTTGAATTAGGAATAATTAAAATTGAAACAAACAAAAGCTACTTCTTTCATTCAAAAACCTTCTGTATTTCTCAGGACTCCAAGCTGTCAATAAACATTATTTTAGGAACAGCACAAAAATGTCAATACCTTAAGAAAAAGGGGACACTGATATTGTGCTTGAGGACATGCTGACCAGAACCAGTCAGGTAATGGACCCGCTTTGGCAGTTGATACAAAGTAACCAAGAGCCAAGGGTTGCTGAAGAATATTAGTTACTTCATCATGAGATTCTGTTGAAAGTAGCCGATCAGTTCCTTGACCCTTGAAAAGAAAATTTAAATGTGTTAGTTCACTGACATACCTAGGCACCAGAATAGTTACTGGCAATCAGTATATTTAAAACAAATTAAAGAAATTAAAAAAATAGCTGCATCTAAGAGAATAGTTAGTAATAACATTAAAATAATAAGTTTTATTTTATGCAAACTGTTTAACAAGCTTCTATTAGAATGTTAAATCCATATTCAAAATGTGTGTGCAAACCTTCAATGAATACGTAATATTCAATGAAATTTCTAACTCACTTTTCTTAATATTCCCTTATAGTAATGTCTGACAACATCTCTCCCATCTCAATCTCAAAAGTAGCTGCAATTTATCATTGTTCATCTAGCACAAGATGTTAAATAGTTAATGGTGTTTTGGAAAGCATTATAACAGCACATAGGGACAACTATTAAATGATGGTCAACCATTAGTGCAGTCATTATATTTATTTAATATAAAGAAATAGCTTTTTAAAAGTTCTACGCATTAAATTGTTCATTCAGCTTTACCTATAACCAGAAAATTAAAAAAAACTGAAATGTCTTACATATTGAGAATGATACTTAAAATTATTATAAAGCAATAATGAATATTAGAAAACTGGCTATATTTAATGAAAGCTACCACATAAATTCAATTGGAAGAAAGACATTTTGCTAAACATAAAATATGCTTTTTTTAAAAAATTAAGATAGAATTACTAGTGATTTTCAATAATCTCAATATCTAGCCAGTTTATACGGGAAGAGCAAAGGTACTTTTATACTTTAAAATGATGGGTTTTAGACTTAGGCACAATACATTATCAAATAAAAAAATACTTTATCAAATAAGCACTATATATAATTTTATAGAAATATAAATGTATGTTGTTTAATGAAGCTTAAAACAAAACATCATCTTAATAACATTTAAAAAGGTAGGGTGTTCTGTGCTGCATATAATCTTACAAGAAAATTATTTCTGTATGTTCTCTAGCATAGTCCTGTTTATGAATGGCAAATCTTGGAGCCATGTGCTGATTTTCAGAGATACTGCTATTCTATAAATGAGTAGAAGCTATACTAAAGTGATGGGAAAACTGCCAAAGAAGTAATGCCAAGTAGTCTAGAAAACAGAAAATTAGGGAAAGCAGCGACTTAAAAACATTCATAACAAAGTATAATTCAAGGTGCTAAACTCTATGTAACACAAGCTCATGAATTTGCTGTTAGTTTCATTTCTTGTTGAGGAGCCTTGGTAGATTAAGGGTTGGGCTATTAACTATAAGGTCAGCAGTTGGAAATCACCAATCACTCCAGGGAAGAAAGATGAGTCTTCTCTGATAAAGACTTACACAGTCTTGGAAACTCATAGGGGTAGTTCTAACTGAACAGAATTGGTCAGAATTGATTTTCTGGCAGTGAATTTCACTTATTTGGTAATTTCCAAGGAAAAGGTAGTCTTTTACTTTTTATATCAAACTATTACTAGGTTAATGAACATACTTAGATAAACTTAACTTTTATAATTATTTATTACCTTGCCAGTATCACCTCCATGGGGGTAATGAGATCCTGGAGAATGTACAGGGGACCCAGTTGGAGATGCAGGAAGGATATTAATGATATCAGGGTCAAGATCATCTCCTGTGTCTAACAAATCAAAGATACCTATTCCATCTGCTCCATCTATAAAAAAAATAAAAAAACAAGATAATGATTTCCACATCCTATATATCTTTATAGAAGAGAATTACAATAAGTTAATGGATTTTTAATCGAATGGGCCAATTAAAGCAATATTTACTGAGTGTTAAGTATTTACTGAGTGCCAAGTATTGTGATATTGTGCTAGGAGTCATATATACAATTATCTGACCAAATTAAAGATCTTGAGATGGAGAAATTATCTGGATTATCAATGTAAAAAGTCCTTAGAAGAGGGAGGTAGTAGAGTTAGTGAAGGAGAACACCACACTGAGGTCTTTGAAGATGGAGGAAGAGGTTATAAGCCAAGGAATTTAAGTAGACTCTAGAAACTGGCAAAGGCATTCAAATGGATTCAAGAGCCTCCAGAAGGAACCAGTTTGCTGACACATTGTAGCCCAGAGATTTAATTTCTGACTTCTAACCTTCAGAACTTTAAGATAAAGTTGTGTTGCTTAAGTCACAAAGTTTGTATTAATTTGCTACAGCAGCAATAGAAAATAGAAAGATAGAAAAAATGTTAGTAATAAATGTCTTTACAATGTGGGCAACTAAGGATCACTAGAGTATTCCTTAATATTATGTTAAATATCAAATTATCTTAATATGTCAAAAGATAATTAAATACATTAAAAGAATAATTTATATCCATACTTGTGAATTTAAAGATGTTACATTTCCTACGGTAGCTAGGCTTGACTATTTAGTTTCTCCTCCATCAAAAGGAAACCTGTAACAACTTCTAGAAAAATAACATCTCTCTTCTCATAGTTAAAACAAATTATTGTTTTTGGCGAATTGAAACATAAAATGGTGACTATAAAATGAACTAAGAAGTCCTAATAGTACTATGGATTTAGCACTGGGTTGCTTACTACAACGTTGGTAATTCAAAGCCATCAGCTGCTAGACTGTAGAAAAATAAGGCTGCCTGTTCTCAAAAGGGTTTATAATTTAGAAAACCCTGTATCAAGGTCAAAATGAGTTGAAAACAGGAGAAAATGATGCTATGTGCTCCATTAAAGACTTATAGCCTTGGAAACTGCAGGAAGCAGTCCTATTCTGTCCTATATGGCTGTTATGAGTCAAACTTTTTAGGAACAAGTCACCTACCATTGTTGGGATTGAAAGCCAAGTCTAGGTTTTCAGTGGTATATGTAGCTGAAGCTACTTGTACAGACGCAGAAGTAGGGAACACAAGTATATGAGTACACGATGTGTCCTGTGGGGTATTTAGCTGAGATGTCTGCATGTTGAGAGTGGTGCTCCTTCCAAAAACAGAACCAGTTGACACAGCATCTGAGAAGAGAATGAAAGGCAATTTTTCTTTTAATGAAAGAAAAAAAATTTAAATATAGGCAGTCCCCAGGTTATGAATGAGATCCATTCTTAACTATGTCTTGAAGAATTTGTATGTCAGCCCAATTGTGCTTTTTATTTAGCCTTACTTTAGTACAAAAAGGAGTCCTTGTGGTGTAATGATTACACATTGGGACAAGGCTCTCTATTCAGGTAAAGAGTTACATTCTTAGAGACCCACATGGAAAATTCTACCCTGTCCTATAGGGTTGTTATTGACTCAATGGGGCAGTGAGTTTGAGGTGGTGTTTTTTTTTAAGGCCAAGAAAAAGCGTGAAGGCTTTTCAAAGATTTAAAAGCTGCATGTGCAGCATGTGAAGGTAACTGTGATAATAATTTTTTTCTTGGTAGGAATGGTTCAATCGTTTGAGCAAGAGCAAATTTACTTCACATTAAAGTAGGGCTACAAAGACAGTGGCGTCGTGCTCAAAGATGGTGCCATTTTGAATGCATGGCACTCTACAGTTGTCAATAATCCCCTCTCATACATAAGGCTCCTAAAGGACTCGCTTTGTTTCCATTCTAAGGCTGTTTCCAATTTCAGTTATTGTGATGAGTTAACCAGATAATAAAAATTCCTTTTGTGCTTCACTGGCCAAGCCAGAAACAGTTCAAAGCCCTACATTAAAGGGCAAGGAGGAATTATCCATAAGTGGGACTTTCATAACCTGGGAATTGCCTATACTGAAAAACTTAGGTGCACCAAGAATTCAATTTAATATGAATTAAAGATAGCTAACCTGGCATAATAACAAAAGAGCCTTGGGGTTCCATTGCTACTAAGCAAGCACTGAGAATGCTGGGAGAGTCTGCAGCAGATATACCACACATTCTACACATATCTTTGAGCCTTTTACTTAAAGACTGCAAGTTTCGACGACTCAGCAAACCACTCCAATCTGTGGGTATCAATAGTTAAAATAAAGATCCAGCATTAGTTAAGAACTAGAAGAACCTAAATTGAAACATAAAAATAGTAGTTAATGTTTTCAAAAGGGCTTTTCTTGATCAGAAATTATTATCAAGTCAAAATCTTTTTGTTGATAAAAATCAGTATTCTTGGTTTTTTTTGTTTGTTTTTTTATATATATAGATATATAGTGAAAAATAAAATTGTTGAAGGAAAAAAAAATCAATATTCTTTATTTGCCTAAGATTAGTATTCAATCAGTATTTGCTTAACAGGGGATGAACTATGCAGAAATCAGAAAAACTTTAACACAAAAAACAGCAGTAATAACAGATGTTAAAATATAGTATCAAAAAATAGTTCAACAGTAAAATGGCCTTTTAAAATTTAAATAAGACATTTGTGGCTTAGACCTATGTGGTTCCTCTTTTTAAAAAAAATGCTTTTAATGATCACCTTTGGATTACATTCCATACTTAAATGTAGTCTTAACAGCGTGTGAATTTAACTGAAAAAAGAAATTCAAGTTATAAAAACACAATTTTACCTTTTAATTCTCCATGACCAATCCTTCCGAGGCGACCAATTACAACTCTCCATGGTAATGAACTCATTTGTATAAGTCCTAAACACCATTCCCAGAGCTTCTGTAGTCCAAACCTTCTAGCTGAACCTTTTTTCCGACGAGCTCTGTAAGAAATAAAAAGACAGCCAAACATTTAAAAAATCTTTTACTTGTATTTTTTAATTGTGAAAAACTGGTTCCATAATTTTAATGCTTGACATTTTTTACATAATCTTAAACAAGAATACACATAAAAACGGAGGCTTATCATGGTAATTTCTAGTACACGTTAAAATACATATAAACTTAAACATTTTTTAATTTTTGTTCAATCACCACCTGAATTTATCAGAAACATGGCTTTCTCTAAGGGTTGGTAAAGTTCTTCTTTAAAAACCAGATAGTCAATATTTTAGGATTTGAGAGCCATTGAAATTGTTACAGCAATTCAACTCTATGTTGCATCATGAACAGGTACAGCCAGATTTGGTGGACCCCTACCATTAAACTTGAGCTTCAAGTATGGTAAGGAAAGCACCAAACATCCCAAAACAAACAACATTGCTGTATTCTTCTTTATACGTGTCTTGTATTAGGCAAGTATGTGTACAATGTAAGTAATCTGTGGTTGAGTAACAATAGCTAGTACCATTTCCTGAGTACTCACTATGTATAGGCATTTAATCCAGTCACTGTAACACCTCATTTTATCCTAGCAACACTATGTGGCAGATAAAAGTATCCACTCAATTTTACATATAAGCACACTTTAGTGATGCTGACTAAATATTTTTCCTAAGGTCACAGAGACAGCAAACAGCAGAGTTGAGATATGATCCTCAATCTCTCTAAATATAGAATGACTATGAAAATGGTGTTTCGTTATTGTTACATAAATAAGTCAAAATCGATGTGATGGCAGTACTTAACCACCTCTTATTTTTAATTTTACCCACAATCCACCCTAATATTTTAATGTATACAACCATTATGTATGTTTTCTATTCAGTAAAAATTGGATCTACACCATATAAACTGTATGTATACACTTTTACATATTTATAAAAATTAATTTTTCATAAAAATGGATGATACATTTAGGGAAATTTCAGTACCTGTTTGGAACATCAATATTAATGATACAAGTTTCTAAAAGTTCTCCATAAAGATCTGTGCAAGATGCAAGAATCCATCTTTGATCATGTGATAAACAGTAGCCCACAAAAAGAACATTGTACTTCTGACCAGCTTCTCCAAAAGTTTCTCCAAGCTCTGTTTGCTTGTCCTTTACAGGAGCCAGGATAAATGGAGGCGTATAAAGTCGAATGCACTCTGGTCTCTGTAAAATAAAAAAATTATCGTATCCTATCTTTTACTGGGAATTTGACACAATTTACTCAATTGTAATAGCGAAATAAATAACTCCAATTAATTTTCCATAAAATTATAATATTTACAGTCATGTAAAATATACTTACATCAGGACTTTTAAGAGCGGTTTCCATGGCTAAACCTGGGCCAAAACCAGTCAGTGTTTTCACATTGGTTGATGATGGAAGTGGTCTCCGACACTGGGTGAAGGCCGAAAAAGCCAGAGATTTTAAATGCTGGGTATGGATTTGCCTATCTTCATGCTTCACAGGTTGCAACAGGTATTGACAAGGAACAATCTACGAAATATAGGCAAACAGTACAAATGTTAAATTTTGTAACAAGAGAAAAGTGAGCTCATAAACTCTCCTAAAAACTCTTTGCTAGAAAGTTTAAACAGAACTTTTATTTAAATGATAAGCTAAAGAACTATGTTTTCTGGTCTATTATCAGGACCACTAAGTGGTGTCATAGTTAAAGTGTCTACTAAAAGATTGCTGGTTCTAAAACACCAATTATTCCTCAGGAGAAAGATTTGGCAGTCGGCTTCTGAAAATATTTACACCTTTGGTAACCCCATGTGGCAGTTCTACTCTGTCCTATAGGGTCATGATAAGTTAGAATTACCTTGATGGATTAGGTTTACTTTTGGTTTACTAATTATAGAGATTTTTTTTTTTAAAACAAAGTAGTCCACTTTACCAAAGGGCCTTGAACTAAAGGATTATCTAATATTACTCCCCATTGTTACTGTGGTATGACTGTAAAGCTATCCTTTCTTAAATTTCAAAAAAATCCATTTGAATATAAAAATGTATTATCTTTGACATTTTTATTAACTTATGTTTAGCTTATATTATTTATCATTCTTACCTGTACAGAAACAGTACTCTTGATATGAGGAGGAAGAGTCTGGACCATTTCCAAAAAACATCTAAGTAGCCCCAAAGTCCATACGTTAGAAGAATTAGTATTCTCTTCTTTATTTTCATATGTAAAAGGATCAATTATATAAACAACAATTGCAGGTGGATAGGTGATTGCATGTGAATCACCATCTGTAGGTATTCCAACTTTATCCCGATCCATTGTGCTAAAAGTTGAGGTAGGAATAAGACCATTAAAAGAGGGAAAAGGTGCATTTTTCTTGGGGTGGTATCAGTGCGGAATCTTAATGCCCCTCGACTTTTCTGTTTTTGGTGGAGATATCCATGAGCTTCTCAGAAAATAAGAGACAGCTCTTTCTTCCTAAAATAGAACCACAAACACCTAACTTCAGGGTATAAAACAGAGATCTTAGGTTAAGACCTCTTGCATTTTAAAAAAAAGGGGGGTTGGGGGATAGAAATTTTTAAATCACAGGATACCAGAAAGTGGATTTAGTATTAAAACATAAAATGGAAACAAAGATAAGTTAAATGCACTGGCAAGGCCACAAGCTGGCCAGAGGTAGAGCCAGGTAAGAAAGACACTAGGTTTCCAGACTTGAAAGCCAATTTTCTCCCCTACATTAATGTACTGCACATATTCGTTGACTTCAATAGTGAATAATTTTCATTCTTTGATGTGATTTGATTCCTTAAAACTGTAAAATTTATTTAGATATTCAAGAAGGGTAAACATATTTGAATAATAGCTGTTAGCCACATATATGAGAGCTGAAATCTATAACCAAGCTCAGAAAGCTTTATATATAAAAAAGAAAACTTAAAATATAAATCAAAAGCAAAGTACAAACACCTTCAATATAAAAATATAGTCATCACTGTTAAATTATGAATACCTTGAGTGCTTAGAAGTACTGTATACAATTGTCATATATTACCTTCATTTTATAGATAAAGAAATATATTAAAAAAGACAACTTTCAAAAGTTACATAGCCAGTATATGAAAGAGCTGTATTCCAACACTGGTTATGACAAAGTCCCAATGGGTTGGCATGATAGTAACTTTTAATGATTATAATGATGTATGTAAACTAATCTGACAGTTATGATGTAGACCAGATTTAAACATCAGATAGATTAATAGTTTTTAGAGGTCTTAATTTCCATTCTAGTGTTCTATGACAAAGACAAAAAAAATTTATTTAGGTAATAATATAAAAACTAAAACTTCAATAAGCTATACAAGCTCTTTATAGTCAGTCAGTATTACTTCTTTAAGGAAAAGAAATCGTGTTTCTATTTTTGCAAAGATCAGACGCTACCTTTCAGACACATCAGGATGGGGCTGAGTAGAAAGCAAAGATGACTCTCCAGAAGCCCCAGCTGGTTGCAGAGCTGATGACTGCTGCCCTCCGAACTGGCCATTTGGAACTGTGGTTGTTTGTGTAGACATGGATCCTGCAGCACTAGTGTTCATACTGCCAAAAGGTGGAAATGAAGGTAGTTTACTTGATGAGACTCCACTATTCAAGCTGGAGGATGATGATGATGAAGTTGACGTTGTGGTCAAAGTTGAGTTAGCTGTGGCAACTGAAGAAGACATGGCACCACCTGAAGTCAATGTCACAGTGCTGCTCGCTGCAGATGCTTGGGTGGTGGATGGAGTGGTGGTAGCATTTCCAGTACTTGTCATCTGAGGTGGAGTAATCAAAGACTGGCTTGTAGGGACAACTAAATTTGGCTGGGAAAGTAGAGAACTGTCCAATGGCTGGGAAGCAAGATAAGGACCTGAAGATAATAAAAATAATCATATTCAGAATTATTTAATTATTTACTTCACTACTTTTTTACTCCTACATGAAAACCAATAATCTAGTTGATGCTTCTATTGCAATTACCCTCACTAACTGCTTACAATTGATACTAGCTTTCTATTTCCCCTAGAAACTAAAGAAATAAAATAAATGAAATTTTAAAAGGAAATCAGCAATTTCATTCAAGTTAAAGTTATTATGAAAGTGAAATAAAATTGTTAATAAAAGAAATTAATTAAGTTGCCATCAAACCATTCAGAGAATGGTTACAAAAGGCAGATTCAATAAAATATTAACTATGTTTACTGTTGTGCGCTATGAAGTTGATTCCAACTCACAGCAACCCTGTAGAGCAGAGTTGAACTACCCCATAGAAATCTTATGCTCTAATCTTCTGGGAGCAGAATATCAGGTCTTTTCTCCCACCAAGCAACTGGTAATTTTCTTGAATCACACATTTTGATTAGCAGTCAAGCACTTTAACCATTGTACCACCAGGACACTGTAACTACTAACTATACTGGGAGGAAACTAATTAAAATATAAAATGGAATGCTATCAGAGGGTTCAAATTATAGACATGTCTAATAACAAGATTCACTGTTTTATATTGAGTCTAAAGTAAATCTATTGATACTTAATTTAAGAGTATGAAAAACAAGTTTTAAATTGCTGCCACAAAGAACTGTGTCTTGGTATTGAGGTAAAAGCAATTTATTTTACCTCTAAATGATTAGTAAATCAAAACTCATGTTAATAAAGCCAATGAAAATAAATGCAAATTCATCAAGTCCTATAGAATTAACAAAAACAAACTGCTTCTAACTATAACTTCTTCCCTGATTGAGTCCACACACCAAAAAAACAGCAAATTTTTCCTATAAAGGGTCCAATAATACATATTTCAACCTTTGCAAGACACAATGTTTGTTATAATTACTTAACATTAGTATTGTAAAGCAAGCATAGACATATGTATACAAATGATGTGGCTACGTTCTATTAAAATTTTATTTGCAAAAATGTGAGTGAAAGAGCCACACTTTGGTGCCATTATATAGTAAATACAAATTTAATACCTAGGTCATATCTGCAGACTTGTGCATAAAGCTTGAGTTTAGAAAATGCTTCATTGTTACCATCAGCTGCCTGAGAAAACCATTCTGCTACCAAATTTTCTGGCAGTTTCTTTGATGCAGTAGATCCAACTCTCATGATCCCATCTGTCAACAGTCGTGAAATAGGTCTATGCTGACCTAAACGACAGGACTACAAATATGCATAGAAAGAAGAGGTGAATTTATTACAGCATTTGGGTACATATAATAAACCATATAAGTTGTTTAAATAAGCTTAATGATTTACAACTAAAATGCAGCATAAAGACATCAAGCATGAATGGTATGTGTATTATTTTTCCTTTATTCCTTGAAAGTTCATTAATTTCCTTCCATAATCAAAATTATATACATAGTGAAATTAAAACAACTAGACAGTAACAATGTAAGGATAGTCCTATATTTTTTGCCAGCTTTCCCCAAAGTGTGTTCTGTGGGCCACTGGGGTTTCTTTTAAGAAATGCCATGTCATAAATAAATAAGTAGATAGATAGATAGATAGATAAGACAAATGAACGAAATTCCATGTCAAAAAAGTTTGCAACAATGTTGTTAAGTGACATCATAGCACAACAGAACAAAACATTAACACAACAGTTATTAAGCAAATATGGACAAAGGATTTCCTTACTGCAAGACTTTTTCATAACTTAATTTGAATTGTGAATCTCTAAAAGAGTATTATACACAACTATTCAACTCCCAAACTATTAAACTCTTTCTGAGAGAACTTTATAGAACAAGTGTTCCATGTAACATTCTTTGGGAAATATTTATTAGACAAAACACATTAACCTTGTAATTAAGTGGAAAACTAACAAAGAGCAAAACCAGCAAAGATGTGACAATTCAGATTGTAAAAAATATTTAATATTCAAGCCTGGACCTCCAAACACTTATGGGAAAAGGCAGGTGTAATTAACTGTTTATAACCTTTAGCACTTAGAAAAAAAAATTATTGGGTGTAATGATGGATATAACTTAAGAATTAATATTTGAAATATCAGTCAAGAATTTAACTGAAAAAAAAAAAAAAAGAATTTAACTGAAATGGCATTAGATCTAGGATTTTATTTCACCTATGAGGATACTGAAGCTGAGTGTCATAAAAGATCATGATTACACTTTATAAATGCAATTTTCCCACTGGATATATTAACATTGCTTTAAAATAAGGTTATCTTATATGGGTCATATGCCCTCAATGTTTTTTCTCCAAGATGGCAATTCCTACTGTTACTCATAAAACACACATATAACAATGGGCCTGGGTCAAAATTGAGAAAGAATGTAACTGGCTAGAATGAGAACTAAATATCCAGTCTGAAATCACTATACATAGCCCTGATATAATTAGTTAACCTAATTGATACTTTATAAATTACAATACAAATCATAAGTTAGTTCTACAATATGATGCATATTTAAGAACACCTACCTCATATATTGCAGTAAGATCTCTAAAAAAACTCTTAGCTCCATTTAACAAGGCTTCATTCTCTGGACAGAGTACAACATAGGCTATATCTCTTTGAGATCCATAAGGTTCCAGCATAAGTCTCTCCCAGTAAGGGAGAGCAAATGGAGAAAGCACCAGAAAATCATAATCATAACCCAACAGAAATGTGGGTATTGGCAGTGGTTCTGGGGATTCATCAGTTCCTAAATAAAACAGATATATTTTAAGAAAACATTGTAAAGCAGTTCCAGTTAAGAAATTCCTAAATGGTCTTTAGAAAATATAATTTGCCGTTAGCTTAATTTAAATGTAAAAAAATTAATTTAAACAAAACATAGCAGTAAGGAATATGAAGGGGGCGTTCCTTAATTTTCATAAACCTGGGTAAAGCATTTCTAATCATAATATAAACACTGATCATTAAAAAAAGATTATTCTGACTACAAACTTAAAATTTCTACATAACAAAAACATACCATAAGTAAAGCCAAAGATTAATAACATATTGGAAAAAATACTAATGCATATAAAAAACTTAATTTCCTTAACATATAAAGGAGACCCTTGTATCCAAAAGATAATGACAAATTTTTAAAATGGGGAAAGGATATATAGAAAGTTCATAGAAACACAAATACCTTTTACATAAGAAGATGCTCAATCTCTTAAAAGAGAGCAATTTAAAACTAATAATAAAACCAAACAATGATAATATGCTTATTGTTGCTTTATACCATTTAATCAAAACTCTTTACCTATAGATGGCAAACGAGGCATAGTTGCTAAATAAAACCTCTAAAACATCAGAGACCCAATGAAACTGATACAATGATAAATCCTGGAACCCTGAATTTCTGAGGATAGAGAAGTGGAAAGAATAACAACTCAGAGAAGCTGAAAAGAGCAGCCGAAAAGGAGACAGAAAGGTGAGTTGTCAGATGGCCTGAAGTGGCCCAGGAAACTTGAATTTTTGCAAGCAGCATTTGAGACAGAAGCCTGACTTTGACAAATGCACGCCGTGGCTGGTGGTAAGAAAGATGGGGTCTTCCTAGTGACCAGAAGTGTACAGTCCCCACCCACACCCACCCAAGAGCTGGTAAGACCTCCACAACCTCACAAACACCTGTTCTGCTACCTCTTATGGATTAGGCACCAGGTGCAGAACCCTAGTATCTAGAGGTACGTAAAACCCCCCTCATCAGACCTGCAGACTACCCGCAGTAGTGAGTTCCTGGTTCCTCTGAAAAAGCAGTAACTTTCGCTGAAACCAGCCACCCCGTCCCCAGCGGCCCTCTGGTCCCAAAAGAATTCCTCTGGGAAGAAGGACCCTGACCTCAGCAACCATTTGAAGAGGCACAAACCGTAATTCTAGATCAGGCGACGACTCCAGAAAAGCTACTAGGAACTCCACCTAGGCTCTAGGGAAGGAACCACCTCTTGCTTCCTTCACTTAGGAAGCTCCTTGGCTGGCAGATGGTGGCCTGTACCCCAAGTTTTCTCCTTTCCCTCCTTTTCCTTTCCCCTTTTTATTCTTCCTCTGCTATCTGGCTGTTTCTTATTTTTTCCCTTCCTTTTTGTTTTTTATCTTTTCTTAGTTTTTTTTTTTCCTTTTATATTTTCTTTCCCCACTCCCTAGTTCAGCTTAAAATTTTCCTGTTTTTATTTTCCCTATTTTTGTCTTTATAGGTATTACATTCTTTTTTTCTTGCCATTGTTTGCTTGCTTGCTCTCACTTGCTTTTTTCTCTTATTTTTTCTCCCCATCTCACTAAACCAGAAGCCACAACCGTGTCCACTTGACCCAGCCACATCCAGACTTCCTGCAACAACAAGTACTGGAAAAAAGACACTACCTGCTTCTTAAACCACCTGATCACTATAGACAGTAGTCAACATCAGCGGAACCAGAGTTCACTTGTTCAAACCAAATAGCTGAGTAATATGCATATACTCACATTCTCTATCACATCCAACTGAAGACAGGTGATGAGTTGCCTAAGAACACATCAAAGTAAAACTATCAATTAAATTAAGTACACCACCACCACACTGCCTGAGAGACAATAGGCAGGTTCACTGTGCATGATGAAACAAGACAGAGGGGCTCAAATGAGAGACCAAAACACAAGAGTCAGAACACCTTTCTCAGGAAGAAAAGGCATTGACTATACCTGCTAAGGAATTCAAAAGCATAGTCTTTATATAATATTTTGAAAATGCAAAGGAGTAGAACAAAATCAACAGATGGGCAAACTACTGAGCTTGAAGACAAATCTTGCAATTCTAATCTCCTAGAGAAATAATAAGAAAAGGACTGAAATAATAGAAGTCTAAGAATTATGTGGGGCATAATCAAGAGGAACAACTTACATATAATTGGAACTGCTAAACAAATAGACAAAAAAAGACAAATTATTGAAGAACTGTTAGAAGAAAAGTTCTATATAACATCACGAAAGACAAGATGTGTATTCAAGAAGCTGAATGAGTCCTAATAGTCCCTAAAAGAAAATCACCAAGACATATCATATTGAAACTTTCCAAAACCAAAGACACGGCAAGAAACCTGCTGAGGGAAAACAGAAAGTTTCCTACAAAGGAGAACCAACAGGATTAAGCTCTGATTTCTAGCACATACTATGCAGGCGAGGTGGCAGTAGGATGACATACACAAACTGAAAGGCCAATCAAGAATCATGTTGTTGTTAGGTACCATTGAGTTGGCTCTGACACACAGTGACCCTATGCACAACAGAACGAAACACTGCATGATCCTACACATCATCCCCCCAATTTACTGTTCTTAAGCCTGAACCTAGTGATATAGCCACTGTGTCAATCCATTTCCTTGGGAGCTTTCCTCTTTTTCACCATCCTTCCACTTTACCAAACATGATGTCTTTCTCCAGGGACTGGTTTGTCATAACAGTACGTCCAAAGTATGTAAGGTGAAGTCTTGTCATTCTTGCCTCCAATGAGCACTTTGGCCTTACATCTTCCAATAGACTGGTTTGTCCTTTTAGCAATCCATGGTACTGTCAATATTCTTCTCCAGCACAATTCAAATGCACTGATTCTCCCATATTCAATGTCCAACTCTCACATGTCTATGATGCAATAGAGAATACCATGGCTTGGGTCAGGTGCACCTTAGTCCTCAGAGTAACATCCTTGCTCTTCACTACCCTAAAGAGTCTTGTGCCGGAGATTTACAACACATCTTTTACTCTCTTGACTGCTACTTCCATAAGCAATGGTTGTGGATCCAAGCCAGATGAAAGCCTTGACAATGTCAACCTTTCCTCCATTTATCATGATGTTACCTATTGGTCCAGTTGTGAGGATTTGGGGCTTTCTTACATTGAGTTGTAATCCACACTGAAGGCTTTAGTCCTTGATCTTCATCAGCAATTGTTTCAAGCCCTCCTCACTTTCAGTAAGCAAGGTTGTGTCACCTGCATACGGCAGGTTGTTAATAAGCCCCCCACCTATCCTGATGCTGCACTCTTCTTCATATAATCCAACTTTTTCTGGATGATTTGTTCAGTATACAGATTGAACAAGTACAGCAAGAGGGAAAACCCTGACACACACCTTTCCTGATTTTAAATCATACAGTACTCCTTAGCTCTGTTCCCACAACTGCCTCTTGATCCAAGTATGAGTTCCAAATGAAAAAAAAAAAAGTTCCAAATGAGCACAATGAAGTGTTCTGGAATTCCCATTCTTCTCAAGGCTATCCACAGTTTATTATAGTCCACACAGTCAAATGCCTTTGCATAGTCAATGACACAGAAGTAAAAATCTTTCTAGTATTATCTACTTTTAGCTAAAATCCATCTTACATCAGCAATGATACCTCTTGTTCCATGTTCTCTTCTGAGTCTTGCCTGAACTTCTGGCAATTCCCTGTCAATGTACTACTGCAACCATTGTTGGATGATCTTAACCAAGAATCATATACCGAGCAAAATTGTGTCTCTTAAAAACTGTGAAATGAGGATATTTCCAAATAAATTAGGAATGTGCAAAAGCCAGATCAAATTTATAAGAAATATTAAAAGCAAAAAAAAAAAGAAATATTGGAAGCAGTTATTTGACAGCAAATCAACAGTCAGAAAACAGAAATTAACATATCTCAATTTTATTCATAAGTAAATCCAAATATAAATGTATACAATGTAAAACAAACCTACAAAACTGAAAATAAGAAACCACAGATATTGATTTGTAATGAAGATAGTTACAAAGTAAAAAGAGGACTACAAAGCAGTTACAGAATGTCCAAAACAGGAAGGAAGTAAGGTGGATAGAAGAGGAAGGCAGTCGATACATATAAGATGAGGAAATTTGGCAAAAAATGGAGTCTAGAGAAGACATTGGAAGGAATGCAAAGAGCTAAGCACTGTTGTGTACATAATACCACAAATACAGTGATCAACAAGTTGATCACAATGGATGAGTGAATATGGAAGAGCAGAAGTTTACCTACATACACTCAGATGTACCATTACTTGCAACTGTATCTATACGTTTCGTGGAGCATAAAGGGGTCAAAGTTATAAAAAATTTCTTGGACATACCCAGGTACCTTTAGAAAACGAATCACTAGGTCTAGGGCTCAGGACCCCAGTCTTGAGGGACACCAAGGTCAAAATACATAATATGGCCACAAAGACAATGTTTCACATTCTACTTTGATGAGCAGAAACTGTGGTCTTAAAAGCATGTGAGTAGCCAACTATGGTGCAACTATAGGTCTCTTCTTCTCCGGAGGAGAGTGATAAAAATCAAACACACAGAGAAACGAATGGACCACGTAATCATTAGTTCTCACAACCCCTGAGACCAGAAGAACTAGATGGTCCGTGGCTACCATAACCAACTGGTCTGAAAAGGATCAAATTAAAAGGCCCTGAACAGAATGGGAACAAAACAAAAAATCAGGAAGGAGACCAAGTAAGTTTGCTGGTTAGACAGAGACTGAGACTATGGTCCTGCGTCCCTCTTTTGTTTTTTTCCCTGTGTCACTCTTAAGACCTGGAGAACTTTACCCTGTGGCTCAATTTCGGCCCAACGATAGCTTAGTCTATGAAGGGGAATAGTAATAATCTCCATGTGTGCATTTGGGACCAAGGGGGGAGCATTTACCCAAGAACAAAGTTCAGATGGTTTAGGAAAGGAAAAGGAATAGAGAAAGGAAATAGGGAATGATATTAGATTGAGGGGATTTTAATTAATGATATGAAATCAGGTAAATGAATCATTGAATGTACGACTAATTAATTAGATCTGCTCTGTAAACCTTCAACCAAGGCACAAAAAGGTTTTTTTTTGTTTTTTTTTTAATTGACCTAATTTTAGAAGTGAGAAAACAAAAATAGTTAAGTTTGGCAATTTGTCCAGTATTAAATGTAAAGTGACAGAGCTAGACCATGAATGCAAGAAGTCTACTCTGAAAATTTTAGCTGTTCTACCTTTCAAACTACAATGAAATACTATTTTCACGCATCTACTGTGTACTCTATCAAGCAACGGTTTGGAAGATTGTAGAGGCAGAAGTCTAAAATGATACTGTAGAAAGTAATCAGGCAACATGAAAAAACAAGCATATATGCGTTAACCTACGGATATATGCATTATTGGAAAATGCTTGTAATAACAATGTAAACAACCTATATATCCATAAGGGGACTAAGAAAATAAATCATGTATAAACCAAGACACTGTATTAACTATTAAATATATTAATAGTTTATATAAATAATGTAATAGTTTAACAGTTTAATATTAAATGATTAAAATCATTTAATAAATAATGCAAAAGTTTAAATCTAATAAATTGCTGCAATCTGCATTTGCCACCAAATGCAAGGATATGTATGTGAGAAAGAGCATGAGAGATTTAAATTATTTATCATTCGTTAAAAAATAATTAAATATTTAAACCTATTTCTGTACATAATGCATTGTGAAATTATGCACCGAATTCTTCCAAATATATTTTAAAATGTCCAATTACACTCCATCTTTCCAGAGATAATCTTAAACAAATATAACATATTCTAAATGATTTTTCCCCATGACCACTATTACCAGCTGTCATCTAGTTAATTTAGATTCATGCTGATCCTATGTGTGTAGGAATAGAACTGTGCCTAAGAGTTACAATGGCTGATTTTTGAAAGTAGATCACTAAGTCTTTCTTCCAAAAGTCCACAGGGTAGATTAAAAACCTCCAACCTTCCAGTTAGCACCACTTGTACCAACCAGGGACTCTTATTATCATTCACCTACTGTGTACCATAAGACCACCACTCATTTGGTACTCTTATGACAACTAGCAAATCCTTGTCACTGTTTTAATTGCCTTTCTCCCCCCACCCCCCCCCACCCACCACACACTTGGAAACTTTTATTTCATCAGTATGCATCTCAAACATGGGTAAACATATTTTAATTGCCGTTTAGGGCGCAGCCCCTATAATCACTAGTATTACCTTTCTCTCATTCAAATAATTTCCATTCAATTTTGGAAATAATTTACAAAAAAGGTGTTTTGAGCCTTTTAAAAAAATTTTAGGCAGCAGAACCCTTTTCCAAATAAAACCTCACTGGGAAGAGAAATATATAAAATAGATCTAAGTTAAGTTGTTCTTTTTCAAGTGGGGTTAGAGAAACCAGCAGTTGCACGCAGAAAGGAAGAACAGGATTGACCATAAGTTTAGTGGTTAACTTAGGTTTTTAAGAATAACCACAAGATGTAGTTAAAGAAGTAGCATTCTGGCTTGGTATTAGAAATATGAGGACTGATAATTTACTTACCATAGGAGCCTCGGCCAGCCATTTTATGAAACTGTTGCCAAGTGAGAGGACCCTGAACCCCCCAAGGCCGTACTGTTCTTTTTTTCTGAATAGCATCCTGAAGAACTGGCTGAAGAGAAAGGAGCATTCGAAGTATATCCTGTGAGCACTGCATACTCACATCTACAACTATTGAAAGAAAAAAAAAGTGAAAAAGCGTAGCTATTGTCAAGGCAAAGAAATAGTATTTTCAGATAATAAATACACTTCAGTTCTTCATGATTAAGCATTTGATTGTAAAGAGAACTATATTAAGTTCTACTTAAAATTATACAAAAAAATAAATTATACATAGAAATGGTGTGTAAAATGATCATATAAAGCTGGTCATAATGACTGTTTTAATTTTATAAAAATTATGGACTACACATATGTACAAATATACTTGATTCAATTGATATATGGATTGTTATAAGAGCAGTAAGAGCCCCCAATAAAAGGATCTTTTATTAAAAAAGTTATGGACTATAACTTCTATATAAAACTTTGCATATTAAGACATAAATGTGTTCAAATTTTAAAGTGTTATTATCCTGATATTTTATAAATCTACACTTAAAGATTAAATATTGTCAATTATTATGACCAGTTGACTTGATAGCTGAGGTTTATTTTATATTCTGATCAACTATCCAAAAGAAAATGAAAAATATTGGTTTTAAGTATTAAATGGCTATCAAAATCACTAATGAGATGAGTATAACTAATCTGCTCCCTAGTATGGTTTTGGTTATACGATTAAGCCTGTTTGAATATACTGTTATAATAAATCACTCAATTTTAATTATTATTTTAAATTATTTTCTAGTATTAGAAATGTAGAAGTAATTTAAATACATTGCTAATAGCTATCACATACAATTGTGCTACAATAATCAAAACTACCTATGCAGAGCAATGAATTAATATGGCTTTGTGACTTCCAAACAATGATTGAGTGTGATGATTGAGTAAGATGCTTCTGACCTGCAAAGGGGATTGGACAGCTCTGCTAATAATGCAAATAAGAGCTGATGGTGCCCGGCTATCAAAAAGTATAGCATCTGGGGTCTTAAAGGCTTGAAGGTAATCAAGCGGCCATCAAGTTCAGAAGCAACAAAGCCCACATGGAAGAAGCACATCAGCCTATGCAACCAAGAAGTGTCGAAGGGATCAGGTATAAGGCATCATCAGAACAAAAAATCTTACCATAGTGAATGATGGGGGGAGTGCGGAGTAGAGACCCAAACTATGAGTAGGCCACTGGAGATCCCCTGGCAGAGGGGTCTCAGGGAGGAGATGAGCCAGTCAGGGTGCGATGTAACAACGATGAAAAATACAACTTTCCTCTAGTTCCTAAATGTTTCCTCCCCGCTCCCACTACCATGACTCAAATTCGACCTTGCAAGTCTGGCTAGATCAGAGGATGTACACTGGTACAGATAGGAACTGAAAATCCAGCGAATCCAGGGCGGATGAGCCATACAGGACCAGTGGTGTGAGTGGCGAAACAGGGGGGGTAGAGGGAGAGTGGGTAGGAAAGAGGGAACCGATTACAAGGAACTGTATGTGACCTCCTCCCTGGGGGACCGACAACAGAAAAGTGGGTGAAGGGAGACGTCAGACAGGGCAAGATATGACAAAATACCCATTTATAAACTATCAAGGGCTCATGAGGGAGGGGGCAGCGGAGAGGGAGGGGAAAAATGAAGTCCTAATGCCGGAGGTTTAAGTGGAGAGAAAATGTTTTGGGAATGATGAGGGCAAATGCGCTTTACACAATTGATGTGTGTATGGATTGTGATAAGAGTTGTATAAGCCCCTAATAAAATGATTTAAAAAAAAAAAAAGAACAATTAGTTCTTATGAAGCGGCCCTACTCAATACTTGCTTTCAAGAAGCAATAACTGAAGATAAGGGTGCTACAGCAGTGTGGTGAAGAAATCAGATGGTGCTTGGTTACCAAAAAGAATAGTGTCAAAAAAAATGGTGTCTGGGGTCTTACAGGATTGTCCTAAAACAAGCACCCATCGAAGTGAGTTGTCAGCTAAGGTCACACAAAAAAGGCATACCATCTAGTGAGATCCAAGGATTGTACATAAAATCCAAAACCAGAGGAGGGAATAGGATTAGAGCTTAAATTCTAAGCACCCAGTGTGCAGAAGGCTTGGATGACAGTGAAAGCTCAAAATCTAACGGCAGCATTCCCATGTGGATTAAACATCTGGAAAATCCCGACCACTGATTAGGGATATGAATAACCTTGGTTTCAGACAGAGTGCTCTGCAAAGTAGATTAATACTGTTGTACTTGGTTAAAATTTAATACCTCATACTTTGTTTTTAACTTTTTCAATAATTTTAAATTTGTTCTGGTTTTAATTATTTTCTGCTTTATTTAGGATTGAGGCCTTTCTGTGTTTAATTTTGTAACTTATTGGGGGTATGAGGAGTTGAATGTTTTTCTTTACATGAAATCCAGGATAGGTAAATATAGAGACCATAACTGGATTAATAGTTTAAGAGTTATGGAAGGAAAGGTTAGGAGAAAAGGGGAGCTAATGAGTACAAGAATGAAGAAAATGTTCTAAAATGGTTTGTGGTGATGACTGCACAACCCTTTTTTAATATGTTTAAATCACTATATTGTATGGTATGTGAATTATGTATCAATCAAAATGCAAAAAAGGGGTACATTTAGATGTCATGGAACAAATTTGTTTAAAAGTTGTTAAATGGAAACCCAATTTGCCAAGTAAAATTTCACCTAAAACACAGTATTTGTAAAATTAAATATATAGACACCGTACATACTCGTGTATGAGTTTTCCAGCACATTTTTAATGCCGTTTTTGTGGTAAAATTAGGTGCCTTGGCAGATATTCGGGTCGGTTTATACTTGAGTATCTACAATATTATTTTTTTTTTAAAGAAAAATTGCTTATAGTACTTTTTCCTATAAACCAAAGGCAAATAAAGTCATTCAACTAAAAGAAAAGTAGCAAAATAGTATTTTGTTCAAACACTTACCATTTCTTTTGGACCAAGGATGTAAGCAGGAACTTTTTACAAGTGCTTCATCAACTTTTCCTCCTGACATATTATCCATGAACTGACGCCCATGTTCTAATGCAAGGTAACAGTCATTGCAACAGTCCCGTTCTTCAACTCGTACCCAATTGGTAATTATACCAATTTTGGGGACAGGTTCTTGGTCTGCTGCTCCAAAGGGTGAAAATAAATTAGTGCATTGATCTTGTAGTAATAATATCAATTCATCTGGCAACTTTTCTGATTCTTTTAGTCCTCCATTAACATGTTCAGCAGAAGTAGCCCTGAGAGCTTCAAAACGTTTTTCTGTTTCTTTGCCGCATTCTGTGTTGCGTCCTATGATATCTAGTTCATCTTCAAGAAATAATCCTGAATTGTTTCCAAATTTTCTGTTCATGACAGCACTGAACCCACAGGTACACCGATACTGCGCTTCCTGCGTTGGATCTGGAATGTAAACTCCAACATCGGCACCCTTGATATTCATGTTGCAGACACAGATACAGCAACTATCAAAGTTACAGTCTTTAAACAGATTCATAACTGATTCTGAAAGGATGAGGTTTACATAAAGACTGTGTGCCTCAGGGATGGAAGGGACAGTTGCAGGTTCAACAGAATTAAGGGGTCTGCATGTGGAAGGTGTAGAAGCTGGTGAATATAAGTCCGAATTTTCATATTTGACAGAACCTTGAGCACTAGCAGGCCCACCAGCTCCACGAGGCGTCCTTGGAGTCCTTGGAGTCCTTGGAGTCGGAAATCTAGGGGTGGATGGAGAAGGAAGAATTCCTGCTCCACCATTACTAGGAGGTGCACTGCTAGGAGGCATCCCAAAAGAAGTATGAGTTTGAGGTGTATAAGCAGGGCCATATTCTGGATCCACAGTATTTCCATCGCTAGGGTCCCAGGGTAAAAAAAACAAACACACACACATATAAATGAACAATACATTAGAATTGTGAATACAATAAAAAATGTGCCAAATGTTTTTCGGTAACATTAAAATATGACAGAACAATTAGTGCAAAAATTTAAAGTATAATTATTCCTTAATTTGGGTTATTATGTCTACCCTATATTATTGAGTGGTACTAGTTCCAAAATTATAAAGAAAATCTAGAGCCCTATCTACACAGATAACTACATTTACTATCTGTCTATTTCCTACACAAATACATATATTTCATGAATTCTATGGTTACAAAACATTCAGATAAAGGGTTTTCACACAGGAAAGAGACAATAGCAATTTAAAAATGTTACCAATTATGAGCTACCATTTAAGAGATGATACAATGTGAAAAGTGTGTGTTAAAATATAGCAAATAATAAATGAGAGTAATTTAAAATTTTAGACTAAAAGAAAAGGTAATTCTGAAGTAAAGCATAATGCACCCGACATTTTCTAGTTTATCTATATCCCACTATTAACATTATAACCTTTTAACTAAAATAGACTTAAAGAATTTCAAAAACCAGTGTCCATTTTCTAGTATACCAAGTCATTCTATATATAAAAAAACCCCACACTAACATTCATACACTGTAATTATTAACATAAACCATACATACCCCTCTTTAATGAATGGCATTGCAGGCCCTGAATGAAGCAATTCCAATTTTCCAACAGTCCAACTCTGACGATAAATACACTCTTCTGGTAATTTGATAGGAGGCAAGCATTGGCTTGGTAGAGTTTTAAGAGGTGCAAACATGGAACATCCCACGAGAACTTGACAATTTTCAGGCTTGTAGACATAAGAAAAATCCTACAATATAAAAAACCATGGTTTTCAGTATATTCTCTTCTACAGGAGGCAGAGGGTGCTGGCTAACACTGACCCCTTCTTCCCACTTTAAATATAACAATACTCCATATTCTTAAACACAAACTTTATAGTGTCAACATTACAATTCAAATACGTTAGCTACAATAGAATCATGAAATTATGCTGAAGATAAAAAATTTAACTGTTAAGTAGTGAATTTTTTGCCTAGAAATATAAAATATTTACCTTAATTTCAGAAGGCTTTGGGCTACAGAATCCCTCATCAACCTCTATTTTGAACTGTGCTCCTATATTAGAAGTATTTCCTTCCAGAACAGTTCCTCCAGGTGTTGTATCTATACTACCATATTCTTTATTATTCATATTCATTGGAGAAAATCCCATAATATGCTGTTCCAATGATGGTGGTGTAGGATACATCTTATGAAGATCTGCAGTGCCTATATTTAATAAAACACACATTTTAACCTGTAACTAAAATGAGGTAAATTTGTATTTACCTAAGAGGAAGGAAGTTTTATTGTGATTGTAAATGTACCTATTTACCTGCAGTACAAATTTTAAAAACTTACTTATGCAAGATAATGGGTCCAGATTTCCTGCTTTTGATTCTTTGCAGCAGGATTTATCATCTGATCCATTCGTTGATTTTTTAGCTCCAGGCTATTTAAAAAACCACACACATACACACATTTTTATCAGAAAACTTTACAAGCAACATTTTTTTTCCAGCAACATAATCTTCAAACAGTCATCATTCATATGTAATTTAAAAGTAAAGCCCACTCATCAAAACTAAGGATGGAACTAAGAAATTATTAGATAAACTTAAAAGACATAAGGCACATGAGGCAATCACTGATCCAAAATGAAATGAGATTTCATGACTCTAGATAAAGTTCACAATAAAGGGAAAAGTTCCTCCAAAGAAAATGACCAATATTTTGTAAAGCAACTTTATTTTGTAGATAACGTTAATGTTTCCTATATATAATCAATCAGTGAGTCCTAGCAGTGCAGTAGGTTTAACACTGGGCCAATAACCAGATGTTGGGGGTGCAGGGTTATGCCCACAAGCTGTCCCACAGGAGGAAGATGAGGCAGTCTGGGTTACTATGAGTCAGAAGTATGTAGTCATTCATTCATCTAGATTTTCACTTTAACATTGCTTTAATAATCTCACCTCTGAAAAATACTGAAAAAGATAACTAAGTAAACTCAAGAAAGAGCAGACATGTTGCAGCAATAGGGTCCCTAAGTTTTTGTTCTTGTTGTGTTTTTTTTTGGTTTTGTTTTTTTTGTTTTTTTAAATCATTTTATTGGGGGGTTCTTGTTGTTTTAAGTAAGTTTTAATACATTGAATAAACAAGTTGAACATCTCTATCCTATCATCAATATTTTTAGAGCTGATAACATTGGTGCTATGTCTCCTGTTAAGTCACCCTTATACCAGAGGGGCCACAGCTGATACATGAATGGTAGTAAAGAGAAGCTATGAATGCACCATAAGTGTATTTGCCTAGTAAATTGTACCCTTAAATATATCATATTACAGGATGCAGAGTAAAAGTTCGTGCATACACATATTTGCCTTCTCTCATGTAATTGAAGGAACCAAATGCCTGTATACATGTATACAAATCTATATACTGACAAGATTTAAAGCATTTATTATATAGGACAAAACCAAAATGTATCTTAGAAGTTTACAAGTTACCTTTAAGCAGATGAAAAAGAATTCCCTTTTAAAATAATGCAATACGCAATTCAATAATTTTCCATATTTGACACACTAGGGAATATCATATTAAGGTTTAATTTTTTTCTCTCCAGTCATCTCTGCAAATGGGTATTATTAATTTTCCTTCTTTCACTGTTATAAATATATATGTCTTATAGTAATAACTGTGATGCCAAGCAAATCCAAAAGTGGCATTTGTTAATGGGCAGGGCACATAAATTTAACGTTAATTACTTTGTATGTATTCTCTAAATGAGCCAATTCCAGGGTCATTTTTTAAACTAGAAGACCAGAGAATAAGAAAATAATCCTGCTTCCTAAGGATTGCAAAAAAAGAATATCTGGTAGCTCAAGTTATGCTTAACCACGTGTGTCTGTAACTCACACAAACGAAAAGAAATCATTTTAAAGTTTATAAGTCATATGATGTCAAAAATGCTCAAGTAGTACAAAGTTAGAAGACAAAAAAAACTCTAAGAATGAATGGGACTTCATTTTAAGTATTTTAGAGCTAATGCTTCTAACACGTTTCCTATTGTTTAGAGTTAGAAAGAAAATGAAAATCACAGATAACTTTTGAAAGGGAAAAAAGTAAATAAAACACATGACAGTCCTAATAGGATACTCACTGTTAGCTCATCTTCATCAGAATTGAAGAGATTATCCAGGTCAGTATAAGAGACAGCCAAGTCTGAGTCATAAATCAAACTGGTTGATGGAGGTCGGGCATGACTAGTAGGGCGTGGAGCATCTACACATGTCAATCAGAAAAACAAAACTCTACTACTGATCAAATAAGTATCGCTGTAATAGTTTAAACTAGTTTAAACTTATAACCTTCAGTTATAAGAAGTATATACAACAAGAAATCATAAATTTTTTAAATCTAGAATTTTTTTTCCGTAGAAATAAAGTTGTAAATAAATGATAGTACCTTCCTGGAAGCTAACAAAGGCCATGTAAAGCCATAGCATAGCTAAAGTACACTACATAAATAATGAAGCTAACATATAAAAATTAACACCATTAAAATAAGAAAACTAAACACACAATCACATTTTAATTTTTCTATCTTCCTTTAATGAAAAGCACAATACAATAAATAGGAGCTCTGGCAGACTACTAATTTTGACAGATTATTAATTTGAATCTCAGTTCTACCTATAACAGTATGTATGACCCTGAGCAAATTTCTTATCCCCTCCATGCTTTAGGAATGGCACCTACTAAGAATTAAACGTGACAGAATGGAGGTAGAGCACTTTGTCTAATGCCATACACTTAAGCACTCAAAAAATAGTATCTCTTAGTTAAGCTGTATTTCAGACCTAGAATTTTATATTGCTTTTTATTTTTCCCCAAAATCAGAGGGAGAAAAAACATGATTACTTTAAATAAATTACAAATACAAGGAAAGATTAAGCTTCCTTCTAGTTTCACTTAAAAAAAAAGTTTGCTGTATAACCTTCTAAATCATCCTCTGAATATTACCTAACTTGAAACAGCTCTCACTTTCAGAATATGAAAGTCATTTTCTCAGATGCTTTCTAAAGACTGAATACCATATAACTGCCAGATCACCTAAGGTCTTTGTTAAATCCTAGATTCCCAACCTTCACTGTAAGAGATGATCCAGAAAGTGCTCCATGTCTACATTTTCAGAAATTCATACCACAGGCACAAGGGGATTACATATGAGGAGCTTCAAAAAGTCCATGGAGAAGTGGACTTATAAGATAATGGAACTTTTCCATAAACTTTTCAAAGGTTTCCCCCGCCGCCTCACCCTGCCCCTGGGTACTCTTTAGATCCTAGAGTCCACCACACCTCTAGGTCAATTTGTCATATTCTGGGGTCATACTGTTATTAAAACATTGAAAGCTATGCCACGAGTCTTTCAAATACTAGCAGTACTACCCATAGTGGACAAGTTTTTCTTTATTCTTACTTATTCTAGAGGCTATCCTCTTACTCAAAATATTAAAACAAAATTTTGACCCCCCCAAAATAAACACCACCAGATGACTTCTTTTGCACACATTAAACATTAAACAGATTTTGTAAAATAATGTATTTCTCTACTCCATTTAAAATAGCAAAAATCAAATTCAAAGTGAATCTCCACCACCATTCCACTGTTTAGAATTTTATTTACTAAATAGGGGCTCAATAAATATTTAAGTAATAACCTCAGCAAATTCTCCTAACTTGTGGGTTAAAAGAAGAATAGAGTAACAAAATTACTGTAAAGCCTCAATTTATAAACTAAGTTTTTAGATCTGAGGGGGATCTTGTACCAGGATCTAATCAATTCTCTTAACTTTACAAATCAGAATGTTCTTTTCATCTGTAAAAGAGGAACGAAATTTGAACAATTTGAAACAGAATTTCAATCGCCTCAATTTCTCCCAATAAAAGATGAACAGTAAACACATTGTTTCTAGAAAAGTCTCTTATTTGAAACATTAATTATACAAAATGGAACTTTAAGTCATACAATATCATTAGCTTCACTTTTTAGTAATAGTCCCTAGATGCAACATTTTGATTAGGACATAAATTATTTACCTTGCTTGATAGAGTGACTAAATAATGACATTGCATCTTCTTCATGTGATAACACTGTTACACTAGATGTTCCATCTTCTACCTGCAAGCAGTATAGTATTACATTAGGGTAAAAAGAAAATGTAGTTTATCAATAATAAAATCTACCAATTACTGAGTAGCTAACTATGTGCTAAACATTCTACTAACTGTTCCACATTCATTACTACTCATTCTCACTATTAGCTTTTCAGGTAAAATTAGCACTTTTCTTATCTAACACACAAAACAGAGGCTCTAAAGATAATCTATTGTCGGCCATCTAGCCCAGAAGCAACAAAGCCCACATGGAAGAAGCACAACAGCCTGAGTGATCATGAGGTGCCGAAAGGGATCAGTTATCAGGCATCAAAGAACAAAAAATCATTATCATTGGGTGCTCACCTCCCTGATAGGATCACTGAAGACAAATGGGTGCATAAGCAAATTTTTGCGAAGAAAGCTGATGGTGTCCGGCTATCAAAAGATATAGCATCTGGGGTCT
>NW_022111358.1:14216592-14264314 GCF_000313985.2 Echinops telfairi
ATTTATAAACTATCAAGGGCTCATGAGGGAGGGGGGAGCGGGGAGGGAGGGGAAAAATGAGGACCTAATGTCAGGGGTTTAAGTGGAGAGAAAATGTTTTGAGAATGATATACAAATGCGCTTTACACAATTGAAGTGTGTATGGATTGTGGTAACAGTTGTATGAGCCCCTAATGTTTTTTTTTTTAAAAAAGGAGCCCATTATATCAAAGTAGGTAAGAGGGGAAGACCATACATACCCCTTGGGGTAGGAAAATTAGGGGGAAGGGGAGGAGGTAGAAAGGAGAAGAATATGCCTCAAAAGGGGGAGAAGAGGTGTATCATTAAGGCAGCAAAATATTCTCTGTAAAAAGACGAGGGGGAAAAAAGAAAAAGAAAAAAAAAGACGAGGGGAGGGGTATACAAAGCCTCAGAGATGAAGGCAGAGGCTAAGGAACAGCATGCCTCCTCAGTGAGGAGGGGGCGGGGTCCTCTCCACTCAAGTGTCCAGAGGAAGGGAAATGGTAGGTTCTCTTCTTTCTCTGGGTCCTGGTCCTGGTCGAGCCACTCCAATGCCTGATCCTTCTCCCTTATCTAGACAAGGGTGCTGCAGGGCCCAGAAGGCAGAGATTCGGTTTTTGTGGGTTAAAAAATCAGCATTTCCAGCAGCTGTGCTCCGGACTCCTCTATCTCACGGACCACTGACTGCACCGGGAACGGCCCTCTGGGGGAAAAGGCTCCCTGGGGGAGAGAGACATCTCGGGGCCAGTCTTCCTCTGGGGGCAAGCCGATCAGATAAAAAATGTTGCCTAACAGGTCAGCTTCCGAGTTTCCACAGAAGAGAAGCTTCCGACGAAACATCTCTGGGAAGATACAGCCAACACTCCACATGTCCACGGGTGTTGCATATGCAGATTGCACAAGAACTTCAGGAGCCCTGTACCAGAGTGCAACCACCACAGGTGTAAGGGCCATCTGATAGCTGTAGATTCTGGCTAAGCCAGTCGGCCAGCTTGACCGTCCCATTGCTTGTCATCAGAATGTTCTCTGGCTTCAGGTCCCGATGAACGATGCAATTGGCATGCAGGAAATCAAGGCCTCTTAGAAACTGCCGCATTAAATCCTTGATGATCTCCACTGGCAAGCCTGGTGAGGGGGCTTTATCTAAGTACGTCCTTAGGTCTTGGTCCACATGTTCAAGCACCAGCGTCACCTTGGTTTCCCAGTCAGTTCGGGCTGTGGCACAGACGTCCATCAGCCGGACAACACTGGGATGGTCGAACGCCTCCAGCCGTCTCAGTAGGGCCACCTCCCGAACAGTGCTGATAGGAAGGCCGCAGCCAGTGCCTTCTCACACTCTTGCGGGCCACAAAGTGGCCACTGTGGGGCTCACGGGCCTTGTACACCGTGCCATAGGTGCCCACACCAATCTCGGCCACTGGCTCATAGCGAGAGGTAGCCATTCTCAGATCAGAGGAGACCCTCAGTCCAGAGCGAGAGCTGGGGGGCCGCCCGTTTCGGGCCTTCGGAGTCAAGTCCCGAGGCGCCATACACCCCTGCGCGGTCCCCACAGCTGGACGCGGAGGGCCTGACCATAGACGCAGGCCGCCAGCTAGAGCGGCCCCCTCACCCCCATCCTCAATCGCTGCCTTCTTACAGTTGATAATTTTTTTATTTCAAGCAAAACTCATACTGAGCAGTCTTCTAGGTGCTCAAATATTTCACTTTCTATACATTAAAATAATTTTTTAATTGTAGAGGGATTATAAGTTCTTGAATCACATACTCAAAAATATCAAGCTTTTTACAAACCAGGGCATATAATGTATATTTTTGGAAAAAGATGACTTACGGCATATTTTAACTCAATATCAAAAGTCTATCTAAATGTTCTGCTTTCATTTATAAAATAAGTTATTATGCTTTCTCCAACTAAGAAACTTTTCTGTTGTTGTTGAAACTTTAAAAATAATCAATAGATACCTTTCCTTTACTGGAGTATAGCTATAATTTAAACTACATTCGAATTCTTGAATTTTGCATGATGTGTCTGATTTTACATACTAAAAATGTTTTCTAAATTAGATCTATTTTAGAAGAAAAACAAAAACTAAGATAAATGTGATAACAATTGCAGTGCTACCAAATTATTGGGTTAGCCTTTGGTATACTTTGATTTCTCTTACCTTGTGTTTTTTCCCAGGTTCTCTCTCAATATTTTGTCTATCTTTCTTATCAGGAAATAGGAATTCCTCATCTCCTTCAACAAATGCATATGGATCAATTTTAGGTTCTTGCTCTGCATCTGATGCTATTGCTGAAAGATACTGATTTTTAATTTGATATTGCTGCACTAGTTCATCAGAAACTTTTAAAGGTTTCTTACATTGCACCATTAACCTGCATAAAAATACAAAATGAGAAAATTCATTATTCATTGGGCATAAAAAAAGTCAAGAAATGACTTAATAATCATGAAGTTATTAGAACTATTTAGAAGTTCTTTAACCTGAAATTTCTAATTCTACAAAGAATCTAAGTCACAGAAAAGTTTACCTAAGTCACACTTTAGGACAGGAGAAATGGAACGTAAATGCAGTCTATTTTCTATATGCTTTTCCCACCAAAGTTTGCTCTTTTGGAAATCCACTGTGCTCTCGAGTCCTCAGTCATACTCTTTGTGCATAACCATTTAGTAGATGGGCCTCTTTAGAACAGTGTATATTAGGATGAGTATCTTGAATGACTGATGTTAATATTCATAGAAGGAAAGTGATTGGTCTTGTCTTACAATCATGATCACATATTTGAAGTTAAAAAAGTTTTTAAAGACTGGCTTGTGTTTGTTTCGGGACTCAAAGGGACCCCTATAGGACAGAGAAAAACTGCTCCTGTGGGTTTCCAAGAGTAAATATGGGAGCAGAGCACCTATCTTTCTCCCTCAGTGAGTGGCTGGCGGTTTTAACCATGTGGGTTGCAGGCCAACTGGTAACGCACTATGCCACCAGGATTATGAATCATAATCAACTCAATGGCAGTGAGTTTGGCTTTCAGTTTGGTGTTCCAAGAAAGTATTAATTTTGGCAAGAGGTTTTACAATAGCAAAGTGAAGTCAGTGCCAAGTCTCTTAAAGTTCTTCTTCTAATCACATCAGAAAATTTATTTTTTATATTATCAGCTTTCTAGTTCAACCTGGAATCTAAACATGTGTTTCTACTTTCTCCAAAAATAAGATGACAAAAGAGGGAAGAACAAGAGAGAAAACACCAGTGAAGAAAAAAGATGAATGAGCAGAAACTGACTTTACCCGGAGAAAGCTGAAGCATAAAGCTGAGGGATACCAAACCAACAAGCACGAGCACCAAACAAAACAAAAACACCCAAACTCGTTGCTTAAGAAAGAAGGGACCCGTAGAGGGTTTCAAGTTGTAAATCTTTTCAGAAGTACACTGCTACACCTTTCTCCTGTAAAGCAGTAGGGGTCAAACCATTACTTAGCAGCTGAACACTTAACTACTGGGCCACCAGGGATCCTCTGCTATTGATCAGAGAACCCTGGAAATGATCAGGTCTTTGATTCCTCTGAAGATCTGGGTGCTTGATGAGAGTGAATACAGAGTGATTAGTATTCCTGTTTGTAAAGCTGATTTAACTAAACTGCTACAGTAGCAGTCAGGCTTCTTCCTCAGATTATATTCAAAATCCTGCAATGGCTAATTCACTGAGTGAAAACCTTTCTTGTACCCTATAGGATGATCTGGCTCCTTTTTTTCCTCTCCATCTTTATCACGTAACTATTCTACTCCTCTCCTCATTCATATTTCTTCCAAGGGCCTTCTGATGTTCCTCAAAGAGGTCAACAAACTTCTGGACAATGAGTAAGAAAGATCACAGAAGAACTGATGCATTTGAATTATGGTCTAGGCGAAGAAGAATGGACATCATGGACTGCCAGAAAAACAAACAAATATGTCTTGGAAGAAGTACATCTAGAATGCTTTTTAGAAGCATGAAGGTGAGCCTTCATCTCAGGTTCTTGGAACATGCTCTCGGTAGAGCAGTGGGTCAGTGAAAAGGTGGAAGTCCTCAAGGAGAGTGACACAGTGGCTGGCAACAATGGACTCAAACACAACAACTGTGAGGATGGCAGAGGTCCGGTGTTTCGTTTTGTTGGACATAGCCCCCTATGAGTCAGAATGGACTCAAAGGCACGCAACAACAAATTCTATTGGAAACAGGGATATAATTTTTATTCATTTATTCGCTTCTGCCTGGCACTAGAAGGTACTTTATAAGGATGATAACACAGGGCATCAAAAGTAGTTATTTTTCAAAACATGACATTAAAAAAACAAACAGAAAAACCCACATGACATTACGTGCTCAAAATTAAATCATTATAATCCTCAATATGTCTAATCTCTAAACTACAATCCTAACTCTACAGAAATGTTCCATAGGAACACAGAGCTAATAAACCACCAATGTGTATTCTTCACAATGAATTATATTAGTTCTGTTTTATAAACACAACATTTACTTCTAAAACTTGCTTTAGGACTTTAGTAACTGAATTGTCTATCTAATGTTCACTAAAATAATTTTTTAAATAGTATCTACTTTGATATACACTTTCTAATTTAAGACCTATAATAACCATATAAGGTAGGAAAGTGTATTCTCTTCGATGTGATGCAGAAATTATCTAGAAGCAAACAGTTTGCTGAGGTTACACAGTAGCAGAGTTAGAGCTGGAAAGACATTAAGGTTTTAAGAATACATGTTGAAGGAAGAGATGAGCCAGAGAGGGTGCAGTATAGCACCGATGAAGCACACAACTTCCCTCTACTTCTTTAATGCTTCTTCCCCCCACTATCATGACCACAATTCTGCCTTACAAATCCGGCTAGACCAGAGGATGTACACTGGTACAGGTAACAGCTGGAAACACAGGGAATCCAGGACAGATAACCATTCAGGACTATTAATGAGTTGCGATACCAGGAGGGTAAGGGGAAGATAGGGTAGAAAGGGGGAACCCATCACAAGGATCTACATATAACCCCCTGCCTGGGGGTGGACAACAGAAAAGTGGGTGAAGGGGGACATCAGACAATGTAAGACATGAAAAAAACAATTTATAAATTACCAAGGGTTTATGAGGAAAGGAGGGTGAGGAAGGGAGGACAAAAATGAGGAGCTGGTACCAAGGGCTCAAGTAGAAAGAAAATGTTTTGAGAATGATGATGGCAACAAATGTATAGATGTGCTTGACACAATGGATATATGTAGGGATTGTGTTAGAGCTGTAAGAGCCCCCACTAAAATGATTTTTTTTTAATGTAAGGAAAATTTTAAAAATTTATAATTTATCAAGGGGTCACAAGGGTGGGGGGGGAGGGAGAAAAGAGGAGCTTATACTAAGGGCTCAAGTAGAAAGTAAATGTTTAGAAAATAATGGCAACATATGTACAAATATGCTTGAAAAATTGATGTATGGATTGTCAAAAGAGCTGTAAGAGCCCCCAATAAAATGCCCTATTGATTAAAAAAATAATGTGAACTATCAAAATGCAAAAAAAAAAATCATGTTTAAATAATTAATCATGGGGGGGGGAGAGGTAAAAACAGCCTCCTTTCCACCACCCTGAAATAAACTACTACTCTTTATAGGAGTAAATAAAACTGGTTTTCATGTTAAATTGTTTTCTGTAAGAAAGCATAAAAACTGCCACATGGTTCGCTAAGTCATTGCTAACCTATTGTGCAGTAATATTAAAAGGGCCATTCCTAGTGCCAAGGGCTCTATAAGAAATGAGTGACATGAAAAAAGTGGGTGAAGGGAGATATTGGGCAGTGTAAGACAAAAAAATCATTTTAGTGGGGGCTCTTACAGCTCTAACACAATCCCTACATATATCCATTGTGTCAAGCACATCTATACATTTGTTGCCAGTGTAAGACATGACAAAATAATAATAATTTATAAATGATCAAGGATTCATGATGGGCGGGGTGGGGAGGTAGGGGAAAAAAGAGGAGCTGATACCAAGGGCTCAAGTAGAAAACGAATGTTTTGAGAATGATGATGGCAACAAATGTACAAATGTGCTTGACACAATGGATATATGGATTGTGACTAAGAGTTGTACGAGCCCTCAACAAAATTATTTTAAAAAAAGAAGAGTAAACCAATGTACTACCTAAAAATAAACTTATTTTACTGAACTGTTCTCAAACACATTGGCATATGCAAAGAATTTAAATGTAGTCAAGATCAAGTCACAATGAATAAAAAGTATGAACTATAATACACATACTTCTATATTTAAAGCTGATTAAAAGAGTGATTTTTAAGAGATGCCCGATTCAATTTATCATTTCAATACTATTCCAATTCTATATCACATATACAATATTTTGTGTGAATAGGAACATCTCTCCTTTACTAAAAGGAGCTTTCACTTATAGCCACTTAGGCAACTGCATAGGTACCATTTAAATTAGATATAAAACTAATCACAGTACAGTCAAAGAACAATAAGTACTACAGCCATGAACAGGAAGCTATGCCAAGTTCAAAGCAAATTTAAACTATGTTTATGTTGTTACCTTGTTCCTTTTCCCTGTGACTGCAATCCTGAAATGTACATGGAAACTTTAATATACCACATATACTCGAGTATGAGCCAACCTGAATATCTGCTGAGGCACCTAATTTTACCCCCAAAACTGCATTAAAAATGTGCTGGGGGAAAAAAAAAACGGCTTATGCCTGAGTATATACAGTAGTCTATGGTAGGTAACAAATGTTATTGTCTTTCCCAGAAAAGTCATTGCTAGTGAGTTGCTTCAAACTCACAGTGACCTAATAGGACAGAGTAGAAGTGCTCCTGTGGGTTTCTAAGAGTGCAAATCTTCAGGGGAGCAGAAAGCCTCTTCTTTCTACTAGTAGCCTTTACAAAGTAAAATTTTTCTAAAGGTGTAGTTAGTATTTTAAGATTGACAATTATACAAGGAAATAAGCTATAAAAGGAAATGTTAAAGATGTAAAAGATGCCCTCTATTTTTAATGGCCCTTTTCTAACACTATATCCAATATTTAAAATCCACCCTTAAATTGAGTTTAATCCGTCAAAAGTATAACTTTATTGCATTATATAACAAGCAATCAAATAAAGAAGACTGTTATTTATAATTAAGGATAGTCAAACCAGAGTTTATTTTATCATGGACTTCTACGAAATTAATTAAAATGTATCTTTTAGAGATCAAATCATACATTCCATAATTACGTATATACAAGAATAATCTGGTATGAAAGCTAGTTCTATTGATCAGTATCATGATGCAGATACCCTGATAACAGAATAAAGAATTATGATCAAGGACAGTTTGTTCTTTGCTACAAGTTTAGAAAACTTCTCTCTGAACAGAATATGTTAAGCAATCAAAAAATAATTGTTGAATCCTTGAAATAATTAAAAAGCAACTGTAATGTTTCTTGAAATAATCTTTGCTGTCATCTTTAGAATTAGTAAAGTCCCAAGTCTGTTCTAAAATAGATATTATAGTTGAGAAACTAAAAACACTTAGAAAGATAATGATGTTTGCCACAGATGTGTGCACAGTATACCAATATATGGGATATGCTCCTACCACTTCCAACAATTTCCTCCTTCAACTATATTTTTACACATTAGAAATGAAATTTTGCTTTAAAGCAGTCAATGAAAAATTAAGGCATAAACTGCTACATAGGAAAATCTAAAAGTAAAGGAAGCACTAAGAAAGATTAATTCCATCACTATCCTAGTTAGACATTATCCAACCTAATTAGAAAAAAATCATGATCACTTAATAATTTTAAATCTCACTTAAAAATATTAAACAAAATCTGGTATTTCTCTTAAACTTTAATTTCTCCTCCTACTAGAATTTTCTACAAAGACACTTAAACATACACCTATATAAGTCAACAATTATAATAAAATGATTTCTGGAGTTACATTCTTATTCTTTATATATTTTTGCCTGTTAACTAGAATATTAATCATTCCCTATTATCAGACATGTGATCCCAACTGCCTGATAGTACACATATACAAATTTTTATTTGAGTTCGTTATTTCTAACACTTTACACTTTATTCTTAAGCTTTCTAATGTATCTAGAGATCTTTCCTTATCAGTCTATAGAGATTGCCTTCATATTGTTATATGAAGTGGCTATATCATTAATTAGTCAGACAATACTTTTTAGTATAAGACTTTACTTTCTAAGACACATACACAGCTACTTCAAGTAACTTTAAATTTTGGAAAATGTAAAATAATCAGACTTAAGTTCACTAAGATGTAGTCTAAACAAGGTAATGGGGGTTGGGAAGATAAGTCTGTTCTTCCTCATCATTCCTTTCATGAACCAAAAGCATCTTTAATCCTCCTGTAACTTCTGCTACATTACTATCAACTGGTTGTAAAGTTTTTTTACATCCATGTTTATAACATCCATCACTACATTTAACTAAAATCCTAATGAGGGTTTTTCTATCACCTTTTGTCTGTGCTGTTCAAGGTATTCGAACTGACCTCCTTTTATTGATAATAGTACTTGATTTTTTCCCCCAAATCCTCCTTTTCAGAACTCTTTAATTTCAGAAAACTTACAACAGTCTTCCCATTACTTCAAAAATAACATACAAACTTGTAACCTAAGAGCATTTTGGGTTTCATTACATATCCCTACAAATACTTGCCATGTCTCATTTTCTTGTCACGACAAAGACTACTAAGTAGCACTCCTAGAATATATCCTTATTAAATTCCATTAACTTCTAAGTTTTCCATAAATGGAATTATGTTATCCCCCTATGTGGCTGTGCTCCTACTATATTTTATATGTACCTCTCCTAGTTAGCTTATGGTTTTTCTTTTTCCATTAGATTATAATTTCATTCAAGGTCAAAACCAAATTTAAATAAAACTTTACTTTTACTCAAATTGGTAAAAGAAAATGTATCTTCATTCTAATTAACTTCATTACAATCAACCACAACACATTAAAATACATTTTTAAAATGTCAAAACATGGAAAAGAGGAATTTACAACAACTAGGTAGTATGGATTCACAAATTTATTTATATAAAATAATCAAGCTTTGGAAAGGATTACTCTATGACTATGACTACTCTATGACTCTAAGATGTTCACTTACATAGCAGCTGTAAAAACAGAGTGCTTCTACAAGTATTTTAGGTTTAAATGTTAGTAAGAAAGCAAAATAGTAATCCCTAGGTATTATGATAAAGATCTCACCAGCTTTGTCAATTTGTTTTGCCATTCTCCTTCAAGAGATGGCTATTTTTAAAAAATTCTCACAATATCCTATTTACAAGCAATATTAATAGTGGGTATACAAAAAAAGTGAGTCAAAACCCAATGGAACCTTGGAAGAATGTCTGGCTTTCTGGAAACTCAGCGATTGAAACCCCTGTAGAAAACAGTTCTACTTTGGCATACATGGAGTTGCAATAAGTCAATCTTGAAGGAACTGGAACAAGAACTTGAATTATCAAGTAATTTCATCAAAATCTTTTTTACTATTAATGAAACAAAAACCCACAGCTTTTGCTTTAGCATAATATATACACTGAAGAACTGTGGAGACCTAACTAGTATGAGTGATCTCCCTGAAAAATTAATCAAACCATGTTGATTTATCCAATTTAATAATTATTACTCTATAGAGTTCAAATTTCTAAGTTATTTATAATATTAGAGCACCTAGAACTATTAATAGATCATTCTTTGATGCAGGGAATGTCTCATATACTATAGGAAATTTACCAGCATTTCTGGCCAAATCCACCAAGTACCAGGCAGCATATCCCCAGTGGTGACAACCAAAACTGCCTGCAGACATTGCCAAATGTCACCTGGAGGGTGAGGGGCTGGGATCTCACTGTAGTCGAGAAATTACTGCCTTAAAAACAATAATTTTGGGAAAAGAACAGACATAAACCTGCTTGATCTCAAACATAAGCAAAACAGCAACAACAAAAAAACGCTTCTAATTTGCTAAATACAAAACAATTGTATCCCATAAATGCTTTTTACTTTACATATCAGCTAAGCTTATAATGATTGACTTTTCAGTAACATTTACCACATTTAATTTATCACTGTAACAAAAACAAAGCTTAAGGCTGATATTTAAAAGTAAACTAAAACACAAAACATGCACTTTAGTAACTAGCATAACCAAAACCATATTTACATGAGACATAGAAGTACTATACTTTAAAAAAAAAAAGTACTATACTTGATCTTAGCCAAAAGGCCGAGAAACGATACTGAGACATAGTAGTAAAAACCCTTTTATTCAAGCTTTTTAAAATTTCTTTCTATGAGGCAAAATAAATGGTGACCAAAAACCAATAGAAACCAATGTTATTTCCTTAAGTGATATATCACAAACCAGAACCACTCTGTTCTGCAGGCTTTTTCCTTTTCATTCTTAATTCAGTGAGAAAAATATCGACTAATTTTGGAAGACATTCTAAGGCAGTGGTTCTCAACCTTCCCAGTTCCGTGACCCTGTAACACAGTTCCTCATGTTGTGGTGATTCCCCCAACCATGAATTATTTTCGTTGCTCCTTCTTAACTGTAATTTTGCTACTGTTATGAATTGGGCAACCCCTGTGAAAGGGTCATTCGATCCCCAAAGGGGTCACAACCGACAGGTTGAGAACTGCTGTTCTAAGGTTAAATAGCACTAACTTTCTAGAAAACGGTTTCACTTACAGTGTGTACACAAAACACACATACACACGCACAAAACAATGGCTAGAATTTCTGGATCTTATGACTGTGTGATGTTCCCTTAAAAACTTACTTTTGAAGTTCTTAAAAAGCAAAGAGTTGTATCACATTTTTAAATACATTAAATAAGATAACTGGGAAAGAACAAGTAATAAAATCAAAGTAATCTGGGCTCATACTACCGTTCACTGATCCAAACATTTGCTGAATGTCTATTATGTGTTTGACACTATTAGAAATCTGAGTATGTAGGTGTGAGTCTTGGAGGAATACAGCCGTAGATGAGAGAGTCCTCGCCCTCATTGCACTTACCTTTTAATAGGAAAAAGACTATAGACATATATATAGTATATTTTCAGAAAATGACATATGCTAGGGAAAAAATAAAAGCAGTATATGGAAAAAGTGGTGAGCGATTTGGAAGTGAAACAAGAAATAGTTGATGACAGGAAAATCCTCACTAAGAAGCTAACTTTTGAGGAGGACTGAATGATAAAGCTATTCCTCCTTCTCTGTAATACAATTCTAATATCTACAATACATGAATTTACTTTTTTCAAGCTATGAAAGAAAGCTGATGTAGCTATTTAGGAAGCCAACAGGAAAGTAATATTTACAAGTGGAGAGTCCAGTAAGCAGGAGACTGGTAATCTTACAGATCAGGGCAAGGGATTTTAACTTTATTCTACATGTAAGACGAAACTATTGTACGATCTACACCAATGAGTAACATCATTTAGCAGACACTGTTATGAGTCTGACTGCAGTGAAGAGCATCAAAGAAATCAACAGTAATTTCAAGCAAACCTGAAGCTGGTTTAGACTTTATAAGATATTCAGCACCAAAAAAAAAGACACTGCCAACAAAAGTTGATTCTCACAACCCTCTAGGGTTACAAGGCTGTAAACCTTTATAGGAGCAGATAGACTCATCTTTCTCCCAATCACAGCTGGAGAATTGTAACTGCAGACCCTGTGGTTAGCAGGCCAATGTTTATCTGAAGGTGCTCACTAGGGCTCTATATTCAGTACTGACAAGATTAACATCTTTCAAAATCTGTTTTCATGATAGTATTTGCTGGCAAGAAACCCACTGATTATTAATCACCTTTCATAATAAGAGTCTCTTGAAATCTAATTTCAAATCCAGACTGATTTTAATAAAACACAAACTATACTTTTAGATGTATGGTGTTAGATGAAGCACATGTAATGCAATGATAAAAAGGAATTTTTAAAAAATCTCTTAACAGGAAAGAAAAATGAGAGTCCTTTCCTGTTGCAGCCATGAAGGCTGAGCTGTGATTTCCGTGAGTACAAGATTTACCCCAGACACCGGAAGCGCTACGCCAGGACAGATGTAAAGGTTTTCCAATTTAATGTGAAATCAGCTTTCCTTTTCAAGAGGAACCCTCAGCAGATAAACTGGACTGTTTTGCACAAAAAGGAGCCATCGGAAGAGAACCCGCCATGCAGTCACATTCCAGAGGGCCAACACTGGTGCATCTATTGTTGATATACTGGCCAAGAGGAAACAGAAACCTGAAGTTAAAAGGCACAACAAGAACAGGCTATCAGGGCTGCCAAGGAAGCAAAAAAGGCAAAGCAAGCATCTAAAAAGACAGCAATGGCTGCTACTAAGACTCCCACAGAGGCAGCTCCCGAGCAGGAGATTGTGAAGCCTGGGAAGGTTTCTGCTCCCTGGGTCAGTAGAAAACGCCAAGTTGGCAGATGAGACTTCAAATAACAATGAAAGCATAACTCAAAAAGAAAAAAGAAAAATGAGAGAGAGCCTAAAAACGGACCAGTAAGAGGAAGCTTTTAAAAGTTCATGGAAAAAAATCCACTGTTTTTAATTCTATTTTTTCCTCCAAGATTTTTAACTTTATTATTATATTATTCCATACATTCTAAAACAGTAGTTAGTGTAATGTACTATGGGAAATGGAGAAAGCATACAGTAAATATATTTGTGCATAAATATGAATAAATACATATATACATTGTCAAACTTTGAGAAGTCAAGTCACTGCCATTGTGCCGAGTCTGGATATTAGGGACCCTATAGGGCAGGGTAGAACTGCTCCATGCGGGTTTCAGAGACTGTCACTCTAAAGCCCAGGAATAAAATTTTGTCACAGAACAAGCAAGAAATACTTGCATCTAGAACAAATTCAGGTTGGGACTAATTCTACTTTTCTATGAACCTCTTTAAGCCCCTCATATTTCAAATCTCAAGGAAGCTCAAGATGAGATGAAACTCAGCAGTCTGCAATCAACAATACACAAAATATGCACAAGGGGGTTGTACATCAACTAGAAACAAAAAAAGAACCAAACAGCATGAAAAAACAGAGACAATCTGGACTTAAACTTCTGAACAGAAAGAACAAGGTCAGAAAATAGGAAGTTCTTAAAAAAAAAAAAAAAAGAATATACCTAGTGAAAACAAAAATATGGCACCTATCACATCTTCCCCCACCCCCTTTCTTAAATTCCTTGCTTAATAAAGTGAATTAGCATTGATATATAGTATATACTAAACTATTTATTGAGTAGGTCAACCAATCAACAAGCTCTGATGCTCTATCTACATACATAAAATTTCCAATCAGCCTGCCTATTCCTTGAGTATAAATGCATAGAAAGAATTACCATAAATCTGATGTAAAAGTAGCATAGTAAAGAGAAAAATAAAAATAAAGTAATTATAGAGGAGAAAAAAAACAACTCACAAAACTTTCCAAAGGGGGACACTATTGAATAGGTTGGAAATTATAGAAAAAAACAACAGATTAAGAATTTAAGAAAACTGAATAATCCCCTCAAAGAAAGAGAAAAAGAAACACTCATAGCTCAACATATGTATCAGTGAGGGTCTAAAGAGAATTAAAAAAAATGAAGATGACGTTACTCAGGAAAGGGATAAGACAGAAAAGACTTCACATTGAATAAGACCTTCAGGTGTCCAATACAATAGCCCATTCCACCTCTCCCTCAAAAATCTTTGTATTATTTTTTTCTTGTGAAATTCCATAAATCTAAGGCTAAGGAGAAAACCCTAAAAGTCTCATGGGGGCACAAGACCACAGGAAGAATGAGACAATGAGACTGGTGTTACATATTTCATCTGCAGTACTGGACAGCTCTGGATACTAGAAGACAGTAAGTAATTCTGAGGAAAAATTGTTTTCAACCATGAGGTCAATACAATCTATGTTATCAATCCAAGTATAAGGGCAAAAAATAATTTTCAAACATTCAAAGATATCGAGTTTGTCTCCCATGCATGCTTTCTGAATTAAACATGTGCTCCAACACGAAGGGTGCAAAATAAAAAAGAAAATCTTAAGTCATAAGAAATGTTAAATTCACTTATGAATCTATTAAAATAAAACCCTAGTAAAACAGTTGGAAAATTAAGTTTAGAAAGCACATGGCCCACAGTAAAAAGGCCTGAAGAAGAAAGTAATGAATTCCACATAAGAGTTAAATGAGTTAGAAGCTATCGCTATAACAAAACACATATATAAATAGGAAAGTGTGACATTTTAAGCAAAAACAAAGTCTAAGGCATCATTTAGATATTTAGGCCATTCTGAACCCACTGACAAGTGACAGAGAGTAAACTTAATCGTTGCATACTAATGGCGGTGTATTATTCTAGGGGATATAATGGTGTTTTGTTAGTTAATTTTAATCTTTTCAAAAAACCAACATAAAAAAACACAAAAGACACATAATATGGACAGACAACATAGGCAGAACAAAATAAGAGTAAAGGGAGACTCAGAAAAAAAACTTTTACTCAAAACCAAAAAACAAAACAAACTCACTACCACTGAGTTAATTCTGGCTCATAGCAACCCTACAGGACTGGTGGTTTCCAAGACGAACTCTTTTATTAGAGTCAAAGCCTCATCTTTCTTCTCGAGAAGCTGGCGCTTTCAAATTGCTGACTTTGTGGTTGGTAGACCAGCATTTAACCTACTAAATATTCCATAAATGAAATGTTCGAGAAAATCAAGTAACAGCATGAAGGTATCTGTAGCACATATAACCATAACTAATGAAGCATTAGTATCTAGCATACACAAAGAATAAATCAGAAAAATAAACGGATAATTCACAGAAAACTGTATAATAAGGTTTTTCAAAAGCTTAACTTCACTAGGATTCTGGAAAACACCATTAAAACAATGATCTTGTTCTGCATTCAGATTAGCCAAATTTAAAAGTCTCATAACACGAAATATTGAGAAAACTACAGGAGCCATTTTCACACTCTGCTGTTTGGTAAGAGCATAAACTGGTATAAAGAACAACTTAAAAACATCCTTTAATTTTGAAAATAGACATACTCATGGTCCAGCAATTCCACTGTTAGATATATGACAATTTCTCTAGTAAATACAAGTGCAAAGATAGCTATACAAAAAAAGCTCCCTGTTCCAGCACTTGCAACTATGAGAAATTGTACCGAAAACAACCAACATGCCCATTGTTTTCAAAGAATTATTGTATACTCACAAACAAATTCATACTATAAATGTAATTAAAATTAATTAACTGGTACTACATATATAAAAGCATGTATAGGAATGATAAACACTAAATTTAGGACAGTGAAAGCAAGAAAAATAGTATACAGGTATTCTAAATGAATCCAAAGTTTGATGACAAATATTTATGTATTATTTTCTCCACTTTGCAGCTAAAATATTTCATTATACAAAGAGTCCCTGAGGAAATGACAGTGAAAAAATTTTACAAAATTAGTACTCAAACCATTTATTATGGAAAATTCTACCTTGAAACCAATTCTGGAATTATAGGAATAAGCTAACATTATTTCTACCCTTAAATCATAATAGTGACCATTAAAAAATACATACTCTGTAACTGATGTTACACTTTCCTGTCCAAAAGGTCCAACTGGATCATCCTTGAATTTATCACTTGGAAGCTGAGGTGGTAAAAACTCCACATCTTTTTTCTTTGGGACCTTGTAATACTTCCAGGCTACATTAGCTTCATCTTCTTCCAAGTTTACTGCTGTACCAACATATACTGTAGGTTCTACAGCTTCCTGGAATTGAGTTGGGAAAGACTGAGATAAACTGTCCATCCTATCTTCTACTGGTTTAGAAGGAACCAAAGGATCTGGCGTTGGCATTTGATAAAAATGTTGACTCTGAGGAGTTGAAGGTGTTTTAGTTACTCCCTCATCAACTACATCACACGGATGAGGACTAAGTGGGGGTGGTTGAGGTGAATTTGCTATTTCAGTGCCATGCATCTGAGGAGTCTTTGCTACATCATTAGTTCTGATATTTGAAAATCTCACTTGACTGTCAGGAGCAGAGATTACAAGTCTTTGACTAGCTGAATCTGTGTCCATGCCAACATCATCACTAATAGATACACGATGGTGAAAGGGAGTCAAGGGGCGTTTCTGTGGTTTTTCACTCTTTTCTTGCTTCTCATTAGTCTTGTGCTTAGGAAGTACTTGCTGTTGCTGACCTAACAATGATGCTGGTCCTTGCTGTCCAGGATTTCTTGATTTGAGACTTTTGTGCCTGAAAAAGTTAAAGAAAGGTTTCAGATTTAAAACAGAGACCTATAGCATAGAGTTAACACTATTAAACATTTTCGGAACTCATTTTTCATGCTTCATCCTAAAAGTAAAATGATTCGAATTTACATGGGAGAAAAATACTCTGTGCAGTGACTTTACAAATAAAAACATGCAGAAATTTTCCATAAAAGACTACTGTTTCCTGCTCACAAGTCTACACACTTTTTATGGGGTTTGTCTCCACTGAGAGCCTTCATCATACTTACTTTGTACATGGTGTCAGGAGAGACCAGTCCCTGGAGGAGGACACATGTTTGGTAAAGTAGAGGGGGTAGCAAAAAAGAGGAAGGCCCTCAATGAAATGGATTGACACAGTGGCTGCCACAATGAGATCACATAGAACAATTGTGAGGATGGCACAGGACTGTGCAGTGTTTCATTCTGTTGTGCACAGGGTCGCTATGTGTCAACAGTTACCAGAAGAATTATACACTCTTCCATTTATGCCATGTCAAAAATGGCTGTTGTATCCTCAAGGGCCTCAAATTGTATTTCTTTTACATGGTCTTTCTACTTTGGGAACAAAAATGTTTGAGGGGGGCATAATCAGGGTTGTAGAATGGCTGGGTTAAGGTTTCCCAAAGAAATTTTCACAGACAGCCCTTAGTACCCTCAAAGAAAGAACAGATGCACTATTATAAAGGGAAAATATTAATCAGCCTTCTTCTCAACAATATAGCCTTCAATTTTTAAAAAAAAACTTCTTCCTATTAAGCCTTCTTGATTGTCCTGTGTCCTTAAAAAAGTCTATTATCCCCTTTGGGAATTAAAAAAATACAGAGACATCAAGAATTTCTCAGCTGACTTTTCTGCCTTGAAATTTACTGACCCAGTAGATTCCCACAGAAATCATTGCTTCAATTGGCCTTATTTTGAGAAGGTGTTCACTCTAATGAGACTAAGACAAGTATATAACCGAGAGAATTTGTCTCCAGCTACCCAATGATTACAGAGATGTTTTTAAACAATTAAAAAAATAAACTCATGCATGTATGAATTGGGATCCTAGTAAAAATACTTTCTGACTTACCCATGTTATATTGGCAATGGAATAAATATTTTCAAAGATGCCAATCATTTCAAAATAAAAAGTATAAAGATGTTTAATACCTATTCATTCTATTATCAATCAATGGCATTACTAAGTTTAGTCATCACCAACTGGCTAGAAAACTTCTTTTACTCTACTGGAATAAAGTTAGATCAAGTTTGAAAAATGATGAGGTTGACTGACTGGCTATGGAATCCTATCCTATCTCCCAATAGTTATTAGCAATATACAAAGAACAAGCTGAGAGGAAAAGAAAATATCTGGATTTATTTTTCCACAATAAGAAGCAATTCCAAACTGAAGAACTTCAATAAATTATATCTAATAATGTTGTCCAAATTCTCTGGTATAGCAAAAAACACTGTACTCTTTGAAATGTTTAAACTCATTGATAATAATGTAAAGCATACATTTAAAAGTTAAAATTTAGAAAGATAGGGTAGTGAAAAATGGCAGTCAAGCATTTTTTTTTACTGTTTTTTCCCCCTAATTTTATATTTAAATTTTGTTAAATCAGAGCTACCCAAAAAAGGGCAGTGACAGGCACTTTTTAAAAGAACTCTGTTGAGGAAATATGGTGGATTCTGAGACATCTTATTGCACTTGAATGCATGAAAAACATCAAGTATAAATGAGCCAAGTCAAAAGAACACAGGAGAAAGTCAATACCAAAATCAAAGACATTTTCAGAAGAGCAAAGTACAGACCAATATCCCTCAAGGACACAGATATGCACAGCATACCATTCAAAAGTATTATTTACATCAACAGAATAAAGAAGAAATCATATAACTAAATAAGTACCGAAAACACGTGACAAAATTCACTATCTATAAAAACACTTAGTAAAAGAGGAATATTAGGTACTAATATTGTTAGGTACTGTAGTGTTGGTTTCAAGTCATAGTACCCCTAAGTACAACAGAATGAAATACTGCCTAGTCTTGCACCATTCGCAAAATCTCTACAACTAAAGAGAGACATGACTGCTGGCATGGCTAAGAGGCACACTGGACTTAATGTTTTCTGATCCTGATTTGTGGTAATCTATTAACTTCCCTAATAAACTCCTCTGATCATGAGTATTGAATGTGTGGCCACTGCAACAGACTATTGGACTCAGCAGAGTAGGGTGCTGTGGGAAGGACAGATGATGTCAGAATAGAGTCAAGAAGGGAGAGTGGATGCAAGTCTGACATTTTGTCTCATAAGAATCATCTTTGGGGAGATGTAGAGCTGGATTCTCCTTCCAATTAATAAAGCCAGAGGTCAAACATGGACCCAACACCATTTCCTCACAGGAAAAGGGGGAAGGGCGAACTTTTGCTTGGAAGGGGATTGAGTTTATTTTAATGACAGTCGAATGGTTTGGAAAAGGACAGTGACAACGATTGTACAATTTGAAGAACGCAATCAATGTCACTTGATTGTACAAGAAAATATTGTTATAATGACAGATTTTATTATGTATACCTTAACTACAATAAAAATTACACACAGAAAAATCTCGGTTTGAGTCTATTGCTGTAGCTTCCAACACACATCCATCTTTTCTGATTTTAAACCAAAACAAAGATAACTTGTTCAATCTCATAAAGGACATCTATGAAAAAACAATGTTAACTAAGGATCTTTGGTGGTGCAAATGGTTAAGCATCCAGCTACTAACCTAATGGTTGCAGGCTCCAAACCACCAAGGGGTGCCTAGAGATTTCGTTCTGTAAAGATTTCAGTCAAGTAAATCCTCTGGGGCAGTTTTACTCTGTCATATGTGGTTGTTAAGTCAAAAGTAGCAACAAAGACCAAGATAAGAAATTAACTCTCAGTCCTTCTATTCAACCATTTATTGAAACTTTTAGCCACTGCAATAGGAAGCAAAAGAAAAAGTATAGATATTTCAAAGAAGAAATACTATCTTTATACCCAGTCAACGTGAGTAGAAACTCTACAATGGAAGAATCAGGATGATCACCACCTTAATCTTAACATTCGAACTGGGGCAACCAGACACTTTGTCCCTTCTAATATAATACAAAGTGACATAGAACATCATTTCTATTTGGGGGAGAAAAAAAAAGGCTGACAAACCATCATTTGTTGTTGTTGCTCTTAGCTGCCATCAAGTCAGCAAAGTAACCCTATGTGAATGGGACATACTGCCCAGTCCTGTGCTATTCCATGATTGGCTTACAATCTTATCATGGCGATCCACAAGGCTTTCACTGGTTGATTTTCAGAAGTAGATCACCAAGGTTTTATTCCTAGTCAATCTCATTCTGGAAGCTCTGCCAAAACCTGATGTGTTCATCATCAAAGCAACACACAAGCCTCCACTAACTGATGGATGATGGCTACACATGAAGTACACTGACTAAAAATTGAACCCAGGTTTCCCACATGATAGGCAAGAATTCTACCACTGACTCAAAATAAACCATTGTTAGATTGGTTATTTAGGAGAACCGGTTATTTGGTTCTCAAAAAAGAAAAAAAGGAAAATTTTAGTGAATCGTGCCTGTTGGTATTAGCTTAACTTTCCAATGTTTAACAGACTTTTCTGATAAGACTGTTAGTGATATTAAAGAAAGCTATTTTTGATAACCTGAGGGGTTTAAAAAGTTTGTGGAAATTTTCCATTATCCTTTAATTACATTTTCATGAACTTTTTGAAGCCCCCTTGTACGTAAGTGTAGCAACATTAAAAGATCCATATAACTCAGTGCACTGTTACTTTATAAGTCATGTATAAGTAAAATGCCAATAACAGAATACAAAAATTTTGTTAACATAGTTTCAAATTCCAACTGTAACTAACCTTTATGAAACTACTGCTTCCTAATTTTGGTGTAGCATGTAAAATACCCATAATGTGTGGGCAAACTGCTAAATTTAAAATGCTTTATTTCATTTTCTGATTACGCAAACCATGCAAGGCTCTATTTTCTTTATGTACTTCAGCCAAAACAAGATACTACAATAGATTGAATGCCCTTTGGGGGACTGATTTGTTTTTAAAAGTGAAAATGAGCTCTGAGAGAGCAGTATGTTGGAAAACTGAGCGACAAATATGCGAACCAGACACCCCGGTGGCAGGGCTAGCCATTCAACCCTTCCACCAACCTGCAGTAGCAAGATGTGGTAGTCCGCTTCCCGAAAAACAGTCTTGGAAATCCTACAGGGATTTCTACTCTACCCTACAGGCTTCTAGAAGTTGAAATTGATTCAAGAGCAGTAGGTTTGGTTGATATGTAAGTAATTAAAAAAGGATATATCTGAAAATAAATAAATAAATAAATAAAAAAGGATATATCTGTTTATCTGAGCTGAAGTATTTGGTTATATTCAAAGTATATGAGATGTGTAGAATGGTCATGCATCCAACTAACCCAGCCATAAATGTAAAGAGAAAAAAGTATTCCATTAGATATAAGGGGGCCTTAAGAAGTGCACAAAAAGATTCCATCTTTTAATTCCATTTTTCATGAACTTTCTGAACTACTAGCAGTGGATCTTAAAATTTTTGATAATTTTAAACCAATGGCCCTCTTTTCTCTATTGATCTTCTAAGGTTAGGTTACTTTAAAGAAAGGATGAATTTGGACCCTAAAGAACCTGAATTCCAATTGACCTCAACCAACTTGGGGAATCTTTCTAGAATTGTCCTTAAAGCATAGTTTAACAGAGAGATCTCTTCAGATTTTTCCCCTATGGATATTAAGTTCCTATCTTAGTGTCAACATTCAGAACTGATTGCAATTCTTTTTATTTATGTAGCTTCCTAAGTGTTAATTTCCTTATGAATATTTCACCACAAACTTAAGTGTGCAATATTCAATATCATTAATAACTGAAAACTTGTAGAGTAAAACAATTTTATACTTTTATGCACACATACAATGTCAGTTATATTAGTGAAAACACAAGAAGTTAAAATTACCAACAAAGTAAAGAGAAACTGGCACTCTTATATGCAAAAGGTAACAGTAGGAATAAAATTGGTAGAATCAATTTTTTTTAAAGATTTAAATGGCCCTCTTCCCCTTTGCTCTCTGGCATATCCTTCACTTATTTTTTCCCCCTACTATTTATTAATTCCTAAGTTACACTTTTTAAAGAAAAATTATTACCTGCCTCAAGCTCACTAGAATGAAAGCTTAATAAATAGCAAGATTTCTTGATCACAAATATATCTTGAGTCTAGTACATCTGCAACAAAGTATTTAAAAAGTACTTAAAAATTGATAATTACAGCAATATTATCTTTGAAAAGCAAAACCAAAATCTTTTGGAAACAACTATCAAACCCAGAATGACTAAATAAACTATGGTACTGTCATTCAGTGGAATATAAAAATCTTTAAAAACAATGAAATCTGTACGTAATTTATATAGAAAGAACTTGGCAGACAAAGTGGAAAAAATAGGCTGTCAAATAAGCAAATCATTCATGTATTGGGAGGAAATACAAACACACAAAACCACAGAGAAAAATAAAGTGTGAAAAAAAGAACACCTAATTGGTTAATAGTCACTTCTAGGAAGAATGAGCAGGGTATGGGGAGAGAGAAAACCATTGCCATGAATAGTTGATTCCAACTCATAGCGACCCTATATAGGGTTTCCAAGGCCATCTTTTCCAGAGCAGATAATCCTACCTTTCTCTCACAGACTGCACAGTGGGTTTGAACTGCTAACAAAAGTTAGCTGTCCAATGCTTACCCGACAGCACTACCAGGGCTCCTGAGGAGTGACAGTTGCATGAACTTGTGTGTATTTCTACATTTACCTTCAAATTATCAAATTATCAAGTTTTCTATTTTGAAAAAAATCCTCACGTGTTTATTTAAGCTAATATAAACATAGTGGAGGTTTAATATTAGTTCATAAAACTACACACATACAAATGTGCAGACATAAAATCAATTGAGAAAATGTACCTTGAACAGCTGCAACTTGTTCTTTGTGTAGCTTCAACAAAATCCCAGGATGCTACTTTATTGCCTGTCTCTTCTTCACACAGACCACCAGATGAAGCTGAATACTTCCTCCTAAAATTTGAAATGATGAGATTCTTTAGAATTCATAAACTATTGTTAAATCTGAATTAAGCACTAATATTAAATTTGAAAAGTCTATTTCTTGAATAAGTCATACAAATCAATTTATTTTTTAAATACCCACTAATTACAAGAAACTATTAATATGTGATTTTTCAACTTGAGAATGAAAATACATACTTGTTCTGTGCTCTGTTCAGATTGCATTCTTGCCAAACTCTATCCACCACATGATTTGCTAATTTTGTAGGTATTTTTCCACCATGGTGGCTAGTACTATCAGAGTTGAAGCCATCAGATACTGAAGAAAATTTAACCCACTTCTGAGCAGATTGAGCATCAACTGAAAATGCAAACAATAAAAAGTGTCTGTAGGAGAATAAAAGTAGGTTTAAAGTATATTTACTTGGTTTAAAAAATTAATTTGTGAAATAAAATGCTCCAGATAGCTGATAAAGCTTATCTACATCTGAGGCAAAAAACATGTTCCTTTATTTTAAATACAGAAAACAAAAATTTGAATGGGGGATATAGACTGGATGGTAGTATTCCATCAATGTTTAGATCTTCATTTAAGATAACTGTATGGTAGTTATATAGCAAAGTCCCTATTTTGAGAATATATTGAAATATTTAGAGGTGACGAGGCATCATGTGTCTGCACTAGTTCTCAGATGATCAGAAAAAGACCAGCAATAATGAATATATATGTATAAAGACGGGGATGATGAAGTAAATCGTAACAGCTTAGAAGTTCTTTGTAGAAACTTTTAAATAAGACAACTTATTTCAAAAGCAAATTATGTCTCAAATAGTTGTACTCAAAATAAAAATTTTACCATATAGAGCTGATGAAATAAATTAGCCTAATACCTGTTTGGACTTCCTCAGGTGATGTAGGTGGTGTAAGAGTAACCGAAGACATAGCAGGATCTCTTGTGGAAGCAGGCACTTGCTGGGCACCCAAGCAAGAAGCTGAACAATGAGAGGATCCCACAGAGCTGGGAGTTGGAATGTCTGACTGAGGAACTAGAACAAAGCTAGCTGGATAGATCATTCGAACACCAGCTGAAATAAAAACCAATGAACAAACAGGAAAGTCAATTTCTGTTGTGACTGTAGTGGAATGAGTTTCACTCGAAATGTACTGTTATGAAAAAGTAGATATAATATGATCAGATTTGCATATCAAAAATTTGTACTTATATAAATACATGTTCTTTTGGCATAAGGTTTGTCTTGAAGAATCCACAAGAAATTATTAGTTGTGGTTAACATTGGTGAAAGATTTAGAAACAGGCAGTTCTCCAACTTTGGATTTCTATGAGTGTGTATGGTTTTAAAGTTTTATTCTAAAACTATAGCAAAGGTATTCTAGGCACTAGAATTATGATCCATTTTCTACCTTCTTCATGTCTCAATTTAAAAATTCTTATGTTTATGTTTTATTTTCTGCCAAAATTATCCTGGTAGTAATATATTAACTAAAATTGGATACTGTGATTTATTAAAACTAAAATTACATAAAATATAAAGAGATATGATCTTCATACTTAACATTATTAAGATTCCATTAAACATGGTTGTAGACTTTAATACCAATTATCTTCTCAATTATACATTCCCCATGACTGCCATGTCTAAGGTAGAATATATGTCACCACCATCCTACTGTCCATCTTACTAGTGTGAAATGCTCTGGAATGTGCGTGCAGGTGACAAATATTACACCAATCAGGAGCTTTAATGTGCTGGCATGGTCAACAACTTCTCTTACTTCTTGTTCTCTGCTTTTAACATCAGAATCCTATATATGAGTTACCTCGTTAACCTAGGGAAGATACATAGAACACAGCTGATCTAAACAGAGGTAGCCTAGGCAGATTAGACCAAAGTCACAAGATCTTCCAGCACATTTTTTTGCCTTTTAACTTATCAGAGGCCAATAGTTTTATCAAATATTAAAACAGTGCCTAAAATATAAGTTGTCAAGTTTCCAGCCTCAAAATATTATTAATTCACATCTATTCTCTTTCTTTCCTTACCATGGTGTGGTATATTTTCCCACACAGATGACTCTGGGTTTGGTCATGAGACCAATTTTGTCTAATGGAATGTAAGAAGATGTGCTATATTAACACATCTCAGCAGATACTTTAAACGCACTTGCATGGCGAGAGCTGGTCCCCCTTACTCCTCTATCGTTATATTTAAAGACAGCATGTTCCAGAATGAGTACTTCCTTAACCTAGATTGCAAAATAAGAATACACATGGACCCAAACCACAGCTAAATTATAGTCTTTATGTAATGTGAGCAGGAAATAATAAACACTTGATGTTAAAAGTCACTATAGAATTGGAGATGTTTCTTATTCAGAAAACTTATCTTCTACTTTTTAAAAGAGCTCACTGAAAAAAAAACAAAACTCACTGTACACCACTTTGTATGGAAGACCTACATTAGTACTTAGTTCACTAAGGGAAAGAAATCTGAATAGGATTTTTGTTTTTACACAAAAAAGGCAAAAAGTGAAACTAGCATACAGCCATTTGTTTATTTACTGAAAGTCATTAAAGAGGCAAGTGTGCATCCTGAGGAACAAAAGTCATGTTGATAAAAAACTCCTCAGGAACTACACTGCCCACCTAGCCACCACAGCCTAGAACTGTGGCTATTAACAATGAATGTTAATGTTATTTTAGGTTTAACTGTGGTTTTCTTGGAATAATTTGATAGGTTACTTTTTGGGACTAACAATACTCAAAATTTATTAATGGTAATTGCTTCTTTGCTTTATACCATTTCAGCTTACAAAAGGTTCATAGGAATACTGTACTTTCAGGTACTTGAAGAATTCCATACATAATATAGTCACATGATTTCTCTTAAGATTAATACTCAGAATTCTTACCAACAAGAACTTCTACTGCAGCTAAAGAATCATCTTCCCAATCCATATCTTCCTGTTTTTCTTCAGATATCTCCTTCAAGCAAGATGAGATAGGGTAGAACTGTTTCCATTCACCAATTAATTTTTTTGTAGCTGAATCAGACATCTTGAATGCCTGTCCTGTGAGAGTGCCATTTAGTCCAAATGGGCTTAAGATAACTAAAAATCCAAAACAGACATCAGTTAAGAAATGAAAGACTGTTTAAACAGTATGGTAAGTAATTAGGCAACTTTAAAATAGAAATAGTAACTAATAATTATCACAGAGAATTTAATGCACTTGTTTTTGTGACAATGAAGTCCAAAAGTTGCTAATTATAAAAAGCGTTACAAATTTTCCTACCCCACAATCATCTCAGATGGATAAAATTTTAACATGAACTAGAAATGTGTTTAACCTTTAATTCTTGACACCTCGCTAAGGAAAAACAATAGGAGAAACATGTATCTATCTCTATATAAGTCTATGTACTTACAATGTACTATCACATAAAGCAAGCTTACAATAAAAAAACATTACTAGTACTTAAAGCAAAAACAATCTTATAAAAGATGTCATTGTAACCTGACATATAACTTTGAAAGTATACTCACCTATAGGCGTTATTGAAAACAACTCTTTAAAACATTATACCATTTATGTTAAAGAATTTTAAAACAATAGTTATATATAAAAACTTACTTCACTAACTTAGTATTACAGTTGGGGAGAAGAAAGTAAACAGTTCAATGATTTCCATCCAAACATTTAGGGGGAAATCCCAGCAATCTCAAAATGTAAAATGACCAATAAGAATCTTCTCACAAGAAAACCATCAAATATCTTAACTAATTAAATAATCTACCTTGAAATGGGCTACTAGACTGTTGAGCAAGGGCGATATGCTCTTCACTAAGAAGGTATACAGGTTGATGTTGGTTAATTTCCACACTGGTACACACATTGCTGTCTCCATGCAAGAAAAAGGTGAAAGAGCAGGACAAGTGTTCACTAACAAGGAAGAAAAAGTTGAATTTTAGAGATGATTAATGGCCAAACAATAAGCTAAAACTTGCTTTTCTTTATTAAAAAGTGATACCACAAGAATATATACTTATTTTTTTAATTAGCATTTGTACTTCATCTGAAAGAAAAAAATCTTGGATATGAACAAGAATTTATCTGTAAGAGATGTTCTTCATAACACTTTTTATAATAAAAAAGCTTCAAATAAAAGAACCAATTAACCAAGTGAGAAAACCTACACATACAATTACAATACATCAAAGATCAGTAAAGTTGAGCAAATGGATTTAGTGAAAATGATAGGCTACTCCAATAGTAAGATATTTTTTGGAGGGAAAATGTGGGGTTTTTTTTGGGGGGGGGCAAAAATGTGTTATGTGTGTAATAAAATGAACAATGTCTTAATTTTTCATTTTGATTATTTTCCTTCTGCATATATAAGAAATGAGATGAAGATATACTTTCTCATTTTGTTTTGTGGGCTACATCTTACAAATCAATCAAACATTAAATGTACTCACTGACCCCTCAGTTTTACTAAAGCAATGATGCATCTTAGACTCAAGAGTATGTGCCAAAGTGCGCAGCTTATATTGCTTAAGTATGGCTAGGTATGCAAGGTAGTAAAATAAAGTCTCCAAGAAGAAAGGTCAAGTGGTCTAGAAGGGAATGAGATTGTTCAGAAAAAAATAATCTATATTTCTTATTTTTTCACATTATGTTTTAAAAATTCATCTTAAAGAAGTTCTTTAAGATGTGACCATTAATCCATTGCTGTCAAGTGGGTGCCAACTCATAGCGACCCTATATGCCAGAGGAAAACTGCTCCAAAGGGTTACCAAGGCTACAATCTTTATGGGAGCAGGCTGCTACATTTTTCCCTCATGGGGAGGCTGATAGTTTGAACAACCAACAATTCAGTAAGCAGCTGCTCCTTCCCCCAATTTCTCTTTACATTTGTGTTGTTGTTAACACCTCTAACACATGTAGTTTACTTATTTCTTACACTCTTCCTAACCCAGAAGGAAAGCTCAATTGGAGTAAGGGCTTATCTCCTTTCTTTAATGTTTACCTTTAGCAGTTAGAACAGTTAGTTTCTTCATACATAGAGATACACATATTAATTACCACAGAATAAAGTTGGGATTCGAACTGTTTACTTCTAACTAAGCATACTCCCTTTCTTATCAAGTCTTTGTCTATGTAGTTGAACAAGTCAGAAATTTGAGTTTTCCTTTCCCTCTATCCTTACCTTTAACCAATATGCTATCATTTCCTACTTCCAACTTTTGACTTTCAGCTTGCTTTGTAACTTACTTTGGCTAGTAGAAGCCTGAAATTTGCTTATGTAATTCTGATGCTTCTGTCATCACCGTAAAACCATGTCTTGGATAACCCATTGGTTTAGGAGAATGAGAAACATATGGAGTAGACCTCTATGCAACCTACAGTTTAGAGTATAACATTGACAGGCAAAAGTCCAGCTGGCATACAGACACATGGATGAAAATATATGACTGCCAGGTTAACCAACTAAGTTTTGAAAGGGGGTTGTTACATAGCAGTAACGAAAACCTAAAAAGTGGCACTGGTTTTGGGACCTGTTGGTGGGTGGCAACGACACTGGAAATGGTGAGAAAATTTTTACAATAAGTTGAAAAACTCGTGATCTATGCTATGAAGTGAAGAAATACTTTGTAAAACCATTGCCTGAAATACGGAAGGCAGAAAATGTACCTAATTAACTAAGGAGCTGAGGGAACAGATCAAGTCAAAATGCAGGAAACCTAAGTTAGTTATCAATAGCTATACTTGTTTTAAGGGGCCCTGCTAGCCTAGTGGTTACGTGTTGGGCTGCAATCCAAATGGCTGGCAGTTTGAAACCAGCTGCAGCTCAGGGTTTCAGAAAGGCTGGGCTTTCTCCTCCCATCAACAGTCACAGTCTCAGAGAGCCACAGGGGTCATCTATGAGTCAGCAATGACTCCAGAGCAGGGAGTTAAGGTTTTTTTAATAGTTGTTTAAGTATTTAAAGATTTAAAAAAGTGCTAGTTTTCTATAAGTTAGAGAAATTATGGGTTGCCTAGAAAGTGCAGAATTGGAAGAACAAACTGTTTCTCAACAAAGCAAGTCTTGTCACTGTACCACAGCCTCAGGGAATGATTCAATCAAAAGTAACTTCTAATATATTTTGTTAATACCAAACATGATCCTTGATACCAGTTAAAACATTAGCATTTTTAAAAATTTACTTTTATGGTTCTATACTTTTTCTTTGAAAAAAAATTTTAGCTGATATATTAAAACATATACATAACTATTTTCTTAAACTACTGCATCTGGGATGAATTGTGTAGTCATATTTTTTTCTTCCTCTTGAGAATGGCTTCTTTTCTGACAAATATTTCTCTTTTTCCCCCAAATATTTCTTATATAATTTTGAAGGTCGAGTTATATGGCATATAAAATCACAGTAATCTCTAAATAGTATTTTTATCTAACAATCCACTTATGTTTAGTTATTGGGAGGGACATACTCAACCTGCCCATCATATATATTAATACACAACAGGCAAAAACCAACTTTCAAATCATTTTTCTTTCTAAGCCACTTATTTTTTTAAAAAGCTTAGTCTAAAAAGCTACAAAAAGAATACATGAAAAACTAATATTCCACTAGCTAGAATGAATAAATACTTTTCAATACCATAAGACATTTCCTTTACAAGTTTGTCAGTAAGCTTTAAAATAATCAGAACATTTATATAGGAACTGCTAATTTAAAAATACTTACATTAAGGAAACAAGAGATTCAAACAAGAAATGTAGAGAAATTATAATCTGATTAACTTTAGGGATCAAATAAGTACACTATAAAAATTATTATGAATACTGTGTGCTTATTTATGAATGGCAGATTAAAAAATCTGAACTGCAAATAATCACAAGAACATTTGCAAGTATAAGCAACAACCTAAAAGTCTCATATTCTTTAAGAGACAAAGAGGCTAGATCTAAATTTTATGTCCTTATATGTAATGTTCCTTTAAACAACACAGCATTCAAAATATAAAATGTTAAATACGGAATACAGAATTAAAAATACGAAATTTGGATTTTTGTATGACAGAAAATTATGTGGCTAAAACTTCTTTACCTAAAGGGATTATTATATCTTGGAAATATTAAAAAAACTACTTTAAGTTCCATTAAATATTCTTTGGGAAATAAAATTAAAATCTGGTATATATAAAATAATCATGGAGGCCATCTTCTCAACTTCTGAAATTGCCTTTCCATGTGCCCAATGAACATTAGATCTTTTCAACTTTTAAATCAAAAAGAAAACATGCCCTTTTGATGTAAAGTGATAAATTTGTCTCCTACAGGTCTTTGTACAAACCCAATATTCCAAGTGCAAAGCATGTGATCAATGCTCTACGCTCCTGCTGTTTATCTGCACTGCCCTACTTACCAGCAGCTCAGTTCCAGCTGCCTATGATCAAAGAAAAGCATCACCTCCTATACTACTAGCACATGTTCCCAATATAGTTTGATCTCCTGGCAACATAAAGCTACTTAAAATAAACCAAGTTTGTTCATAATACACCATATATACTCGAGTATAAGCTGACCCAAGTATCAGCCAAGGCACCTAATTTTACCACAAAAATGGCATTTAAAATTGTGCCAAAAAACTCGGCTTATACATGAGTATATATACGGTAGGTGAAAAAATTAAGCATCCTCAATAGAGTATAAAATTCCTAAATTTCCAAATTACGGTCAATCCTCCAGACAGAAAATATTATAAAACAAAATGATTGTTAGGTAATACTGATACACTAACTTAAAATGACTTTTCTTTCAAGGAAAAATTATCATTTATAACATCACCTCATCAAGCATTTTTAGCATCCAACACTTAAAAAAGTGCAGTTAAAACAAATGCATGTTACTATAAAGTAATACAGAGAATATCCTTCTCTAGGAAGTTTATACTATTAGAAACAAAACAAAGAGGTGAAATTTTACAGATGAAATCCAAATAGATCATCTTTTGTTAAAGAAAAAAATATTCCAAACAATATGATGTATTTTAAATATCTAAAAAATAAAATGATGACACCCATATAAATAAAATCAGCTGTTCCAATTAACTGCATTTTTGTTGAGTTGTCAATGAGTCAATTCCAACTCATAGCAACCTGATAGGGCAGAGAACTACCCTATATGGTTTCTTAGGCTGCACTCTCTACAGGAGCAGACCAGCAGGCCTTTTCTCCTACTAGGCTTGTGGGTTCAAACCACTGAACTTTCTGTTAGCAGTCAGGTACTTTAACCAGTGCACCACAAGGTCTCCTTATGTGCTGATCAGAAAGTACTATATCTTACATATTTTTAGCATTTGTTAGGTAGATACTGAAAAATAAAATCTTATTTTCCTAGTAAGGAATTAAAGGCACCAAAAATTAAATGGTTTATCTTAAAACCAGCTAGAGAAGCGCTTCTCAACCTGTGGGTCACAACCCCTTTAGGGGTCAAAACGACCCTTTCACAGGGGTGGCCCAATTTTGTTAGCATAACAAAATGACAGTTATGAAGTAGCAACTAAAATAATTTTATGGTTAGGGAATCACCACAACATGAGGAACTGTATTAAAGGGTTGTGGCATTAGGAAGGTTGAGAACCAGAGCTAGAGGAAATGTTGACTTAAAATCCTAGTCCATTCCAATTCCTAAATTACCCCCTCTTACATTTGAATCACCTAGAGATCTTTTAAAAATTCCAAAGCTATGCCAGATCCCCAGACACAATGAAATCACAGACACCAATATTTTCTGAAGCTTCCCAGGTGAACCCTACTTGAAGACAAGTCTGAGAACCACTGCATTCTTCCGTATTTCTGCAGTCTTCTAAGTAATTTTTTAAAAAAATCTTAATTTACCAGTGTAATTTCAGTATCAAACATTCTTAAACACATTTCTGTGAATTAAAAAAACAACAACTGTATTTTAAAGTCCAGGCATATTTCTTATATTACACAGTAAAAAATACTTATGAAGTAGCAACATTATTCTGGTTTACTAACTTCAAGAGCTCTGCAAGTGCTCTTTTTTCCCTTACTACTGTTTTTAACTACTCCCTTTTTATGATCTCTTACCCCTTGAAAATGGAGCCCTAATGGCACAGCAGGTTAAACATTAGGCTCCTTAAGATTGATGGTTCAAATCCATCATCAGCTCCAGGAGAAAAGGGTGAAGTAATCCGCTTCTGTAAAGGTTTAACACCTCAGAAATCCTATGGGGTTTTACTTTTCTACCAACTGCAAGATCAGAGGTTCAAGCCCACAAGCAACTCCAGGTTAGTTGGATGAGACTGTCTACACCAGTGATTTAGTTTTGGAAACTCTATATTGGGCGCTCTGAGTTGGAATTGACTTGATGGTAGTGGGTTCATTTTTTTACAGGAAGAACCAAACTCAAGAGGGAGGGAGAGGTGTGAAGGCGGATGGAATGGAGAGAAAGGGGCTTCCTGGCACTTTATTTTTCATATAAACGTTTCTAGAAAGCCTGAAAATATGGAAAACTGACCATACAAACCCCAGTGACTCAAGCACCAGAGAAAAATTTCATGGGCCACAGTACTCTGACATTGTCACGATTCTAGAAATACGAGGAAGAATAGTCTGAATGACAGACATAAAGGATAGGTCAACATAAACTTGGAGAAGGGGGGGAAAAAAAAGAGTATGAAGACTTGAAATAACTAATCCTAACTTGATAGGTTGTGGGTACCTTGACATAAGGTATAGGGTTTTTAAGAACATAGAGCACACAAAGTTTAACATACAACTTGAAAAGATTTCTTAGACCATCAGATTCAAAATAATCTTTTCCCAATCCCCGAACTTTGGTTAGCAGGAGAGTGCTTTAGGCTTAACAACACCATTGTTTCTAATACATCTCCAGTAGAGACTTAAGTTTCACAATACTTGTTTTGATAGATCAGGAAGATAATGTAAAAGCTACACTTGTGAAAGCTATACACAGCCTATTTTTCAGGTAGTTAATTTTTTTAAAAAAAACAAGCTTTAGTGATGCTTCAAAAGTTATTTATTTTAATTGTAAACAGAAAAGATTTAGTCTAAGTAATCCTATACAACTAAGGAATTGTATTTTTAATTTTATTTAACTCTGCAGAATCACTAATAGCCCTAGTAACACAATGGGCTAAGCACTTAGCTGCTAAACAGGGGTCAATCATTTGAGCCATCAGCTGCTCCACAGAAAAAAATGCAACTCTGCTTTTCTAAAGATTTATAACCTTGGAAACACTATAGGCCAGTTCTACTTGTCATACAGTGTCACAATGAATCAGAATTGATTTGACAGCAACTAATTTTTTGGTTTGGTATCACTTCTAAACCAAATTCATTTTCTTTTCACTTCTCTTTCAGTCCCGGAAAACTGCTAACCAGAAAATAAACTATATGGGGTTCAAATTATTAGAAGATGGCATATTCATTGGGGGTGGGTCTAATTGTTTTTTTAAAGAAAGAGGGAGAAAAAAAGTAAGAAATATTTGTTCTTCTGGTCAAACCAGTTTCACGGCACAATTTTTTTCCTTTCATAGTGCTGGGTTAAATTCTTTAAAACCATATTTAAGCCATTTTAACAAATAAATAAGTTTATCAGTAAACAATAAAACTGCATCTGTGTCTGCTTTTTAAGAAGTCATAAGCTCATAAACAAAATCGAGTCTCATCTATTTTCCATATATCATTCTATTAAATGTAATGGACAAGAGGTCCCAAGCTATAACTAAAAGATGAGAGACTCAGCTGCTTGGTGTCTTTACTCAACTGCTTGATATCTAAAGGGAGTAGAGGAGCCAGGGAAGTTCCTGATTAGGAGTTGGTGGGGAGTACAAAAAGATTTGAAGGCCACCTTTCATCTTCTCTGGATAAAGTTAATTTTGTACAACTTGGCTTTAAAAATAAGTATAGAATTTCTGGTAATACTCCACTAATAAAGTACATTTGAATTTAGCTCCCTTCTTAACTACCCCCATGGAAAAACACTAGTGTTCAACTCTGCACAGCTAAACAAACAGTTGGGTTCATGGAAATCTCCAACATGAAAAATTCTGTTTTCAGTTAATAGCAATACCATTAAGAGTGTTTCTTTCATAAAGAGAAATAATGTGACTTTCAATACTTTGAATAGCTGATTAAACAGTCAGTTACCTCTACTCCCTCATGAAATTCCCTCTATACAGACAGCAAAGGGCACAGGGAAGATGAACAGCAGTTAAAAAATTGGGGGAGCTAGCCAGCAAAGGCAAAATAATAACTGACTCAATATATAAAAGCTAAGGAGAAGCAGCCAAATAACAAAGGGAGCCACACCACAGTAAATCAAAAAGTATAGAAAATGAAGGCACTGGTGGAACTGAAAACTGAATAAAAGTTTAAACAGGTAAGTTAAATTCTTGGATCTACTCCCCTCATCTTGTAGAAAGGCTACTCTCTCACTGGGTGAACCAGAGGGATGAAAACTGAGGGATACCAGACATCTCTCCCTCTCACTCCTGCCCTCCCCCCTTATATACATATAAACACGATCTATAGACACACATATATGTGCATATAGATAGAGATATAGGACAGAGGTGCTATATTTAAAAGTAGGGTTAAGTAAAAATCTAAATACTATATAAACTCCTTATTCTATAATTCCCTTTTCCCTAAAAGTATCCGTGAGTATCAATAGCCAACCTTAAGCCCTCCATTCAGAAAATCAAAAGATTTCTCTGGGAAAGCATACTAAATTTGAGTATAAGTACTTGTTGAAGGATGGGAGTAGGGTACAGTTAGTGACAGTTACGTGACAGATACCCAATAAAAATGACCAGGTCCCACACCAATCATCCTGGTCAAACCTGAAATTTCGTAAGATGCTTGCATCTACAGAACAATCAGCATTTTAAAAAAACAATCAGCATTTTTATGCCCAGAAATCTAAGAGAAAATGATTACAACATTAGATTCTATAATAATCAAATCAATCAACTGAAAAGGTGAAAATTCAGACATTCAGGATCTCAAAAAAGCTTCTTCCAATCAACTCTCTCTGAAGAAACTACTGGTGGGAAAGCACCACCAAACCAGGAAGATAGTAATAACAACATGAAATCAGGAATCCAACACAGGTAAAAAGACAAAAGAAATTCCCCCGATGCAAAACAGTCATACAGAACAACTAGTCCAAATAGGAACAGAAAAATGCAGGACTCAAGAAGGGATATTAATTAACAGAAAAAATTAATAAAATTAATTATAGCACACTAACTGTCCTTGAAGATATGACAAGATTTATATATCTGATAAACATCTAGGGGTGAATTACAAATAGATACTAATGGCATTTTGGGGTGGGGTGAGACGGGAGTGAGGAGTGAATTACTAATAGATACTAATGGCTTTTTTTTGGGAGGCGGTAAGGAATTGTTGGTTGCAACTGTTCAACTTTACTGTAGTGGAACTGTAATTCATAAACCATCTATAAGTGAATGGACATGGCTTGTTACTATAAAACTTTATTTCCAAAAGCAGGCAGTAAGCGAGATTTTGGCTTGTGGGTAATAGCTTATCATCTCTTGATACTGATAATTGAGTGAAAAAAAAGAATCATTAACTTTGGGGAAAATAAAGACATACAGAAAAGGAAACATAATCCTAATATACTACATCATTCAGCTACAGATATTAAGGGGACTTCAAAAGTTCATGAAAAAATGCGTTGGTCACATTTTTGAGCAGCTATATTAAGTCCTGAAATACCAACCTTAAGATTCCTTGCTACTATGAAAAATCAGTTAAAGCAAGTTAGGTTTTCTGTTTATTTGCATTTCTAACTTATACAATTATTTTGTTACAACAAATGTTTAGCTTTCAAAGGGAACAAATGAGCAAACCTCCACTTCTCCTTTCTTACTTCCTCAGTTTACCAAAAAGTTTGGGAAAAATCCCACATATTGGAGAAAAAGAACAAAAAAAGAATGACCTAACAGATGGCACCTCAACAATGATTATAAATATGACACTAAATGTTTACTTCATAGCCTCTCATATTTTTCAGGAAAAACAAACACCATCAATGCTCTCTCCTTCCACATTCCATCATCCTTGTTTGTGTTATTCTCTCTCTTCAAGTCTCACTAATTCAAGCACCGCTTGGTTCTGAATCACCCAACATAAGATGCCTTATGTTATTTAAATCACTGAGTAGCGTAATAACTTGAAATTTTTATTTAGCAGGAAAACAAAATACTATCTTAAACTCTTGAGTTCCATCTGTAGCTCCCCTAATTAGTTATAAATTGAGCAAATTCAAAGTTCATGAAAATTATAAACCCTTCAACAATTCATCAGTCTTATAAAGATAAACACACATTTAAGACAAACCAAGTGGTTAAGTAACAAAAAGAGTAACTATATCCAAAATGTGACAACAGTTCACTAACTGTAACAGATACGTTACTCAATTTTAACATCAGAGTACTATAGAGATACTTACAAACATGTTTCTCAAAACAGAAGACCCTACTTTCATTTCATGTTTTTTCCCTAGTTTCCCAAAGCAAAATTTAGGCCATTTTATTAAAAAAACACACCAATTGCATCAATTTTCAATTGGAGTTAGAGGGGTCTCTTAAAATTTATAAAGGGAGATAAAAGATGGTCAAAGAAAACCTGAATGCTCATAGTTACCTCCAGAATATGCCTGCAAGATATTAGCTTGTTTTATTCCATATATTCTGTAAAGCCCAAAAAAGCAAAAACAAAAACCTACAGAAATATCAAGGGAATTTAAATAAGAGCTTACCTTTTATTTATAGGTTTTTCATCTTTTTCATAAGGTTTTACAAACCACTTGCCAATACGTACAAAGTTCCGGTTCATTAAACACCGCTCCAATAGATTGTGAACTGCTTTGAAAAGCAGAGTACGGCACTCGTAAGAAAGTCCATTCTCCCACACTCCATCTTCCTCTTCTGTAAGAGAAAGAAACTAAAAGTCAAGTAGTGGCACTACTGTATATATATTCAGAGCCAGGTAAAAAAAAAAAAAAAAGCTAATTTAGATTCTATATTCCTAAGCCCTTTTTTCACCTTATTTGACTAAAATCACTTCAACATATTTCTATATATTAAATGCAATTTCAAAGATACTCCAAAGGAATAAAAAGCTTAAGTGCCACATATGCTATTAAATTACCCAAAAATTAATTTTCCATCACAAAAAAAAGGGCACTGACAGACTGATTTGGTTTTTTTAATGAAAATAACATTTGTATAACCTGAGAAATGACATACACACAAAACCTAAATAATGTCAACTTCTAAGCTAGCTCACACTTCCTCCACTTAACCTGTAAAAAAACTAGCCTGGTAATAATGAAAACTTTTCTTTCCATCTGCATTTTAATCCACGACTCAATTACAAAATGAAGTGATGAATAAAAAGTAAATGATCAGCACAGAGGCTAACAAGCAGTTCATTACCAGCCATCTGAGGTCTCATTTCAACCAAATGATTCTAACAATTACTAATCAATATAGGATTCTCTACTTCGGAGAGAAATTTAATAATTTAAAGACTTAAATTTTAAATAGCTTTATCATTATATAATAAAAGTGCTATCTTCACTAATTATGCTGCAGCATAATTTTTGCAATCAATTTTGCAATCAAACCTATTTACTCCAAGTTAACATGCAAAAAAACGCAAAATTTTTTTTATTATTTCACATTTATAACAAAGTATTCAAAACAAAAAACTCACTGTCATCAAGTGGATGGCTACAGAGAGACCCTAAAAGGCTCTAAGACCCAATATTGTCACTCTTTACAAGAGTAGAAAGCCCCACCCCACCCCTCTCTCTGAGTAGCTGGCGGTTTCAAACAGCTGACTTTGGTTAGCAGCCCAATGTATAACCACTACACCACCAGGACTCCAACAGAGTATCCAATAAATCCAATTACAAATAAAGGGATTTCTACAGTTTTACTTTTATCTTCACATTTAAATTGCTTGATTATTTCAATTACAATTAAGAATCTTTTTACTATATACTTTCATGAACATTTTTATGAATATAGGTCAGCTTTCACTATTTTAAGTAAAAAATAAAATCTTTTTCAATTCAACACTAAAATTTATACACTATACCCACAGAAAATGGTTTTGAATAACTGCAGAGATATGTATTAAGAGTATGTAGTTTCATGTTCAGAATTTATATGACAAAAGGACAGAATAAACACCAAATGAAAAAAGCATAACAAGGTATGGATTGTGATAAGAGTTGTATGAGCCTCTAATAAAATGATCCAAAAAAAAAGGAAAAGCATAACAATGGACTTTAATTGCACTATAAACGTTGTGCTATTACAAAGGTTAATGTTGATTTTATATTGTTCTTTAAAAGTATTTCCTATATTATAGCTATGTTTTTCAAATCAACTAATTATTTCTATGAAAAGTTTAATAAAACTTTAGAATTAGAATAAAATAATTTTACAAATCAAGCATATCAAATAGGAATCAAGCATCAATCTAATATCTAATAGGAAAAGTTCATCACATCCTTTTATATATATACTCTTAACCACTTCTACAAAAAAATCAAAATGTCTACAGGATTCACTGTATTAATAAATTCCTTATTTTATCTATTTTTCAAATATTAGGCTGGATAAAGGAGAAATTGCACATAGTGACTCAAAGGTAATTATTTAAAGGTCTAGATCACAAGCATATTATTTTGCTGTGAGAGAGAAATGAATCTACTTTCAGGTTAACTGAGTCCTATAGGTCCTGCCATTTCAAAATTAAAACGCTTCATTAAGAGTTTTGTCCTCAAATTATGTAGACTTATGATTACAGAAAATATTCATGTTCTTGATTCCAACAAAATTTTATTAGGAATAATTCAATTTGTCACCTCTTTATAATCTAAATATACTTTATTTGTATTCCTTTTTACCACAAAAATCTTACCTCTTGAAAAGAATGTTTGAAACTGACAGTGTTGTACAATAGTGCTTGATGTGATTGAACTACAGAATGATGTGATATCTGTATTAATTCCCAATACAAAGGTATGGGGGGGGGGAATCCTACCTTCTGAAAAACACAATGGTTCTAACATTTGTTTCACAAGTAACCTTTAACAGTCTTTATTGTTCTAATTTTATAATTGATCCTACACTTGAAAGTGTCAAAGATCCAAGACACGGGTATCATAACATCAAATATATACAATTGCTATACACTAAGGATAAATCCTAGTCCGTTTAATGAAATATCTGAAGTCCTCATTGTTTTTCAAGGAGGGGGGGCTGTATGCAGGGACTCTAGAAACATAGTACTGTATAAGCCGACCCGAATATCAGCCAAGGCACCAATTTTACCACAAAAACTGCATTAAAAATGTGCTGAAAAACTCGGCTTATACACGAGTATATATGGTAATAGGAAAAAATTATTTCTCTATATGTTGAATTCAGAGAAAGTGAGTTGGCACATCCAGTCCACCCAAGACCTAGTGATATGCACCTCTAACCTAGTTAAACAAGTCCTCAACCAAAGATTCAAACAGAAATTAGTTTACAGGACTAACAGCCCACACAAGCCATCTCATCTACCCTGAGACCAGAAAAACTAGATATTGTCAAATGGATGCTGACGAAAATGAGAGGCAAAGGAGGCAGAACTCAAATTCTTAGAAAGTCCAGACTTAAGTGCCCTCAGACATTCTCTAAACCTTGAACTGAAACTACCCTGAGGTCACCTTTTAGCACAATAGAAGATTGGGACACAAAAGAAAAGATAGTACCTCTAAGTGTAGTGCTCCATTAAAAAAGCATCTATGTTAAGACCAGCGTCAACAATTACACTAAAGCAGCGATGAGAAGAACGCAGGGACAGAAACAACCAAACTGCACTTAAGGGAATGTTGACAAACTGTTGAAAAATGCAATTAATGCCACTGAACAATTTGTGCAGAAATTGTCAAATGGAAACCTAATTTGCAGTGTAAATTTTCACTGAAAGCACAATATTTGAATTAAAAATATTTCTATCAGAATGTAAATTAACATACTGCTTTCTTCACTGAGAAAGTCATGCTCATTAGAAAAATAAATGAATAAAGTCAGGAAAACATCAATATGCTAGATAACATAATAAAAAATGTTAATTCTAAAAAATAAAATAAAATAAATCCTTGAATCTCAACACCAGCATTGTAATTGAAGGGGAAAGAACACATTGCAAATCTTTATCTAGCTCTTCTGAATTTAATCAAGCATAGCCTGGTATATGTATTTCAGTTACTATTAGCATAGTGTAGTCAATCATTGATACTTGAAAGTTTTTAAAAGGTTATTTATTTGAATATGAAAGCTTAAAAGCTGAATTTGAAGTTATCACAAAGTAATTTTTTAAGCACGTAGATCACAAAATGACGCCAAAGTGTTATAGGTCATCAAAATCATTATCAATGGAAAACATCAGAAAAAAAACCAACACACTAGTCAACATTTTTCTCAAAATTGACATCTTTAAGTATGTCCAAAATGATTCTGATAAAGAAGGAATTTTTTCCTATTTAATAAACTAATGACTACCTAATGCCTCAAAAATTAACCTGGTAGCAAAGGCTGTATTTCCTCCAAGAATAATGAAAAACATTTAACTGTCTATGTGTAGATTGGCACTTATTTGGAACAAAAGTTTTCTACTCACTAAACAAATACTACTGAGAGCCTTAAATTGACAGCATTAGTAATCTATGGCAAAAATCTGAAAATCTTTATAGCTCAGTATGTGGCTCCTAATCTTTAATTTGAAGATTTTAAAACTCCACATACTTTCTAACTTAAGAAGAACAATAAGTGGAAGACTAAGGCAAATAATGAAATTTGTTACTTAGAAAGCTGGCCACAATTACAAAAACAGAAGATATGAATGAATTAATCTCTTCAGGCTAACATTTGAAAAAACAAACAAAACCAGCTGCCTTTTGAATCTATTCCAATTCATAGGTATCTCTCAAGTGTATCAGAGTAGAACTGTGTTCTATCAAGGGCTCATTTTTTGGAAGTAGATTGGCAGGCCTTTAATCCAAGGCACCTCTGGATAGATTAACCGTTAACCTTATGGCTAGCAGTCAAGCAAGTTGACAGTTTATATCACCCTGGGAATGACTCTTTGGCCTCCATGGTACTACACTTTTAGTTTTGCTGGCATTAGTCTCCTAAACTTAGCTGCTATTTATTTGCCAATCCTGTTGAAAACTGTCATTTAAAATTAAAATCCACTATAGTTAAAATCCTTCAAAGTAAGCAATTGAAATTAAGTTCTAATACTAAATAATGGTCCACTTAGTTTAATATTCAGTATAGTAACAGAAGTATTTGGACACTGCTAAAATCTAGTATAAATTAACCTTTAGATATACTAAGTGTCAAGCAAAACTCACTAGCTGCTCTACAGGAGTAAGATGAGGCTGTGTGTTCCCATTAAAATTTAGTCTCAGGAATGATGAGGGCAATGAATATACGAATGTGCTTTACACGACTGATGTTTGTATGGATTGTGATAAGAGTTGTATGAGCCCCTAATAAAATGATTTAAAAAATAAATAAAAAATTTTAAAAATAAAAAAATTTAGTCTTAGAAACTTTATAGTTTTATTCTATCATTATATGGTTGTTATACATTGGAATCAATTCAACGGCAGTGGGCGGTAGTAGGCAAAATCTAGTATACAGGCATGAGGAAAAAGGAAAAAATATATTTTTAACCCTGAGTCTGGGTTTTCATTGTTGCTGCTGCTAGTTTTTAGTTGTCAAGGTATCAGTTTTCTCAGTCGCGTCATCTTCTAATGTATTATGATTTTCTTAACGTGGCAAATTTGGGGAATAGTGTAGTGGTTTTTTGTTTTCTTAAGGAAAAGAGTAAAAGCCAATGATAACAGCATCAAAATTCAAAAATTAGAACACAGTAAAATCTCACACAAAAAGTTTGTCCTTCAAGGACGGACTAGTGACAATAAAACAATTTTGCTTTGATGCAAACTAATACTACACTTAAAAGAACCACTATAATCTGTAGAGACTTTTGAGCTGAGACTGAGCTAAGATTTTCCCATTATGAATTTTATACTTTGTCAAGCCCTAAGGGCACTACCAGGTAGGCTGGACTTCTTTCTAACCACAAGGTTAGCAGTTTAAACCCACCAGGTGCTCCATGGAAGAAATAGGAGACTATCATAAAGAGTCATAGCCTCAGAAACTCTGCATAGGGTGTAACTATGAGTTGGACTCTAGTAGATGACAGTGGGTTTTTGGAATTTGGTCACTGACTGCAGGACTAAATTCATTATGTTATGATGTCCAAATTTTAAATTTCTTAAAAAGGAAAGTTACCATAATGAGGAAGGAGTTTTGTTCACAAATTTCTTTTCTATCAAAAAATATCAATATCAATTTAATTATTCATTCTCTAAGGGAGTAAAGTAAAAAATAAACATACATGTTTGGCTTTGAAAAGAATTTAAAAAAAAAAGAAGAATCTCTTTCTGGAATATTTTGGTTAAGTTAAAGTCGTTAAGGCAAATACTATGTTTGAAAAAACCATCTAGCCTTTGCACTATTTACTACTGCTAGAAAAAAAAATGAAGATTTTAGTATATAGTAAATCAGGTTTGGTTTGCTATCGTGGATCTTTACCAATTAGCATTAAAATGAGTTTACATTCATCATCCAAAAAAGTATGAAAGAGACTAAAATTTTAAAACCATTATAGAACCTGATCACTCTTCAAAACTATCAAGGGCCCCAGAACAAGGAAAGCCTGAAAATCTGTCATGGTCTACAAGTATCTGCAAGATATGACAACAAAATATAATAACCTGAATGCAATCCTAAAACAGAAAACAATTTTTTATAAAAACAGATGTATGGACTTTGATTAGTAATGTATTCATATTGGTTGATTAGCTATAACAAATGAACCAAACAATAAAGGAAACTGGATGATGGGTATACAAAAATCCATTACCGTTTAGTTAATTCAAACTCAGGGTAAGCCATTAAAGTGGCGTATGGTTTCCAAAGCCAGATCTCGGATGGTACAAGGGGTCAGGGTTACATGTTGAGCTGTCTAATCACAAGAGAAGCAGTTCAAACCCACTAGCTGCTCCCTGGGAGAAAGCCTCTGCAACTAAAAGGGGCAGTTCTACTCTGTCCTATAGGCTCACTACACGATTTGTCAGAACTGATTTGATGGCAATGAGTTTGGCTTTTCTATTTGAATCTTTACGGAAGCAGACTCCCACAAAGAAGTTTGCGGGTTCAAACAACTAGGCTTTAGGTGAGCAGCCAAGCACTTTAATCAGTGTTCTAAGGGCTCCATAATTCTTTAAATCACCTTTACAACTTTAACATCAAATCTAAAAAGTTTGTTTTTTAAAAACATTATAAAACGCATGCCATCAAGTTGGTTTCTATTCACAGAAACCCTTTAGAACAGAGTGGAGTTACTACACAGGATCTCTGGGGCTGTAAATCTTTAAAAATACAACAGTCTCATCTTTCTCCCACAGAGTGTCTGGTGGGTTCAAACTGCCTGCCTTCCAGTTAGAAGCCCAATGTTTAACTCATTGTGCCACCAGGACTCCTTGAAAATATACTACATATGCGTCAAGTGAGATAAAGGGGCTAAACAAAGGCAATTCTGTACTTTTGTAACTGAAATGTGTCAGTTAATAAAAAAGACTGAGAATTCTCTTTACAAACATACAAGAATGCTTTCCCTCTCTCCACCACCACCAAGAAGGGCAATATTGTCACCATACTCACAAACATTTGAGTAACAAGATGTGGTAGGTGCTGAACCAAACAGAAGGGCACTGCTTGTGAAGAGCAGGCGCAAGCTAAATTAACACAGCTTTTGAGTTACCACCTGGGTCCTTCCGGTTACCGGTTCCTCAGTGCTACACCTCTACTTGGAACTCAGGGTTCCCTCCTACAGCTGATGCCACCCCCACTGTCCAGCTGCTCTCTTCTCAGGGGAGCTTCAAAGAAGGGAATAGAGTGCCACAGATGGGAAGAAATGAAAAAGGGGTTAGCTAGAGCGACAGAGGCAGACTAATTACCCCAAAAGGGAGGCAGACGGTATCCCTGGAGTAAAGAAAAGAGCGAGACAAATATACTCCATCTGAAAAGACCTTATTATTCTTTAAGATATGCCTGACTTAAGTAACAACATTCTAAAGTAAATGACAGGTTAAAAAAAAAAATCGAACACATTCTATAAATACCAGTGACTACATAAAACTACAGATCAGTCTTTACAACAGTAAATCTGATTACATACTACTACTACTTTTCAGTTTACTATTTGAATTGTCTACACTCTGATAAATTTTCAAAAGTTATTTACCATTCAAGTATTCAGCAAAGTCTGACAAATTAAAAAATCTAATCTTCCAAAATTACTTTCACTCACATTCAAGATTGGCATTTATTTTGAAGTACAGACGCTATCAATTCTAAAAAAAAACTAGAACTAAAGTTGAACTAGAGAAATTTCTTAAAACGGAAATTGTTTTAATAGAGAAAACGTATCTGATTGATAATATGGAAACTAGAAAGAAACATAAACCAAGTCTTAACATTCTAATATTCTACAAAATCACTCACACCTAACTTTATTAGGTTTTTAACTATGAACACATTAGTCCTACTACGGTAAACTAAATTACATGCAGGTGTATTACATATATAATTAAAACTGTCCTATGATTCCACAAAAAGTATCTTCTGGAATCTGAAAAGATGGTCTTGTTTAGATGCTCTGCCAAATTTATATAAAAAGATTAAAATCTTAAAAGTTAGGATTATAGACAATTTATCAACATTTAAACTGTTTTCAAATTCTTTTACTAAGGTAGCAATCTCAAAAGATTAAAATAATTCAAGCACATCAAAGACACTGAATGAAAAAGGAAGCTGGCAGGCATAGCTTTTGTCATCATCATTAGAAGGCATCATTTTACTGATGCCACAAAAAATGTTTATATCCTGAACATACATAGAAACATCCTTCTCATATACATTGGCTTCAAAAAGTGTATGGAAAAAAGAAATTGATGATTTCCCCCACAAACTTTTTGAAGCCCATAATATGCTATTTTACATATTTAGAACTATTTAACAGGGATCATATTAGGAAAGCTGGGAAGCTCTATCACAACAGAATTACAGCCAATCTCAAGAAATTAGGATTTACATTAGGGTATAATTCATTAGAAGGTAAAAAAGCAACTATCAAGACAACCACAATATATATACATATATATTCCTGCACAAAGGTGGATCTTGCTAAATAATTGAGATAAAGGCACCAGGATTACACTTCATTTAAAAATAAAATAGGTCTTATAAGACTAATGGACAGTCATAGAACCACCTTTGTAAAAGCTACTTAGAAATCTTAAGTTCACCTGTCAAAAACATTACCAAACGATCTTGCTGATGAAATCTTTAAGAACTGGACGCACACTACCATTATTTACATTTCTATCACCAAAAATTCACATAGCGCTAACTCTTAAAAATCTAAAATACAAGTTTCAAAAGTTACAGAAAGAACCACAGTTTCACTTTCTAAAGTAACATTTGGTCCTAAAAGTCACAAGAATAAAGTAATCATACTGATTTGTCTACAATAAAATTATTTCCACATAACCTTTTAAGGTATGATCCCACAGTGTATAAAAAGTAAACAAAATGACACTTAGCAATGGTAATTTTTGAAGGAATAGTATATCTCAAAAGAATCATTTTCCACAAATGAAATGAACATGTCTTCATGTGTTAATAAAATAATAACTATGTTATCAATAACATGAGAAGTTTACAACCCGTCAAGATATTCCTGATATTCTGTAAAGGAGAGCGGTGGCAGAATTCACTCAAAAGGTAAATGACACTGGTGTCAAAGATTATTATGCGATTTGCTGATAAATTTGTGCCTTCAAATTCCAGTTTTCTTATGTTAATAATACTTATTTTCCTAGACCTAACTGCCTGCAAGAAATTCAGAAGGAAGTCTGCCATAACACACAGGAATAACTTATGTAAAAATTTAAGTAAAACAGTGGTGAAATAAAACACAGCTAAATTTTCCACCAAGAAAAGAATCCTAATGTGTAATACAGATGCTATTTTGGGACAAATATACAATCTTACTGCATAATTTGTTAGAAATGATAAAGTTGCTTTCACCTGATAAATCATGGTGAATAAGGTCAGCAAAATTAGGGTCTTCACCCCACCAAAATATCCACAATTCTCTTCTTCCAGGTCTTTGATCTCGCCGCCAAACACCAAGTACATCTGCCTTAAGACATCGACTAAAACTGCTCAAAATGGGGTCTTCCTCTGTCACCGGAAACAGAATAGGAGCAGAAGTTGGGCCTTGCCATACATATCTTTTCCATTTAATTCCTGTCAAGTCAGCCTGAAGAAAAGAAAGCATGACTTTTATTATTGTACAAAGTCAAATTTATTCAATTAAAAGTTTACACTATTTCAATACAAGGATATGCTTAAGATATTGAAAGTGGCTTAAGGCCAAAGGGGGCAAAAAGGAGCATTAAAATAATATCTCAACCACTCAAAATTTGAAACACAGTTTTTGAATTAACACAGACACAACATTGAATAGCAAGCCAATAAGTATAAGGCGCCCTAAACAGAAAAAACAAAAACAAAAAACTTTAGAGATAAACATATACTCTAATACTGCACACTGAGTAAACATTCCTTTGCTGTCCTAAATTCTTTTCTAACTGGCCCCACTTGTTCCTTGGTGTCAAACTTTTAACTAAAAATCGATTCTTAAAGACTCATCATTCCGTGTTTGAGAAAAGTCATGGTGCTAAAAAAAGGTCATCTGAATAGTTCCTGGCAAAATTCTAACCAATCCTGCGCACATCCACTGTAGGAAAGGCCCAAGGACTGCCCACAAAGAACAGTCGGATTTTTGCTAGACGATCTTCAAAGAACTTGATCCTAAAAGTACCAGAAATAGACTGAGTTGGAGAGCACAGAAATTCAAAACCCGCTTATGTCTTTTTCCTTGCAGAGAAATGCTGATTAAACAAGAAAACCAACATAAATTACAGAGGGGGAAGACATTTTAGCTATCAATATCCCGCTGTAAAAAAAAACAAACTTCCCCCCGAGAGAATTCACTAACTCTTCAATCCGACTTAAAGGTGCAAAGCATAAGGTGCCAAAAATGAAACTGCTGAGACATGACTGGCAGTTTGCACTCGCCAACTAGTTGTGCTCCGCCCACTCACTCAATTCATTAACCTGACTATCATGCACCCTTGAATATTTCTCCCAGCACAGGGAGAAATGAAAAGAGAAAAGTCACCCAAACTCGAAGTCACCAACGACGCTAAACTATTATCCAATTCAGAACTACATGTATTTGCAACAGTTGGTACTTCGCAAAGTCTTAGACGTTGGAAGTTCCTGGGCCAACCAATACAAGTGTCATCCCTGCGCAGAGCTGACCCGGACTTTTCCTCTCGATAAAACATGGAGCAAGGGGCTCACAACATTCTGCAACGACCAGCCAAACGGTCCAACACACACACACACTCCGGGCAAAACCATAGCACCTCCTCCCTGAGCCCCTTCCACGCTCACACACACACAACGCTCTAATAAAAGCAAGATGGCTAGAAATTGTGAAAATGGCAAACTGTTTGCAAAGTTTCCAAAGCAAACAGATGTAATGGCATCTACGGGTTCGGACGCGAAGCTGGGAAGTCACTCCAGTCAAAAAGGGATACCGTGTGTCACTTGGACTCGGGGGCGGGGTGAGGGGGGGGGCTGAACGTCGTGGGAGGCCGGGGTGGGGAGTCACTGACGAAGTTCTGGGGTCCCCTAGCCGAGGCGGAACCCACGGTCTAAACCCGGTGGGCGACTGGGCAGGGAGAGAAAGTGTGAAGAGGGCTCCGGGGTCACCACGGGAACAGCAAGTTGGGCAAGAGCGGCCGCGGGAAGTGTTAAGTCGGTGCTCTGGCAGCTTAGGAGCCCAAGTTGCAGACCAGACTCC
>NW_022111358.1:14264919-14266201 GCF_000313985.2 Echinops telfairi
CTCGCCCCTCTGGGCGGTGTTGGGTCCCTTCCACCAGAAAAATAATAAATTACAAAATAAATAATTAAAATGGGGTCTGAGGCGGCAGAGCCCGAACCCCCGGAGGGTTCTCTCAGGCGGGAGGCGGCCGTGGAGGGGCGGGAAGGGCAGGGACGGGGAGACAAGCCCAGGCCCCCGGCCCGGCAGCAGCGATGTCCTTAAGCCCAGAATTTCCTCAGTGGCGGAGGTGGTGGCGGCGTCTGCGAGCTCACACCATTCTCTGGCTGTCTGGGTCGTCCCTGGGCCGAGCTGACCTAACGTCTGCTCTCCTGCGGCCTCACCGCCTGGACGCCGTAGTCTCCCCCATTTTGTAGGCCCAGCGGGCGGTGTTTTTCCCCCTTTAATCCGAATTCACGGGTTTTCCCTTCGCTTTAATGGCGGCCACAGGGACCAGCTCGCCCTCTCTGCTCGCCTATTGGCCGCCTCGAGGTCACGTGGGCGCGGGTTCCGTGGGGAGGGGGAGAGAGAAGGGAGTGAGGGAGGGCCGGGAAGCTTTCCGCGGAGACGGCGAGCCCTGGGGACGGAGCAGTCAGCTGGTGGCTGCTATGGTGGCGCCATCTGCTGGGTGCCCCGGCCACTGTCAAAAGGACCCGGGGCCTCCTTGGCTTCTCTCTCGCCTAGTGGGGGAATTTACTGGACAAGAAGGTTCACATCATACATCTTTAAGAATCATATGATAATCAGTTTGAATTCTTTGGAAGAGGGAAGTGTTGCAAAAATTCCAAGGCGTTCATTCTCAGGCATTCCACTTCAAGACCTCTGGGGTATCCCCGCAGAACCCTGGGCTTGGGAGTGAGACAGGATTTAGCGCTTAAAAGTTGTGTAATATGAAAAAAACAAACGAAAGGTATTGTTAGTAGCCTGGGAATTAAGGCCGCACTCTCTGGGTTCGAAACTTGAGCAAGTCACTTACCTCCTAGCGCTTCAATTTTCTCACTTGTAAAATGGTGAAAACATTGCCCCTAGCTCATAAGGTTGTCGTAATAATTGAGTTTCATAGGCAGTGCTTAGCAGAGATAAGCATTGTTAAGAGTTATCTACTGTTACTGTCATCATTACCTCCTGAGGTTATTGTGGGGAGCAAGAAAGCTACATGTAAAGTGTCCATTTAAGAGTGTAATCACGGTGAGAGCCAGGATTGAGTTTTATTCATTGCACCGGAGGACAAAAAAAAAATTAGTACCCACTTGCTTCAAGATGATTCCGATTCTTGGTGACACTCCTGCCTAACACCCCTCCCCGC
>NW_022111358.1:14266301-14273795 GCF_000313985.2 Echinops telfairi
AGCTGATAGGTTGACCATTCAAAGCCACCCAGAGGCCCCTTCAGAGTCTGCTTCTAAGCCCTTTGGAGCAGTTGTACCCTGCACTGCACAACTGGGCTTGCCAGGGGCACCAAAGAGCTGCTGGGTGTTTGTAAACTTAGAAACGAATGACCAGTAAGAAGTAGAAACCAAATGAACTGTTAACTCCCTTCCCCACAGAATACTTGGTCCTTATCTGAATTACACTCCTATGTAGGAGTTCAAGACATTTTCCCTGAGAGTTTAGATGCAAGAAAGAAAAGAGATGATTCTAAAGTTAGTAGCAGTAGAGTGAGGAACCACAATTTTAAATCATAATTATCTCTAAAATATATAAGATATGAAATATATAAAAATATGTAATCATATAATAGATAATAAACTCATCCATGTCTCTTCTTCAGCCACAGAGTGAAAAACATTCCTTCATCCATCCATTTGTCTATCCACAGAAGTGAAGAGCCCAGATATTGGAGCTAAAAAAAAGCCTATACAGAAAAAGTTCAGCCACTTAATAGTTGACCTTGGGTTGAATTTGACTTTAGATTAAAAATTCCTTTTCACTGTAAAATGGAAATAAAAGTACTTTTCTCTTAAAAAGTGTCTGGTGAATGAAACAAAGTAGGTATAGCGCTTACTCCAGAGCTTACAAAATTTTAACTATTAATATATTTTTAAAAAATCATTATTGAGTACTTACTGGCACAATTGAGTATGTTTCTGGTCTGTGCTAGGTTTCAGATACAAATATGAATAAGATACCTTCCTGTCACTCAAGACTCCTGAGGAGAGAAAATAAACCACTATTTCCCACAGAATATGATAAAATACAATGAGGGTAGTTGCTTGAACATGGTATGTATGAAACTTGGCCTAATAGGAGCACCCAAGTCAGAAAAAGCATCATGAAGTAGGTAGCATTTGAAATCAGATTTAAAGGATAAAATGAATTCTTATAAAGCCCTTTGAAGCAGTTAAATCTTATTAAACCCAATTCAGATCCAAAGGCCACATATCAAAGTCAATTACACAACCAGGACTAATTCAATCCAGGAGCTCAAATCAACTGAGGCCAGCATCCTTTCTAACTGAGTGCCAACACCAGGAGACAGCAATCCGAGGGCTCTTCTACCCTTTTTCTCTCAGAAAATCCTCAAACCTTTGTTCCCACTGCTTTTGCCATTTTAAAAATGTCTTCCTAAATTTCTTATTTTAACCCAAAATACATATCTTCCTTAGAAATCTTCCCCACTCTGAGCATCTTCCTTGGACTCCAGTAGATTCAGTCTGAAAACTATCAGATGGAAAATCACGTTTGATTGACCTTTCCTGTGCATGTAAGTGTTCTCAAAAAAGCAGTCAGATTGGAGATCAGAGAAGACTCGGAAGAAACGTCTTAGGGAAGATCATGGAAAGAAACAGAAGAGAAAGAGAGGTGAAGGAAAGAGAAGGAATGAGAATGACAAAGAAAACTGGAGTAAAAATAAATATTAAAGAAAAAATTGGAGTAAAGGGACCCAAATGTGGGGCAACAACAGGAATGTCAGGAGGCGAAGGGGCAGATAAACATCAGCACACATACAGTATGTCAGTAGCCTCCTACATTCTGTTAATGTAACACTGTGTGTAATATGAACTTTTATAGAAATCAAAACTGTATCTGTATATTATCAAAAGTTCAGAAGATACAGAAATATGTAAAGAGGAAAATGTTATCACCATGCACACCTTTTAAGATTGCCAGGAATTTCCTTCCAGGGTTTTCCTCATGTGTATTTTTGCTGCAAAACTGAGGTCTGTTACATACCCATCTTAGTACATACGTGTACTAACTATGCAGTATGACAAGCAAATTTCTCTAGTCTGGTGGTTATCATATTCTCCTAACAGGTGAAAATGAAAGGTGGCTAGTGTGAGGCCAGGCAGAAACACTGTTATTCTTGGAGGAACCGTGGTTAAATGGTGGGGAGGAAGAGAAGACAGCATGCTTCCATAAAGATGTATAGCCTTGGGAACTATGTGAACAGTTCTACTCTGTCCCACAGGGTTGCCATAAGTCAGAGTTTACTGGTTTGGGGTTTTTTGTTTTAATATATGTCAGGTCATGTATGGAGAAGGTGTGAAATATACAAGGAATTTATAATCTTCCCAGATTGGACATTTGAATAGCTGAATCACCAGGGGTCAAAACTTCATAACATGCCTGAAAGTTGCTTAAATTCTATTAGACCATTGGTAAAATGTGGATATAATAGTAGCACCTAACTGTTAAGAGTTGTTATGAAGATTGAGATAATCCAAGGAAGATTCGAGAGCCAACCAGGGTTTTTCTACTGACTGTTCGAGGCCAGTTTGGGTTACATATTACCTTCTAACTTTTCCAACATGGGTTCACTCAGTGATATACTACATTTAAAATGGTCCTTTATGTACCTCAGGCTATCAGGGGCTCCTCGGGACTATCAATTAGCCTGGAGAAAGGGTAACAAAGTAACAACTTCTGAAAACTTCAGAATCTAGAGCAGGGCTATCTAATGGTGATACATTTTGCAGGGCTATCTAATGGTGATACATTTTGCTTAAAACTTCAGGATCTAGAGCAGTGTTCCCTAATAGTGATTCATTATTGCTGGATGCTGCCAAGTTGTCTCTACTCGCTGCAATCCTTTAGGACAGAGTAGAACTGCCTACCAGTTTCCAAGGCTGTGAATCTCACAGAAACAGACTGTCACATTGATCTTCAGAGGTAACTGCTGGTGGATTCGAACTACTGACCTTCGGTGGACATTCACTCACTTAAACTGCTGTGCCTTCAGGGTTCCTCGATAGCAGTGTAATGAGAGTTAATTTAAGTAATTTAAAATTTTCCTATAGGCAGATTTTAAAAGGGAAAAAAAGACTAAATTTATTAACTCAATAGATTTGAAATATCATTTTATATGTAGTCAGTATAAAAATTATTGAGATCATTTACATGTTTTTGTTGTTGTTGTACCAAACCATCAAAATCCCTGTGCATTTCACACTAAGGGTACATTTCAAGTGCCCAATAGCCACATGCAAGTCTAGGGTCAAAAGCTGAAAGCTAAGGACCAATTAAGCTATAGAGTGAGTGGTCTTGAGCCTGGGGGTGATATTGATTTTCTTAAGGTCATGTTAATGGTTTAATGTGTACTTAATTCAATAGACAAAAAAAAAAAAAAAAGGCTGAGCAGTTACAAAACATTTTTAGTGAATATAGACTTGACTTCATTGAATATAGAAATAAGCAATCTTAAACAAAACTAAATCAAGTTGAGGCAATTAAGAAAACATTTGTCATAAATGTCAGAAATTCTGAATTGTCTTAAAAGTTATCCTGACGTTCATTTCTCTTCCACTAGCAAGCTCATAGTTTTTTACTAAATATATGTTTCATCTTAACGTGCACTTTAAAGTCAATCCCTTTAAATTCACTTTGAAATTAGGTTGTAAACCTTTAGCATAAGCAAATCAGCCACTTCCCTCCCAGGCCAGGTTGATTCTTCTTCAGCCACTCTTTTGACCGGCTCTGGATCTCTATTTTCACAAACATAATGAGGGGATTGGATTAAATAATTACTATGATTTAACACCTAATATGTGAAACAATGTATGTCAGGCACGGTGCTAAGTATTTTGCATTAATTATCTATTATCCTTGCCACAAGCTTCTGAAGTAAATACCGTATTATCCCAATTTTCTAGATTGGGATACTACGCCTTCGAGAGCAACTTGCCCAAGGCAGAAGAGGTCTGTAAAGCATGCTAAGGAACCCTAATCCATCGTGAGGGGCTCAAGTAAAACTTCCTGGAGGGACACTTGTAACTAAATCTTGAAGGATAAATTGGATTGAACTGGGAGAAGACTGGGCAGGGAGAGAAGGGAAAGGGGGCTCAAAAAGAAATGCAAGAAGACTGGAAAGCTTGGTGTTGGCGGGCAAATACTTGACTGGAGATAAAAGGTTCAGCCCCAGGGCTGGATCATGAAGAATTTGGATTTTATCTAGAAGAAAATGAGTAGCCATTCAGTGACTTTGAACATGAGAGTGACAAGCTAAGATTTGTTTTTAGAAACAAGATTCAGGGATCCTTGTTGGGCACTGTGGTAATTCAGGCAGGAAGTGAAGAGGCCTGAACTAATTAAGAGGAGCTTGTTGAAAAACATCCTTTCTGCTTCTCATTTATTCCCTCTTTCAAGGCATCAGCAAGGTAAATGGGGAAGTGGAGGAAAGAACTTTTGCACAATGCTAAGTGTTCCTTCATTTCTTACTGAACAGATGATTTCCCCACCGCCACCCACCCCCACCCCCAAGGTGACCAAAGTTAAGAGAGGCACAAGTGCAGTTCTCTGAACCTCTTTCGCCTGTTAAAAAAATTCCAAGGAAGAACTTGGTCTCGGGGGATAATTATTCCTATTCGATACAAACTGGTTTGCAATTTTACTGTTCTCTTTCTTAAAGAAGTTCAGAAGATGTAACTAGCTGAGAAAATAGGAAGATTATTTTAGAATCTCTTCATTCTACCAAGAGAGTATAGGGAATTTAATAGTAATATAAACAAAGGTGTCTGAGTTTTATACGATATCTAAGCACTGGTTTTGATATTCATTCATTCAAACATTCATTTATTTAATACATAGCAATAAGTACTGTGTACAAGGAGGGCCTCTGGGGATACAGTGGGCTCAGAATTAGGCTGCTAACTGCAAGGTTGGTGGTTCAAACCCACCAGCCACTCTTCAGGAGAAAGATGAGGCTATCTGTGTCCCTGAAAATTTTGTCTCAGAAACCCTATGGGGGTAATTCTACCCTGTCTTCTAGGGTCAACTATGAGTTAGATTGATACATGATAGCGGGCTTATGTATAAGACTGTGTAAGGTGTTAGGCTGATAAGTCAAAAGCTATAGAATTGAAAGAAGAGAGGATTGCCCTCAGGTGACACGGAAGAAAAGGTTGACATTTCAAAGTTGATATTCATTGATGAATAAGATTTGAACGTACAGAGATTTGAAGAAGAGTTTTTTATTAAGCCCCCAGGGCAAGACTTTGACAAATGTTATTGCGAATTCCTTGTTTAAAAAATAAAGGTTCTCGGTTGTGCTTATTTTTACCTATTTGTTCTCAGATTTCCGTTCCTTCTCTCCCACTGCTCTGTTCTGCATTTCAGAAGACTGATGCTTGCAAATGACACTTCTCTGGCTCCCTTACCAATTTCCTGGTGGTTTGATTTGGCCAGGGCAAGAAAAGGTGGCAGATGAGGCAACATGGGGAGCTCTTTGTCTCTGTATGCCCCAGACAGTGTCCCCAGTAGCAGTAGCGTCTTCTGCAAATGGGCAGCTGCTCCCTCTGTGGTCCCAGCTTCTGCTGTGCCGTCTTGGCTACCAGGCTGGTGTGTTTATTACCTATGATCATATAATAAATTACCTCAAAACTGCCTTAGCTGAAAGCAACAAACATTTTTATTACTTTACCTTGTTTCTGAGATTCAATAATTCAAAATTGATGTGGTAGGGTGGTACTGGCTCAGAGTCTCTCATGAAGTTGCCATCAAGATGTTGGCTGGGCCTGTAGTTATCTCAAGGTTGGACAAGGGCTGAAGAACTCCCTTCCAAGTTCATTCGTATGGTTTCTGGCACAACATAGTTCCTAATTGGCTGCTGACCAGAGACTTCAATTTTCTACCAGGTGGGACTCTTTTTAGGCTACCACATGGCATCTTCTACAACAGGGGATGATCCAAGAGATAGATAGATAGATAGATAGATAGATAGATAGATAGATAGATAGATAGATAGATAGATAGATGAAAGCCACAATCTATTAATAAATTAACTCAGAAGTAACACATTATTTCTGCCATCTGCCATTGGTCACACAGACCAACTTTAGTACAGAATAGGAAGGGCTAGATAAGGACATAATTATAAGAAGACAAGGATAATTAAAGGCCATCTTGGAAGCTGGCTAGCAGTCTCCACCCTCTGGGTCCTAACTATACATGTTCCTCCCACATGCAAAATATGCTTGTCTCCTCCCAAAGTTTCATCTAATGATAGCATCATCTTGAAGTCCTGAGTCTCATTATCTAATTCAGGTGCAGATTCATTTATAGCTACTTGGGTATGTAGTCAGTCCCTTAAGTGTAGCTCCTTGAGTACAATTCCTCTCGGCCTAAGAAACTAAAGAGGGTGAATTAGAATCATCAGAGTTTAGTTTGGTGAAACAATGAGTATGTAAAGGAAAGCAGTGGAAATATGGTTAAAAGCAGCTAAGAAAAAGGTTGAAAATATAAGGCAAAGGATTTGTTTGGGCTTGATTCTGTAAGGTTTGAGAAGTTATTGAAACATCCTATAGGTGAAAGGTTAGAATTGTCAGGCAAGTTATTTAACCATAGTAATATACTTCTTTTTTATAGGCAGTATGTTTAGTGATATGAACAAAATAGACAACAGAAAATTACATTTTAAACTTTTCTTTTGGGAGGGGTGAAGTATCCCATGTTGTTTGGCTTATGTGTTCAATATGGTAGAAAATAACTTAAAGAAATAGAAAAATCCCTATATGTGGGAAGGCCCTCAAGTGAAAGAAATGTTTCAACATGCTCCTTTAAAAAACAGCTTTGTCAAAGGAGTTAACAAAAGATGGGGAGATTTTTTTTAAAAGAATTGCGATAAGAAAGGAAGATGGAATATACTGCAGGGAAATTATGAACTAGAATAGATAACCCATTTGAAAAGCAATATTTAAATATTTGGGTATGTATGAGTTATTTATTTCTGCAAAACAAATTACCCCAAACTGTGGCTCAAACCATATGAGAGTTCTTCTCTCTCACCATTTCGGTGGTTGGACAGTTCTAGCTTAGGTTTCTCCTAGTTGTTCAGTCTGATGTTAGCGATGACTACAGTTCTCGGAAGACTTCGGCTACCAGGTCCTTTTCCAAGGTGGTTCACTCACATGCTTGGCAAGTTGGGGTTGGCAGTTGGCAGGAAGCCTCCGTTTCTCTCTGCATAGGTCTATCTTCAGGGTTCTTGTCTCCTTCATGGCGTCTAGCTTTCCCCAGAGCAAGGGATCCACAAGATCAAGATAGAAGTTGTGATACCTTTCATGATCTAGCCTCGGAGATCTCACACTGTCACTTGTACAGCAGTCTATTGTCAGACAAATTGTTCCTGATTCAATGTGATAGGGGTATAGCAGGGGGTGAGGATCATTCTTGGTTATCTTGGAGGTTGGTTACCAAATATGTGTTTGTTTTTTTAACCTTTGTAGGTTCCTTTGCTAAGAGACACCCTCAACACAGCTACTCTCAAAATAGGTACACTCTGGGTAACTAAATCAAGTATCCTGTATTGACAATGTCATACGATCTGGTCAGATTTTAGAGACAAGAATTTCAGTGCCACATGGCCAGCCCCACTATGAGACGTGATGCCCCTCACTGGCCCATGGCCC
>NW_022111358.1:14277053-14320876 GCF_000313985.2 Echinops telfairi
CTTTACACAATTGATGTATGTATGGATTGTGATAAGAGTTGTATGAGCCCCTAATAAAACGATTAAAAAAAAAGAATTTCAGTGTAATTTCAGCCAGGCTTTTAAAAAATATATTATTTTTTATTATGATTTGTGTGTGTGCATGTTTTAATGTAAAATACATAGGATTTTCTATAACAAAAAAGTAAGCAAGTAGGAATCTCTCAAGATAAAAACTGACCCAAAGACTGAAAATACATCAATGGAAAATAGTATGTGATCTTAGTTTTTCATTTCTCCACTCATTGTAAGCAAATTCATCTATTTTATATGGGACAGGGATGTGTAAAATTCAACATGTTTTAATTTTAAAAGCTTCTTTTAATAAAAAACAAACAACATGAAAACTACATAAATATTCAATAACTTTTCTTCTTTTCTTAAAAAGCCCAACTGCATTCATTCAAAATTTTCAATGTAGGACGGAGAGACACACAGGAATAAGGGTTCCCTGAAGGTAGGGGAAGTGAGAGGGGCAGGAAGGAAGTGGGGGAGAGGGGAGTTGGTAGTATTGGTGATTATGTAGCCCCGCCCGGTGGGATGGAACAGCAGAACTGTATGAGAAGGGAAGGGATATAAAGGAACGAGTAAGACGTGTCAAAATATTATTAAATTTTTTTTTCATTGTAGGATCAAATTCACTGCCATCGAGTTCATCCCGACACATAAAGACCCTCCAGGACAGGGGACTATAACTTGACAGGAGCAGAAAGTCTTGCAGAGCAGCCGGCAGTTTCCATCCGCCGGTTTTGCAGCTCGAAGCCCAAAGTGTAGTCCAATGTGCTTGACACAATTGATGTATGTATAGATTATGATACAAATTGTACAAGCCCCCAATAAAATGATTTTTTTAAAATGAAGAGTAGCCATGATCAACTAGATAAGTTACAGAAAATATAACCAGGAATATAACTATGTATATATTTGAATCAGTAGTAACAATCTTCAAAGCAAAATCATTACATATTTTGTGCGAGGTGGTACCCCCCAAAAAACAGCATTGCTCTGGGCAGAATGGAGCTTTTTTTTTTTTTAATCAGTTTATTAGGGGCTCATACAACTCTTATCACAATCCCATACATACATCAATTGTGTCAAGCACATTTGTACATTCATTGCCCAGAACGGAGCTTTTGTAGTATGCATTTTTCCAACTAGGTAAGTATCAAGCAACTCGCTCTGAGTTAGTGCACCCAGTGGCATGGCCTGGGAAGGTTCTCTCTAGTCACAGTGAATTTTCTCATAAAAACAGTTTTGCTTGAACTCGTTTTTTGTGATGGCCAATTTAAGAGAAGAACATGTGGCTGTGAAATTTTGTTTCCTACTCTGAAAAATGCCACAGAAACTGTTGTGAAGTTGAACACAGCTTACAAGGACAGCACTATGGGAAAAACTCAAGTATATGAGTGGTTTGCTCATTTCAAAAAAGGTGAAATGTTAATTGATGACAAACCTCATGCTTGCCAACTACCCAAATGGAGAAAAATGTTTACTGGTAGTGCATTTAGAGTTCGTTAAGCCAGGTAAGAGTATTAATCAAGCTTTTTATTTAGAAGTTCTGAAAAGATAGCAACAGTGTGTGACAACAAAGGCCTGATTTGTGGCAGAAGGGGGACTGGTTTAGCCACCATGACAATGCACCTGCTCATGCAGTCATTTCAGTTTGCCAACTTTTGGCAACAAACAGCATGCCTCTTTTGCCCCACGCACCTTACTCACCTGACTTCACTCTGTGTGACTTCTTTTTGTTTCTGCAAATGAATAGGGACATGAAAGGGCAGAGATAATATAGAAGAGGTGAATAAAATAACCAGGGAGGTACTGTCAGCCATCCAAACAGATGAGTTTGGAAAACGTTGCCAAGAATGGAATAGCAAAAAAAAAAGTTAAAAAAAAAAAAAGAAGAAGAAGAAGAATGGAATAGCAGATTTGACAAATGTATTAAGTGCAATGGAGAGTACTTTGAAGGTAATAAGGTTATTTTGTTTAAAAAAATTAAATACACAGTTTTGGGAAAAAATCCTTTTTTTTTGAGGAGGGCTACTCCCTCATATAGACTTATGTCTTAATCCTTTTTCTACACGTACAGAACTTAAGTAACACGTAAAAGCATACAAATCTATCAGGTCTACTTTTAGAATAGATTGATGAATAAATCAGATTAGGATTAGAATTATTAGAATGTGTTATTTCTTCTTACAGACTTCACTAAGCACTATAGATGATTTTATTCTTATATTATTAAAGACAGTTATCATAAAGTATTACTGTGGCTTGCTTTCCTTCTTCGCACATCTCAAGATAAGATATCATAAAGAACCAAAGTCTACATAGATAGGCTAGAATACTATGTAGCTACCCAAAATGACAAGAAAATGGCTTATATTCCTACATGGAAAGGTGAACATGGAATAATATAAACAGAAGAGACTGCCCTTACTAAACTACATGAATGTGTATGTATGGAAATCAGAGTGGAGTGGAAAGGACAGCTGCAATTAGAAGATCCAGTGCTGTCAGTTGGCTGGGCATTGATAGCCGAGTACGTAATTGATCTGCTTGTTCTCAATAGCCTCCTCTGTGAAATGGAGCTGGAAGAGACTGATTCCAAAGCCATTCTCAGGGCTAAAGTGTATTGGTTTCATGATTCAAAGATTTGGAGTGGCATAAATAATCATAGTTTACGATTTAGCATGGTATCCTTTCCGTAGAGTTGCTTAGGTTAATAATCATATTAAATGTCACCTATTTAAAAAATAAAGAGAAATTTAAAAGTGATAATAAAAGCTACACTATGGGCATAAAAATGAGGGGAATGAAATAATATAAATCCTAAATAAGACCCAGTGAAAGATAAATATACTGTTTTCTTGTTAGGAAGGGGGCAGTGTGCAGGAAAGGCAACAGGAGGTCACTGGAGGTTTGGAAGCTGAGACGTGCCTAGATAAAGTCTCATTTTAAATCAGACGTGGTTGGAGTACAACCTGACTGAAAGGAAGAAGGAATAAAGGCAGAAAAGGCCTATTAAGTGGCTACTGATCATAAAATAGGCATTAATGTAGTGAAGACTTGAATTTGGGTAGGGGTAGTCTTTTATTTATGTATTCATTTATTTGGCATTTATGGGGGCCCTCATTAACTGCAGGAACAAAGTTACTCTCCATTCCATATCACAATTTTTATTTTCTGTATAAAATTTATCATCATCTGAAATTTTATCTATTCTTTTATCCCTTTTAGTACTGGAGGAAATGACCATATTTTAACTCCGATCACACTTGCAACTCCCTGTAAGTTCATTTCTTCTGTGTGCTGTGCTCATTATGAAGGAGCTTTGAAAAGTTTATGGGCAGGTGAAGTAAAAGCTAATAGAATTTTCCCATGAACTGTTTGAAGCCCCCTTCTGTGTATCTCATGCTATTTGCTAAAAATACCGTAAGCAACGATTATCCTAATCATGCAGATAGTGTCAAAATCTTTTCTGATGTATTTCTATGTCAGTGACTCCAGGCTAATTTAGCACCCAAAACTCTCCCAGCTGTGATTCTGATCAAATCAACCTAAAAAAGTATTCTTAGGACCACTTTCCTTTTTGGTCCACTGCTGAAGGATTTCCCCACAAATTTTGGTCTCTTTCTTTAAAAAAAAAAAATCTTCCTGTGATTCAAATGAAGATGGAAGAGAGGAAGATACTTATCTCTGCTTTACCTTCAGTTCTCTCTTCCAACTGGAATTACCTGTATCCATATATTTGTTTATTTATTTAATACAAAGACTAAACATACTCATTAACTCTTTCCCTGCAGCTTCACTTCACAAACTTGGCTGCAGGTAAATTATACCAAACACCTTCTCTCTTGAAACTGTTGGAAGACAGAACTGAAGTGTCAGATCCCAGGTCAATTACTAGCAGTGGTCTCAATCCCAGTCTCTGTGGTTTTTATAATTCTGCATTTTTCACCTTTAAAACTGCTCACCACCCCAGTCAGTTATGGGCTCTAACACTCCTCTCTCTAAGGGACACTAGAGTCTGCTTCCCTTAAAAATAAGAGATTTTCATATCTGTAGGGCACGTCAGAGTTCACCCTTATGGTTTTAGTTAAATCTTATTTAATCTGTTGGCCCTCAAACAAATCACTACTTTTTACTGTGCACTCACCACAACTGGTTGTCTCCGGAGAACTAAGGGGCAGAGTAGCTGATGGGAAAGGGGAGGTGGCTTTACATACAGTGAGTTATAATCTAACTGAAAACTAACACTATGGCCATGATTGCATCAGCTTTGATCAGTTCAAGTTCTTCACTCTGGAGAGAGGTAATGTTGCCTTCTAAGGACTGATTTGGCCTCCTTTTTAAACTCTGCTGTCTGGATCATCTCTGATTGTTCGAGAAAATTGTGTTGGAAGGTCGGTACTACTCTGAAGGGAGCGTGGGTCTGGTTGGTACTTGGCTCTGTTTTCCTAGCCACCCGGAAAATGGCAGCTCCTCATCCTATGTCCCTTTCTAGATAGTCTCTTAGCTTGATCCCATCATTTCTGTTTACTATACCGACTAAGAAATAAGCAATTCTTCCTTTGGTTCTAACATCTCTTCCTGATATTCTGTTTCTTTCTTTCTATTAACCTGACCTCAGCTATTTCTAATTTTTCTTCATTTTGTTGTTCGGATGCTTCCTGCTACTGCATTTGTTGATTCTCTCTTCATTTTGTGGTGGGCAGCTGGTTACCTGTGCTGTCTCCCCGGTCTCAGGTTAACAATTCCACTCATTGTCTTGGGTATTAATCACTCAGGTGCCCTGGGGAACTGTGACTTCTCATTACATTTTTTTTTTTTACCAAGGCCAGCACAATACCTGAGGGAGCCTAATAATAATAAAATACTAATAGTAACCATTATGGAGGAGTCACTGGCCACACAGTGCTAGGCAATGTACACACATGATTTTACTTAATCCTCTCCATAGCCCTATGAGGTCAAATTTGAGCTGGTAGGTCAACAGAGGATTTATTTGCATGATTGTAAATTAAACCACATGCAAGAGACTGTGACTGGAGATGTTGGGGTGAATGATTAGCTCTACACTTTAGGCGCCCCCACCCCCATCCCAAGATCTTAGAAAACAATTTATGGAGATTACACCCTATGAGAAAAGCTTACCCTGAGCAGGGAGAGGTGTAAACCCTGGGGTGCATTTATTAGATCTAGGGCCCATGAATAAAATGGACTCTCTGATCTCTGGTGGTGGGTAGGTTAGAGGTTCCCGGTGAACACATCTCCTGGTACTTATGTCTTGCCCTTGAATCAAGGCTAGGCCTAAGACTTGTTTTCACAAATAGTGTGGTGGAAAGGACACTGTGCTTGTTCCAGGGCTAAGCCCTGGGAAGACCTAGCAGCTCCTGCTTTTGTGCTTGTAGGAGCCATCATTTGAGAAGCTCACATGGAGAGGCGGATGCCGTGTGCTTACATGGTGAGAGAGAGGTCTGCCTTGTCATCAGTCCTACTGAGCTACAGATGGCCCAGCAAAAACATTAGACACCTGAGTGAAACTAACTTGGGGATTCCAGCTTGGCTGCCACTGATTTGCAGCTGTGTGAAACCCAACTCAAGCCATTAGAACTCACCAGTCAACCTATAGAATAAGACCCTTTCTGCTTTAACAAAAAAAAATCATGCTATCGGGGGCACTTACAGCTCTTATCACAATCCATACATACATCACTTATGTCAAGCATATTTGTACATATGTTGCCTTCATTATTTTCAAAACATTTTCTTTCTACTTGAGCCCTTGGTATCAGTTCATTTCCCCCCCTTTCCCACCCTCCTTCCCTCATGAACCCTAGATAATTTATAAAAAATTTTTTTCGTGTCTTATACCAACCACTGCCTCCCTTCAGACCAATTTTTCTGTTGTTTGTGTCCCTGGGGGTGGGGGTGTTATATGTTGATCATTGTGATTGATTCCCTCTTCCTCCCCCCACCTTCCCCTTTCCTGCCTGATATTGCTATTCTCATTATTGGTCCTGAGGGGTTTATCTGTCCTGGATTCCCTGTGTTTCCAGCTCTTATCTGTACCCATGTATATGCTCTGGTCTAGCCTGATTTGTAAGGTAGAATTGGGATCATGACAGTGGTGGTGGTGGGGGGGAGCATTAAAGAACCTGAGGAAAATTGTATGTTTCATCAGTACTATACTTCACCCTGACTGGCTCGTCTCTTCCTTGTGACCCTTCTGTAAGGGGATGTCCAGTTTTCTACAGATGGGCTTTGGGTCCCCACTCTGCCATACCCCCATTCACATTGATACTATTTTTTGTTTTGAGTCTTTGATGTCTGATACCTGATCCCATCGACACCTCATGATCACATAGGCTGGTGTGCTTCTTTCATGTGGGCTTTGTTGCTTCTCAGCTAGAGGGCCGTTTGTTTATCTTCAAGCCTTTAAGACCCCAGATGCTATATCTTTTGATAGCCGGGCACCATCAGCTTTCTTCATCACATTTGCTTATGCATCCATTTTGAACAAGACTGTTTCAAGCAAGATTTTAAACTTGTTCATTCCAATTCCTCCCACATTCCCCACCCTGCTCTCCTCACATATACTGTTTCAGAATCTACATTTTAACAATAATCATAAGAACTCCTGGAGATGTTGTTAAAATGTAAATCCTGTTTCAGTACACCTGAGTGAAAGTGCAAGGTGTCAGCAGGAGGTCAAAACAGAATGAATCGGTTTGAAGCCACTAAATGTTTGAGTGGTTTGTTAAGCAGCAATAGATAGCTGAAGCATTACTAATATTAATATTAGAGATTAGGGTTGGTTTGGAGGTTTACTAGGTAATATGAGATCAAGAAAGGCAGGTTTCTGCTTCCAGGTCATGTAATTTTCTAACCCAGTCTCCCAAGCACCTGGGTAGAGAGCCTGCCTAGGATCCATGAACCATATATCAGACCCTCTAGAGCAGCGGGTTTGCAACCTGTGGGTCGCCACCCCTTTGGGGGTCAAATGACCCTCTCAGAGGGGTCACCCAATTCATAACAGTAGCAAAATGAGTGATGAAGTGGCAACAAAAATAATGTGATGGTTGGGGGGTCCCCACCACATGAGGAGCTGTATGAAGGGTCACGGCATGAGGAAGGCTGAGAACCGCTGCTCTAGAGGCACATTTGAAAACCATTTTGACAGAAGAGACCTCACCGCAGCTGGAGTCAATTTTTCGAGATGTGGGGAGATGGCACTTATTGCCATACAACATTATGCTAAGGCCACCCCAAATCAACAGGTCCCCCCCTACCAGAGGGATAATCGAACCTTATTGGAAATAATGTGGGGAGGGGAGCATGTATGTCTCAAAGAAGGCGAGGACTCTTCTGTTGGTAGGAAAATGGGAAGGAGCAACATCTCATGGGGAGAAAATGCTTATCAATACTTATAAAGTACCCAAAGGGAGAATATGCCTGGAACTATGTTCCTAAATAGACACTTTTGACCTAGTTCCTATCTAGACCTTGATGACCCAGGCCATGTGCTGTAGACTACTGGGACTTTAGAACCTGTTTTTTTTCGAGATACACATCTTTCCTAGACACACCGGAAGGATTCATTGTAGAAACACCATTAAGCTAACTGGGCTTTACCTCAAACTCACTTGTAGCCATTGGACTTAACGCTGACACTCCCTAGTGTGAAAGAAATGTTCTAAAATTGATTTTGGTAATGATTGGACAACTTTTATCTATATGATCGACCACTGAATTGTGTGATATGTGGAGTGTATGCCAATAAAACTGTTAAAAAATATTAGGTCAAGGGTCCCAGGAATGTAGAATCCTACCTTAGACCACAAGATTTAGAGAGGAAAATATGCACAGATAACAATGACAAAGGGAAAAAATACATTCACTCAATTAAAAGACAAATTTCTTATTGTGAATTAGGTGAAGGTTTACAGAGCAGATCATCATTTTATAGCTAACAATTCTCTGCCCTGTGTTCTCTATTTCTCTTCTTTCTTCTTCCCTAACTTTCTGTAGGTTGTTCTTGAGTAAATGCTACCCTTGTTCTCCCTCAGAGGTGAATTCCAATCCAGACCTGAAGGGAAAGGGCCAAAGTTTTAGGGAGTCCCACCAGTCTTTGACCAGGAAGCAGGATCTCTTTTATGGTTTTGAGTTCTGTTCTACATTTTCTCCCACTCTATCCTAGAGTTAATGTGATCCTTTTCAGGGCAGTTGGTGGTGGTAGCCAAGCGTCATTTACTTCTTCTGGTCTCAGGGATGGAGAGAGTGATGTTTGCGTGGTCCATCAGCCCACGGGACTAATTCTTTCCATGCTTCTTCAACTTTCATTACGCTTCTTTATTTGAGATGGCGGAGGCCAGTATGTGCACATTTAAAGGCTGCTCGTGAGCATTTAAGATCCAGTTGCTACTCACCAAATTAGGATGTAGAATATGATCTTTGGAATTATGTTATGCCAATTGACCTAAGAGTCTCCTGTAATCATGGCCCTGAGTCCCCAGGCCTAGTGACTTGTTCCCTCAAAGTGTTTTGTTATGTCTAAGAAGTTTTCATAACTTTGTTCTCTGTATGCTCCACCGCATTCGTGAATACATTTGCAGTAAAAGTAACTACACATATATAACTACTCTCTGTCAAAGCTATGTATACTCATGGGTATGGTCCCACTCTCTCTCCCCTGTTCAGCCAGAATGTCTAAGTATCTACTAGTAAAGCCCCACTGTTGCAGGATTAGCCCTCTCCTCACTCATTGACATGATTAGTTTCCAAAGACCAAGCCGTTATACAAAATCTGCTTTATTTAGAGAGAACTCAGACTCAGAGGTGGCCCTAGAGTTCAATCCCTCAGAACACCTATGCCCCCCACCACTGTGCTCTGAACCCCATGTCCCTGCCATTAAGGTTGTCACTCCACAGGACCTGAGGTCCAGTGGCTGGAGGCACAATGGGTACCTCTGGGGCTCAGGCACCTGGTGGGGCTGGGGTCAAGATGGTTGGTGGGAGTTGCTATCCATGCCTGTGTGCCCCGCAGCTTCTTCGAAAGCTCCCACAGCCTAGTGCTGCTCCCAGAGTCGGGGAGGGGGGGAGGTCACCCCATGACAATGAGAAAAGCACTGCTGGTTTGGGAGGATTGCTATCGGAGGCCCCAAACCTAGAGACTAACAGATGATTGGAAGAAAGTTCATGAGCCCAGTCCAGGAAAGAAGAAGAAGCATCTGCTTCTGCTGGAGTGCCAGGCCCGGCGATAAGTCCCAGGACTCGCTCCACGGCAGCATGTGGTCCTTTGAAGGCATGTGAGTAGAGAGGAGAGCAGTCACAGCAACCTCCCTTGCCACCATGTCCTCCTGGGTCCCTCCAGACACTTGTGGGCTCTTCTCAGAGGGGCTCCCTCAAAACCTGTCACACCTCTCTCACTTGAAGAGCTGCGACAGTGGCTCCGCATTGGAGATGGAACCAGCAAGAGGCCTTCTGGAGATCTGGTTGCTTCAGCAGCAAGTCTGACAGTCATGGGTGACTAGGTGGGCCAGGAGTTGGACAGGGCAACGCAACGCAGGTGAATGCATAAAATAGCCGGGTATTAGGTTTTATTGTTGTTGCTGCTGCTGCTATTGTAAACGTTGGATAACAAGATAGTGAAGTGAGAAGTAGGTGCAATGCTTGAATTTTAGCTAGGGCTGTGGGCTCTGAGAATGTGATCTATGTCATGTGCCTAGAGCTAGAGGCTTTTAGGGACCTTTTCAGACCTCAAACAAATGAACAACATAGCCAGCAAGACAGACAGGACCCTGCCTAATCAAAATGGGAACACTGACTGGATCAGCCTGCACCATCACAGTGAGACTAGCAACTGTTTCCCTTTCTCTCAACCGGAAACAGGCCTGCATTAAAATCCCACTCTAATCCTGGGAGGAAAATGGGAGAAGAGCCCCAGAAAGGGCTACACCTAGGTGTATAATCACCTGAGTACATTGGGTATGACCATGGGGCTGGGGGGAATGTCTTAGTCAATGTCATGGACTCTCACCAATTACATCATCCGCTCTTCTCATGGAGGAACAAGGAGAGGGGCAAGGGAGGAATTGTGAAAGCGTACCCTCCTCTAGACCCTTTCCAAATTACTTCATTGAATCCTCACAAAAGTAGATAGTTCTCACCCCATATTATCCACAAGAAAACCAAGCATTTGAGAGGCTGAGTAACTCGCTAAGTTAGTAAGTCTTGGAAATTATAGAGGTGGGTGGAAGAGGTCAATGAGGAGATATGATTTCTAAATATGGCACAATATGAAGACACTCAGTTGGTTTTGGTGCAAATGAAAACCAAAGTCAAATGAAAGTGCTGTACCGTTAGAGGTACCCAAGGAAACGGGGCCTGAAGTCACCCTTTTTTGTGGCTTTATTATGGAACAGGTGGGAGGAAGGCAGCTTTTCTCTCCACTTCAGCAGAGAAGTTGCTGCGCTCCAGCTGTGGTTGGTGATATGAGTCAGTGACTAGCCTCTCAGAAGTGCATGTAAGAATCCCCACCCCCCTTCTTCTCCCCTCCCCCACATCCTTGCAAGATAAGGAAGGGAAGGGACCTGGAGCTCCAATGATCATGTGGGGGCTGTTAACGTCCATCTCCTCCAGTTGTACTGCCAAACTAGAGTAGCCTGGGGAAATGTTACACAAACATTACATCTCTAATAGAAAACTATATTTGTTCCACCCCCACATTCTCCATTCAAGTTCCCAGAAGTTTGCAATTATCCTCAAAAGACATTTCCAGACAAGGCTTACTCAGCTTTATTTTTCACTAGGATGGACTTCTTTAAGTGTTTTTGTTTCTTTGAACTTGATTGACCATTTTCATCCCACCCCAGGTTGGGCCATCAAGGCCAGTCAAGAACCATGGACTTGTTCTTACTTACTCTTCACCTGCTATAAACATGGCCCATTGGAGGCTTGTGAACACCTTCTAACTTTACAAGGGGCAGAGAAAATCATTATCTAGATCAACAGCCCAAAGCTGATTCCTATGAAGCCAAGATCAGGCCATGTTTTCACCATCCATCATTTTCACTAATTCTGACACCAGCTAGTCCCTCCATGGTACTCTCTACTTTTCTCTTTTGCAATAGCCAAACACACACAGACCATACTTACTGTTATGGGGTTTACTAGGTAAATAATAGGTTTCAGGTCAAGTTCAAGAAGTCTCAGGATACAGTCCTTTGATCATAACAGTCTCTTTTCAGGTCTGGCATCCATTCTACTCGGACAAGTGTTACAAACACTCTTTTAGCTTTGGCAACAAGTGCCTACAACTCTCCATCCTACCAATAAGCCTTGACCCGAAGATGTTCCACTCTCTTGCTCTGTGGGCTAAGACGCCCACTGTTCAATCTCCTGCTGGACTTCTGGTTCTCCTACAGCTGTCTCCCTGTGGAGCTGCTGCTCACTGTCTCTCATCTCCCATGTGATCTCTGTCTCTCTCCCCCTCCCTCTCTGTCTCCTCTTCTTCTTCCTCCTTCTAGATGTAGGTGGTTCTCAGTGCAGGGATCCCAGGTCCAAAGAATGTTCTCTGCTTCTGGCTTTTTCCTTGGTAGTAGTGATGACGGTTAATCGGATCAATCCCATCATTAGGGTTCCATACACTTTATTTGTATGGTCCTACCCTCCACAAGGGTGCCATGAATCTTGTTTATCTTATTAGCAAGCTCTCTAATCTTTGCTTGGTGGGCCACAAACACCTCATTTGTGTTATCCCACCAAGTCATTCTGTGGCTATTACTAAGACTATGGTTGGAAGAGCCATATTTAATAATTCACTGTACCACATCTGCTCCATTTTTTCTCTCCTCTTCCTGGATTTTGGCCTATATGCCAACTTGACAGCGATAGCGCCTTCTCTCTTTTTGCCAACCCTACTCCAGGTTCCACAGAACTCCCCTTCAGGCCTTTTGGACTTTGATTTATTGACTAGTTTTTAGTTGTAGTAACTTATTTGGTTTGGTATCCCCTATTGCCTTGGTGAGAATCTCTATTCTCTTGGTGAGAATATACTAAATCTCATTACTGCAGAATTCTAATCCAGTTAGATCTAGGTGGCATCTCTGGTCCAAGCTCTGTGCCTAGTGAAAGACACTATATATGGAAAACAACCATGGCAGAAAGAAGGGAAGAGTTGTTTTTAGATTGTACTTGCTGACAATGTCAATCAACTTTCTACTTGTCCAACTTGGCATCCTGTTTCACTTGGCTCTAAGGGATTTAGATAGAAAGATGTGTATCCTTGGATGTAACAACTTTGAAAAACTGAGTGACAATGTTTATTAAACTGAACATATACTTGACCCTAAAATTCCACTTCTTGGCACATACTCAACAGAAAAGTATACACATGAGGGGGCTTCAATAAATGGAATGGAAGAATAATGGAAGTGAAGGATAATGAAATTTTTTCACAAACTTTTTGAAGCCCAGTAGTATGGTCACCAAAGGCGTGTACAAGAATGTTCATAGCACCTATTCATGGCAGCTAAACACTGGAAACAATCCAAATGTCCAAATACAGTAGATGGGATGAAGAATAGTACATTTACCTAATAAACTATGCAGCAGTGAAAAGGAAGAAACTGTTATGCACAACACTTTGTATGCATCACACAAAAAATAATTTTGAATAAAACATGCAAAAAAATATAAAATATATTCCACTTAAATGAAATCGTAAAATAAGCAAACTAATCAATGTTGCCAGAAGCCAGACTAATGTTCACCTGTGTGGTAGGTAGGAACTGGGTACAGGCCTGAGAGGATGGTGCTTTAAATGTTCTGTTTCTTGATCTGAGTACTGATTATCCAAGTGTGTTCATGCTGCGAAAACTCATCCAACTGCCATCCTTGTGATTCATAGATAGATAGATAATGAATGAATAAAGGATGGAAAGAAACGTTTCTTGCTTCTGAAAAACGTAGTTCTAAAGGACACAAGCAACTATGGACAGATACGGTGCTGGGAAATGAAGCCGAGGTCAGAAGGCACTGAAACACACCGTGGCCTTAACTATGGACTTGAGCGTACCAGCACCAGCAATTGCGAAGAAGGCGCAGGACCAGGCGCCTTTTAGTGACGGGCCCTGTGAGCCAGAGCGAAGTCAACTAACAACAATGAGCAAAACGGGAACTTGGGTATTAGAGTGATTCAAATCCACCTCCCCACTTCCTGGATGCTCTTAAGAAGTCCAGTAGATCAGAACGAGAATGCATTTGCTGAAAATTACAGAAGAGGAAAACCAGCAACTGCGAAGTAGCACCTTCTGAGGTGCAGAGGAATGCGACTGAAGAATTCAAACCTAATGCCCAAATCACATGACACTGAGCTAAGAGGCACAGAGGTTAAGACATTGATGTGCTGAAGAAAGCGTCACAGCACTAGAATATTACTAATTTCATTAAATGAGTTTTGATTGTAGGAGGGCTCAAGGGAAACAAGTTACAAAGTGGTATGCTTGGCCCCCCTGGAGAGAATTCTAGAAATAAGGAAGAGGCAGGTGGCAGCAGGCTGAGAGTGTAAAAGAATGAAGTCACAGGGAGGAATGCAAGGGTTTGGGCAGCAATAAGACAAAGGGCAAATAATCAATAGGAATCACGAGTAAATAAATATCCAAGGGCAGAATCAGACAGGATGACCAAAGTACATGCCAACGGTCTGAAGGGAGGAGAGGTGTTGATCCGTCCACGTCCGTCTCAGGCAGGGTCACAGGAGGCAAATCCCCAGCCCAGAAGGAAAGGAAAGATACGTGTTTTGTGAGATTCAATAGCCAATAAAGTCTTCTCGCCCAAGTGCGACCGCATTCTGGGTGAGCCCTGCCGCAATCTCGCTGGTATTAAACCGCATCCTTTATTGTGGTCAACACTGGGATGCCCTTACCCAAGAGTGATAAGGGAATTTTTTTTTAATGTGAGGTAATCACATAATGTATGTATGACCAGAGTTCCAGGATAGGACCTAAGTTTTATCTGCATCCCAAACGGAAGGCTGTCATTCTTTTCACAGAAGGGGCCGATGTGCTTCCTGGGATAAGTAATAATTGGATCTCTTGAGGATTGTCTGCTGCCCTCAAAGCTCCAGAAGGCTGAGACTCCCAAGGAGTAGCAAGTCACCCACGTTACCGTGAGCAACAGGTGGTTAGTGTCGAGACAAATGTTCATGGAAACCCGAGGAAAGCTGCAGAATTCGGCCTCGGAGGAACAGGAAGAGGAAAAGGAGAGTGGCTGTGGGCCGGCACAGTTCCAAGGCCCGGCCATCGGATTGTGTGCTTCCTTTACGTGACTCAGCTGCTCCCTGTGTGAATGCCACACTCTCCACTCACTACCAACTGGCTGCCTTACTCTCTACGTGCCTTTTCTGCATCACAACTTGGCTTGCTCATAACTCGGCTTACTCAGAATGTTGATTTAGTCATACCTTTGACTCATTTGAGTCCTCTTCTAACTTCCTCAACTTCTCCTGACCCTGTAGTTGTTCAGCTTCCTGCAGGCATTTATTCATGTCTTTACTATGAAAAGCATCAGGTGAGTGCCTACTAGGTGCACCTAAGTTCTTAATTGTCTAATCAGTGACACATGAATCAAATAACTATAGGCAAGCTTCAGGCACATTCTGATGAACTCAATTTATTTGTTAAAACTAGGTCGTATGATCAGTTGCTGGACATCGCATTAACTGGTTGCTTTGAAGCAGCAGCAACAAGCCCTCCCCTTCTCCCGAAGTCCAGCCAGAGCTGATTGGACTAGAGATTAGCATTTGAGGAAGGACAATTAATACACTGGTTGGCTAGCAACTTGAAGTTCAACTCACATTAATAAGCTTCCCTTAGCAGGTAGAAATTACAGTGTAGCAGACATTATATAGAATTGACATGCTTACCATAGGGAGATAAACCTTCCTTCCCAAAGCAATTTGCTAAACAGGGATTGAAATCCTCCATAAGGAACTTTCTTGTCCATGGAAGAGAAAGAAGACACTTGTTAGATTTGGGGGCTTTGAGCAGGGAGCAAGGCAAACAGTAGGGATGAGTTTGATTGAACACAGCATGGGGCTGAATGTATCACACATAAGAAACAGGAAAAAGAGGCCAGTTTCATTGGAGGAAGATGGCAAGGCCTTAGAAAGGTATAAATCAGTAAGTCCATATGGTTTGTTTCCCAAGGATGGCTGAGAAAAAGTGGCAAGAGTAATAGGCCTTTTGCTTCTCTGGCACATGCCTGGGCCTGGGCCCAGGTACCTTAGGTTTCAGCACAGCACTGGACCTTCTGCCAGACTCTGGACCATCATGTTTACCTTAGGCAGTTCTTGATACAGCATTTTAGATAAGCCATGGTATTCAAGTGATCAAAACATAACTGTAGCACCTGTCCTTGAGTTCCTCTGCTAGCACCACAAAATGAAGTTTATGTAAAGCAGTGGTTCTCAACCTGTGGGTTGCGACGCTTTAAGAGTCGCCTAAGCCCATTAGAAAACACATTTCTGATGGTCTTAAGTCTTAGGAACCTAGTCACCGCTCCTCTATGCGTCTCCAGGAGGGTCTGCCCACATGCAGATATGCCCACCTACGAGTACCTGGCGTGAGACTCTTACCCATGCTACACCATGCTTCAAGACAACAGTTCTATTTATTTGTCATTAGAAATAAATATTTTACAATATATAATGACATTTGGTGTTTGTGATTACTTACTATGCTTTAATTATGTTCAAATTGTTAACAATGAAATACATCCTGCAGATCAGATATTTACACAATGATTCCTAACAGTAGCAAAATGACAGTGATGAAGTAGCAATGAAAATAATGTTATGGTTGGGGTCACCATGACATGAGGAACTGTATGAAAGGGTCATGGCATGAGGAAGGTTGAGAATCACCGATGTAAAGATTAGATGGAAGGACAATCTAAGCTGCTGATTGTGAGTTGGCAACTAACTTGGCCTGGTGCAATTGGTCACAGGGGCTACGTAGTGCTACTGCTGTGGCTGGAAAGGAGGGGAGGACCTAGAGATGTAAAATAACAACAGCCTTTTCTAGGAGGCAGATTGACTGAAAGGTTGGCGGTTCACAATTTTTCTATTCTGGTTTTTGGAATAGGCTGCTGGCACATTTGTTCTGTTGTCTGAAGATAGGCTTGATTTTGAAATAAAAATACACGGAGAACTAAGTTTCCTCTGGACCATCTGGTAGTACGTACCAAACCTGACTTGGAGTAAAGTACTTGGTATTTTTCCAGGGTTACTTGAGGCTATGGCGGCTCATACAGACCCATCGAAGTCCTGGAACACAGACACAGGCAGCCAGACCAGAGATATACCAGGAACAGGAGAGCACTGACTGACCAGCCAGTTGGATGGATCAGTAATCCCTGTGCAAGCTCAGGGTTTGGGAAGGGACAAGCATGAAGGCTACGTCAGACTCTGGAACACCTCTGGTTGCAGACACCACTGCCCCCCACCCCCATCGCCTCCACTTTGTGGTGGCACCCTTTAGAGTCCATCTGGCTTAGCTTTCTCATATTGCTGGCATAAATACCAAGGCCCAGAAAAGTTGAGTAACCTTGTCTTTCTTCAATTTAATGATTGAAGTAAGGCCATGAGACCATCTCTCTTTTAACTGAGTGACGGCAGGGAACAGTCATGGTCAAAGCTGAAAAGGAGGCAACGAAATGCCTTTCATATGAGCGTCACATTTACATGCCTGCTGAGCAACCATGTGCCCAGTTGTTGCAGGGCGCCGTCTACTCACTCCTCTCCTCCCTCTCCTCTACTTCCCTGAGTCCGTGGCAGCTTTCTAATGGCGACCCCACGTTCTGTTGCCAAGTTCCTTTCCGCACAGCAGCCAGTGCCCACTCCCTGTTCTCCCCAACCCCTGTTTTTGACAAATGAACAAACATTTTAAAAAGAGCACTATGAGATTTACAGAACATTGAACAAACAACGCACGTTCCCAGATACCATACTTCTTCTCCCATTCCCAATTTTCCCTATGATTCACATCTTGCATTGATGTGGCCCGGTTTTCACGGTTGATGACCCAATAGGGATGCATCACTGTTAACTGAAGCTCATCGTTTCTGTTACGATTCACCCTGTGTGTGGTACAATTCGATGGGTCTTGCCAAATGTAGAAATAATATCAGGTAACTACCATTATAGTATCACACAGAATAAGTTTCTCTGTCCTCACCAGCGGTCTTCTCAAAGTGCAGGTCGGACCCTGTCATTAACCTCATTCATCCTCACCTTGCTCCACTCCTTCTCTGGCTTTTGATCTCCACACAGACGACTCTTTTTGTTTCACTTCCTCAAGCCACACTCCATCTTGCCTCAAAGTTTTGCTTCCTGAAGTGTGGCTTTCTACTTCTGAGCCCAGCCATAACCCCAGGTCTTCTCACCATTTGTAATTGAGTTTGTGTATTTGAGTGTTGGATTTGCCGTTTTCTATGTTAGTTCCACACTAGTAAAGCCATGTCATTGTGTCCTCAGTACCTAGCACATAGTAGGTATGAAAGGTGTTGCATGATAGTACTGAATACATTAATCAATGAATAGAGAGCCCCAGCTGACGCTGTGGGGCTTGGGAAGAGGAGTGACGTTTTACAAGGACTGTAGGCATTAAAGGGAAAGTTGATATAAGGGAAATGGGTTTGTTCAACTGGCTGCTCATCCAGCTGAAAATCCATAGTGATTTGAATCTATCAGATGGTGTCAAGGGTGAGCGTTAGATGGGTAGTGACATTGACAGTGAGCCTAAGCGCTCCAGGGTGGAACCGTTGAAATGGTGACACAGTACAAGAGTTGTAACCAAAAGAGCTTGTGACTGAAGTGGACTGAAAGTGAAAAGAGTGAATTTGAAAGGTCAAGAAACGAAGAAGCTGGACCAATGAGTGGGCCGGTCCATAGAGTCAGCAAAAACACCTTTGTTCGCCAGGGTGCATAGATGAGCCAGGTATTTAATAACCTGAGGGCATAACCAGGTTGTGAAGTGAAAAATAAAAGAAGGAAAGGTGCCCAGTTGAATGCCATGAACCTCAGGGGAGCAGATTTTTTTTAATTAGAATGGACAAGAAATTATTTAGAAGGGTGTTGGAGATCATGAAAAATGCTGCTAGTATCTCCCTATCTGTGGGGCAGGGGAAGAGAAATACTTTCTTCTTGAAAGAATTGCAGGGGACGTAATGGCCTCAGGGGAAATGTGGGTTTCAGTTCAGACTGGAAGGTGGACAGAAATCAGTTAGGGCTCTAGTTGCGTGTAGCAGAAACCACCTCCAGCTCTCGGTGGCTAGGGAGCAGAGGGCTGAGGGTGTAGGGGATCTTGGACAGGCTGAACAAAAGGGGAGCCACCATTACGGGTAAGGAGAGGTCCAGAGGAGATAGTGGAAAATGTGTCTACTAAACAGAGTTCTGTGAAGAAAAACTAAGACAGTAGAGAAATTGGTTCACCACCAGACAGGGATTCCATAGGGCCCAGTAGAGGCAGAGAGAAGCCGACGGGGAGACATGGGGGTTAGTAGCTGGAGGGGTCTAAGACATGGTATTCAGAAAGTGGTATCTAGGATGGTAGACAATGCAGAAATAAGACTTAGGTACCGACCTAGAGTACCTGTAAACATGTGGTGACGCTTGTCCCATCTGTCTAGGGCCTGGACCCTCGATCCATTCCCAGGTGTATGTTTGCTTCCTAGTTTATCCTCAGCCATTGAATTTGATTATCTAAATTCTCCCACCTCATTTTCTTCCCTAGCCCCAGAACATCTTTTAGATCTTCCCTGTGCTACCAACTCCTCTGCTACCTCTCGAAGTGACAACTTAATTGAATATTTATTCGACTGACACCCAGCTGTGCGGGGTTGATGCTGACCTAGCCTGCCCCCCCCCCCCCCCCCCCCCCCCCCCCCCCGCCCCCCCGAGTCTTCCACAGCCAAGCCTCCTCCATCGCCTCACTTAACACCTCCTTTTATGTTTTTACTTTCAGCTATTTTTATGACTTCTAGTACATGAGCTCCTTCGGAGTTGGGACCATTTCTTATTCCGTTTTGTATGTTCCACCCCTCTCCATTACTTAGCACATAGCCTATGGCCTGGAGCAGGGTTAATACATCTGTCTTAAATCAATGATGAATTGCATGATTGAACAACCGAGTGACTCTGCTCTCTGACTGCCTTGTCCCTGGCTCTAGAAATGTTGGAGGCACTTTCCCATGCTTGCCCACCCTTTGCTATGCTCGCTGCCGATTTCCTGGCCTTGACTCCCTGCTTGCAGACATAGACCATCTGCCAGACTAGACAAATCCAGCTTGTCAGACACCCTGTCCCGATTCTTCCTGGTCTGCTTTCCCATCATCCTCCCAGAATAGGGCCTGACACCTGTCATTTTCTCTATTTCCTAAACGGTACCTCGACAACACAGGCTGAGCCCCTGTCTACACTCACTTAGATTAGGACTCATATCACCTGCTCCATATTTCCTAGGACTCCTTCTTCCCTCAGTCCCTTCGTTTCTACAATTACAGCAGAGCGCACACTCGGGGTAAGTGTATAGATTAGCTGAGAATTTGCATGACCATGAGAATCACTAAATTTAGGAAAGTGGTTACATCTAGATGAGGAAGGAGCTAGGAAAATCAGGGATGGGCCATTCAAACTTCAGCTGTCTCCGTGATATTTTATGTCGGAAGCTAGGTTCCTAAGCTTATTCTTTGTACCTTTTTGTAATTCTGAAATATTTATATTCAAGGCTTTAGAACTAGAGGTAGTCAGCTTGCACCTGAGTGGAATACTTGCAGGTAGATGCGGAGGTGGCGACAGCACTGGCTGGTGGACCCTCAGGGCTTGGAGGAATCCAATCAAAATATTCAGCAGTAAGAGGACAGAGGGACGTGGAGGGCTTCCGGGCTGAGAGCCAACAATCTCAGACCACAGCCTGTAAGCTCAGCTTGACGGGCTATGAAGGCCTGTGAATCTATTGTGTTTACCAATGAAAAGCCTCAAAATAGGCAGTTCCCAGCTTCTTCATTTATTTGTTGGTGTGCTGTCTGGAACTGCGAGTAAGCTTTCCTATAGAAACAATATTAGAAGTTGGGCTCTGTCCCAAGGCCAACCCACAAAAGCTCACAGCACGCTAATGTACCTGAAACATTGCACTAATAATACTAAAGACCCTGACCACTACTTAAAGCAATATTTCTGTGGGAAAGTACATTTAGAGTTCTAATGCCAGTAACATATATGCCTCTGTCCAGTGAGTCCTCTGGACTCTTGACCTTATTCCCAGAGCACCGATTCTTATCAGACTGGTTCCGTGTATGGTGGAAGGCAGATTAATTGCTTTCCAATGCTTCAGGATTCAAGGTGGAGTTGCAAGTAATTCATCTTTGGTGAACTGATGCCAGCCCCGACCCTGGACCCTGCTGTGATCTACCCTGTTTCCCCAAAAATAAGACAGTGTCTTATATTAATTTTTGCTCCCAAAGATGCACTAGGTCTTATTTTCAGGGGATATTTTATTTTTCCATGAAGAAGAACATGGTATACATTTCTTGTTTATTGTTTTATTAAAAGAGATCTTGCACTTCCTGTCTACTCTGGCTGCACTGTGGCCAACAGTGAGCTGCACAGCAGCACCTACTGCTAAGGTCCAGAATCCAGTTATGGTAGCTTCGGGGGGCCTTATTTTCAGGGAGGTCTTATTTTCGGAGGGATACCTTATATTTCAGCGAGAGGCAAAACTGTAAGTAGGTCTTATTTTCGGGGGATGTCTTACTTTAGGGGAAAGTTTAGCTGCCACGCAAACCTGAAGGCCGTTATACGTGAACATCCTTGCACAGGCTGACACTGGAGCTCTGATCCTCTGGGGGTCTCATCTGCATGCTTCTAGGACATCAGGGGAGTCCTGCTTTCATGAGGCCATGAGTCCTCTTTTCATGAGAGAAATGTGGGAGAGGCTTTGGATTAGGGGTACAGTCCCCGAGACACCGACAGGGGAGAGAAGTCCAGGACCAGCTTAGAATCAGGGAGAGCATGACCAAAGAGAGAAGTCTACTCCGATCCATGTTCACTGGAGCGAGATGACAAGCGTGTGCCTCAGGTGGTCGCTTTGGCAAGGCAAAGTAGTTTCTGAGTGTGATATGGGGGAGCACCACTTAACTCTTCTCCCCTTGCACAGCTCACTTGGAGAACTAAAAACTGAAAGATCCACATGGCATTTTGGGAACCTAAAAATAGAACTATTATTTCTCTAGAGGCAGAATGTCTTGCCTGGCTGGCTATAAAAGTGGTAATTGTAGGGAATCTCACCACACCCAGAGTCTTAGCAGTGGTTAGGGCAGTGAGTGGTGTGGTCCTGATGGCCAGGAGACATGTGAGAATTCAAGAGTCCAGCCCGGGAGAGCTACAGATGCTGGTCAAGGGGAGCCTGAGTCCCCAGAACACTCAGGCCTGGAAGCAGCTTCCGACAGTTGAGGCTGAGTGCCCCAGCACCTCACGTGGTTGATTTGGGTAATAGCGATCCGACTTGGAAGCCACCTCTTCTGCCTCCTCCCCCACTGTATAGTCTTGATGGGGCTATAAATCAAGCTTTGTTCTTCCCGAGCCAAGGAGCTATGCAAACAGACTCTCTCATGGGACTTGAATCTTAAATGGTGCAACCGAGGCACTGAACATCTCGTCGGCACCATTGTCGTGGCAGCTGTGCCTCAGACTGGCAAGGACTTCCTGCCACCTAAATCTACAGTTGCCCTGATTCCTGACCTTTCCTAAGATGATTCCCAGCTTTCTGGTTAGCTCTGTCAGCTAGCTGTTACCCTTCTAACTAATGTCTGTTTGTTTGTTTCTTTCTTTCTTTTCTACTTGTTATCCAGGTTCTGTTTCTGCCGCGTGTGATGGAGGAACTCTTAACTAACATGAAATGTTACTAGATCAGGGCAAATCTGCCACCGCAACCGGTAAAACAACTCAAAACACAAATCTGGCAAAGGCACAGTTATAGTATGTTATTCCCCATACACAAAACTGGCAGTTCCTATGATCAAGTGGTGATGTTCTCAACTTTTACCTGAGCAGGCAAAAAGGTGAGCAGGTAGAGGGATGTTAAATATAAATATCACCTGCGTAGTTACCAGTTCCCGGTCCTGCAGTGCACAATTCATTATGATGACAAAAGTACAATGGTTCTATTGAAAGTGACTATGATTTTGTCTAATTATTATGGAAATAAATATATGTAATTATATTAATGGAAGGCATTTTAGAAAAACAGGCAACTTTGAATGCCATTCTTTTGCCATCACTTACAAGAACTGAGTTAAGAGTCGATATCAGCTTAAAAATAGCAACTGAGACCACTGTGTCTGGAAGTGTGTCTGCTTTATGAAAACAAACAGAATGAGATGTGTTTCAACTTAGCCAGTTGACATTTTCTATTCGGTCCACAATCGGAGGATGGGGTGACTGGATTTGTCTGAGCAGGAGCAGGCTACTTAGCTTCATTCCTGCTTCACGGAGTGGCTCCTGCCTTCCTAGAGAGTCTGCTGGGCTTCACCACTTGAATTAGCCTGTTCCCTGGCACCAGATCTGAGACAGCCCAGCAAAGCTCAGAATTGCGGTTACAGTCTTCAGTGTGAAGCACTAACGGACTCAAGGGAGTCAGGCAGCTTCTGGTCTGGCTGTGTCTCTTCTGCCTGACCTGGGTCTCCCCCCCCCACAGAACTTGGGCATAGTCAATGTTCATGCTTTCTCGGGATTTCTGGCTCCTACGGGGCCATTTACTCAACCTGTCCTGAAAAGCCCACTTCTTCTCCCCCTGTCATGGTCCTGCCATCAGTACAGCTTTCACCTGCCTCCTTCTCCAAACCCATGAACGTAGATCTGATCCAAATTTCTGTAACTAATTCGAACTCATGATTTTATTTTCAGGAATAGAATCAAGGAAATCATCAGTAATGTTCACACAATTTTACACACAAAGGATACTTATCACAATATAATTTATAATTGAAAATAACCTAAATACTCAACAACAGTGAAAGTGTTAAAGTAACTTATGGCACATTCACATAAAATTATAGCTCCCATATGCAGCCATTAAAAATGAATTTATTACATAGATGCTTGTGAGATTATGGTAAACATAAAAGACAGAATATCAAATCAAATACGTATACACTCACAAACTATATGTTTTTAAAGATGAAAAAATAATGAAAACTGATGGGAATACAGTTAATTTTTATATTTTATTCTTTATACTTTTCTCTATTTTCCATATAGGCATCATGCTTCGTAAAGGACGTCATGCTTGGTAGCGTAGACCAGATCTCACTGCCACTGAGTGGATGCCAACTCATAGCAACACCATAGGTCAGGTTAGCACTACCCCTGTGAGTTTCCAAGACTGCAACTCTTTACCAGAGTAGAAAGGTCTGTCTTCCCCAGTGGGACACCTGGTAGCTTTGAACTGCAGACCTTGCTGTTAGTAGCCCAAAGAGTAACCATCATGCTACCAGAGCTCCTGGTGACATAGAGGAGCAGCAGCAAAAAAAAGGAAGGCCCTTAATGACATAGATGAACACTGTGGATGAGATCGTGAGTTCAACATAACGACAATTGTGAGGAAGGTACAGGACCAGGCAGCGCTTCATTCTTTGTCCACAGAGTCACTATGAGTCAGACTCAACTTGACAGCCTCTAACAACAATAACAACATATTTTCCAAGCCAAATAACTGTTGTTTCTAAAATTACCACTGGACTTCTGACTAGTCATGCTTTCTTCTTTTCAGCGTTACCCTGTAATGAATGGTCTGATGGTACACCAAGAACGGTGGCTCAGATAATAACCGGTGAGGACGTTTTTATAGATCAGAGAATCACATACTAAATTAAACAACTTGGATCCTAATACCCATTCCGTTGGAACATGATTGAGTTAATCAGAAAGTTTATGACAGGGTTTCAAAAGAGTTGATTTCAGTTAGACCCTCTGCTGAGAATTTGCCTTTCCACACCAGCTATATTGAATGAGAAGCTACATTTTAACAAGATCTCCATTCTTAAGTATACATAGACTCAAATCGGGATCGTATTAAACTGGAGCTTCTGATTATGAGTAGCTAGAGTGGAAATAGGAAAGAATGCCACAGTGCTCACCAGGGAACCAAAGGCTCGGCAGTTCAAACTCACCAGCTGCTCTGAGGGAGAAAACGATGGCAGTCTGCTTCTGTCAAGCTTTACAGCCTTGGAAACCCTCTGGGGCAGTTCTACCAAGTCCTATGAGGTCACTATGAGTCAGAACCTATTTCGAGGCAGGGAGTAAAAATTAAAATTCTCAGATGGTGTTGAACTGGAATGAACCAGTTCAAAGCTCTGTTTTAAGACTGAAAGAATCTTATGATGTTGCTAAACCAGTTCTAGACTTTTAGTAGACCCCTCTCAGAACCCAGCCTGCAAGTAGATGCTCTATCAAAGGCTCCTGCCCTCTAGCACCTTAGTCTGGGGTCATATCACTAGGTTCATCTTGCTCTCTTGGCTTTACCTCTTATCTCTGTAGATCATTCAACTCAAATCTGGTTCTTTATCTTCCCCGATTCTCTATCTTGATGCTTCAACATCTCCCTACTTTGGTAGCCGGCTCCCTGGAGTTCTGGGTCTTCTTGTACATGCTTGTCTCTGGTCTAGAAGGTCCCCACTTAGCAAGACACCAACAAGAAGCCAGTAAGACATGGGCTCCTTGATTGGTCCTTTTCCTTTTCCTCTCTCAACTGATGGTCAGTTGAGACATCTCGGGAAGTTTCCTAGGCCAGTTCAGAAGTAGCCTGAGTCAGGTCTCCATACTGACACTCTGGCACCCTCCGGTGGCCATGGATGGATGTGCATTAAACAGCAATGTGTTCCAGAATTAGTTCCTACCTGATTACACCAAGTCCTATCAGCGCCCTCTCATGGCCATGTAGAAGAATTTGTAGTAGAGATCTGATCCTGGCAGGTCCTTGCAATTCACTTACAACTTGTTGATGAAGAAATTTACCAAAGGTCCTGCCCTATTTGATAAAAATGTATTTGTATCAAGATAGACTAAGATCTACATTTTCCAGGGAGAAGGCTTTTCAAGTTTTGTATTTGGAAAAAAAAGTGTAGCAAGTACTAGCTTAAATTGAGTGCCAGATGCTGAGCTAAATGCTTTACATACATTATCACATACAATCTTCGTCCTGGGAAGGAGGCACCTAGTTTTAATCTCCATTTTAAGGAGGAGGAAACAGAGGCAGAGAAGGATCACATGGAGGTCAAGGTTAAGCTTAAAGGTCAAGATTTCTCTGCTAGTTGATGGCTAAGACTGGATGAAAAACAAGCCCAACTGACTCAAGCATCCTGCTTCCCGTTCACTAATACAAACACTCTATCTTCTATCAGGATGCCCTCAGAGGCTGTGTTTCTAATATGTCAGGAAACCTTGTCTGCAGCAAGAGGAGAGGATTCCAACATGTAGGGAGAAGCCAGGAGAAAGATGAGGCTGTCTAATTCTTTTTTTTTTCTCCCCTTGGCTGTAATCTTTTTCTTTTTCTTTAATCATTTTATTGGAGTCTCTTACAGCTCTTATCACAATTCATACATTGTGTCAAGCACATTTGGGCATATGTTTCCATCATCATTTTCTTTCTACTTGAGCCCTTGATATCAGCTCATTTCCCCCTTCCCTCCTTTCTCTCCCTCATGAACCCTTGATAATTTATAAATCCCCCTCCCCCATGTCTTACACCAACCACTGTCTCCCTTCACCCACTTTTCTGTTGTCTATGCCCCCAGAAAGGGGTTATATGTAGATCATTGTGATTGGTTCCCCCTTTCTCCATCCACCTTCCCCTTACCCTCCTGGTATCTCTATTCTCATTATTGGTCCTGAGGAGTTTATCTGTCCTGGATTCCCTGTGTTGGGAGCTCTTATCTATAGCAGTGTACATGCTGTGGCCTAGCCAGATTTGTGAGATAGAATTGAGGTCATGATAGGGGTGGGGTGGGGGTGGGGAGAGGAAGCATTAAAGAACTAGAGGAAAGTTGTATGTTTCATCGGTGCTATACTGCGCCACGACTGGCTTGTTTCTTCCTTGTGACCCTTCTGTAAGGGAATGTCTAATTGTCTACAGACAATTGGGTCTCCACTCTGCAGCCGCCACCACCACCCCTAATTCATATTGATATGATTTTTTGTTCTGGGTCTTTGATGCCTGATACCTGATCCCATCGACACCTCATGATCGCACAGGCTGCTGTGCTTCTTCCATGCAGATTCTGTTGCTTCTCAGCTAGATGGCCTCTTATTTATTTTCAAGCCTTTAAGACCCCAGGAGGCTGTCTAATTCTTAAGGATTTAAAAGTTTAGGAACCCATTTGGGTTTCTGAAGTTCCACTCTGTCCTGCATGGCTGTTGTACGTCTGAAGTGACTCACTAGCAAGGAGAGAGAGAGGAGAGAAACCGAGACTCGGGTAAGTTGCTACAGGAGAGGAAAAGGAAAACAACAAAGATGCAAAGCTTAGGCCACGGAAACCCAGAGCCTGGGGAGGACTGGGACAGCAGCAGCACCAGGGAGCAGCCGCTCCCAGCCCGCCAGTGTTGATGCCTCCGCCAGCACCACTCTCCCTGGGCTAGCCTTCTCACCAGACTCCTCCATCTGGCTGGCTAAAAAGGCCGCCATAGACCCTGCACCTCCATCACTTTCCAGTTCCGGCAGGTACCAAATGTAGCTTCCCTGTGTGTCTCTCACTGCAACTTCCCAAGCTAGAACATTTGACTTCTGCCTATCAAGTGACATCAAGCCACATGAAGCAGAGATCGCCACAGCTAGTGGATTACCACTCCTCTGGTGTTGTAGTGGTTTCAGCATTGGGCTGCTGACAGGTCAGCAGTTTGAATCCACCAGCCTCTCATCAGGAGAAAGATGATGCTTTCTGCTCCCATGAAGATTTGCAGCCATGGAAACTCAAAGGGGCGGTTCTATTCTGTTTTATAGGGTTGCTATGAGTCAGAATGGACTTTACGGCAATGAGCAAAAAATTGTCCTAGAATCAGCATGTCCCTAAATAATCATGCGGTCCATAGGGCACTCGGTAAAGCCAGTGGGTGGGAGTTAACTAGAAGTGGATATGGGCAGGACCCAGTAATAACTGGCATCTCTAATAAGCCCCCTTTATGTAATTTGAATTCATGCCAATAACAAAAAGCACATTGGAAACAGGAGCAACCCATTCTCCAAAGATCCTCTCTAATTATCTCAAGTCAGGGAGAGAGTTCACCTTCTGGTGCCTGTAGGCTTGTGTGCTATCCTCTACCTCGAAGAGAACCTTCTGTTCGTTCCCAGTCCTGCCTGCACCTGCCTTAAACCCTCTGCAGTGAGGGAAACTACCCCACTCACGAGGGAGGCGATTCATTTTTTCCCCTCCCTTAACCACACTAAAGACTTTGCTTAGTAAAGCATTTTAAAGAATTAGAAAGCGACTGCTCAGTCTGCTTAGGATTTATATCCCAACCAGATGTGCCAAGAAGTCATAGGAATCAAACTGCTGTTCTGTGAGTAGAATAATGTATGAACTTGCCTTTTAGCCGTTTCGATTACACAGCTGTACAAATTGCGATAGAATCTTCATAGCGAAAGTTGCTTTTATCAAAAGCACTTAACTTCTTCAGCAGGGAAATTTTAACACAGCAAGCATCTTGGGGGACATGTATCCTTGTGAAATATTTCTTGTTACTTCCGAGAAAATCATCCAGCTAATTTAGATATGACAGTACCTAGAGGAACCCCCTGCCTTTCACCATGAGCCCACCACTCCCTGCTATCGAGCCAAGTCCACCTCATGGTGACCTTACAGGAGAGGCTAGAACTGCCCATGAGTTTCTGAGCCTGTATCTCTTTACGGAAGTAGAAAGCCCTGTCTTTCTCCTCCAGAATGGATGATGGTTTTGAACGACTACTGTTTGGGTTAGCTGTCCAACATGTAACACTCTGCCACCAGGGATTCTCACCATCATAACTGAACTGGAAATCATTCCATGATGAAACAAGGAATTCCTAATTAATGGTGTCATTATCTTATACCTATAAGCTCTCTAAGCCTTAATTCCCTCAACTGTTAAATAGGTATATATATGTGATGTCGTTACATATTTATCAATATACATATTTAACTATACATAGCAAACTGCCTAACACAGTAAGTGCTCATTAAGTGTCACTTAGGAAAATTACCATTAAATTTTACTTAGCATTTTATTATTTTTCAAGATTTTTCCCCTTCTCATACAACAGTTTTCCCCTTCATCCTGTCAACAGCCAGTGGGTAGGCATGGTGGTAATAACATCCTCATTTTATAGTACATCCAACAGATGCAGGGAGGTTAAATAATTTATGCAGGGAAAGCTATTTTTCTAAAGTAACCTAGATAATAGCGCACATTTCTGATTCCAATTCTGTGTTCCTTCTGCACAGAATTGAAGTTCGGTAATAGGGGCTGTAGTGAAAGTTGAAGCTTCATTTTATACTAAGGAAGACTCCCCTACAATGTGTATCCCAGATTTTTTACTCAGAACTGTGGCAGCGACTCTATGTCTGACAGCCTAGAAAGCTACATAGCCTGAAGGACCCATTAATTTCAATACAATTAAATCTCAGTTTAGGTCACAACTAACTTTCATTTTAAAACTTTGTTGGGCTCTCAAGAAAGAAATCCACCAAAGGGAGGAAAAAAGTCCACTCAAACAAGAACAGAGAGCAAGCCATACACAAGCATGAGAGCCAGAGTTGAAGTGGGGAAATGTCAAAGTTCACAGACCTCGGCTTAGCAGACTGACTAAGCTTGGAGGCTGCAAGGTATGGGAATTGTCCTGGTGATTCCTGCATTGAGCTTGGTTTTCCAAGTGGAGCTCAGAGAGCCTTGTGCAATTGCACATCAGAGCTCACAAGCCAAGTGCAAGTGCTCTCTAAAAACAGCTCTCAATTTAAATTATTAGGATTTCCACAAATTAAATTCAATTAAATATAAACTCATCCAAACCCTGCCCCGCCATAAAAAAACAACACCTATCACATATATCACCAATCCTAGCCACAATGAGTTAGAATCAACAGAAACAATGAACAATAACTGCGTATCTTCAAGGACTGAGTATCTTCAAGGAAGGAGCCCTGGTGGTGCCACCTTGTTTAAGTGCTGGAGTACTAACCACAAGGTGAGTGGTTCAAAAACACCAGCTGCTTTGCAGGAGAAAGGTGAGGTTGTCTGCTCCTGCAAAGATTTACAAAGCATTGAAAACCTTATAATAGGGTTGATATATGTCAGAATCAATTCAATAGTAGTGGGTTTCCAAGGACTGAGGAATTGGAATGATCAAACTTGGGTTATTAAATAACCTTTTATGAGTCATTTAAAGAAGACATATAGAGAATGAAAGAAAGAGACCAGAGAGTTAAAATAACCAGAGAGATTAATAAATGAATCAAATAGAACTTTTGGCCCTTTCTTTTTCTTCCTCCCCCCACCCTCTATAAACACGCAACTCAGCGAGTATATTAAAAACGTAATAGAAATAGCGGAAGACAGGATTAATTCCCTGGCAGATCCTTGAGGAAATGTCCCATAATGCAGCAGTGGGTTCAGGAGTTGTAAAATATATGAAAGAGGGATTAAAAAGCATGGAATGCTCAACAAGAAAGTTTAACATATGACTAATCGGAATATTCCAGAAAGAAAGAATAAGGGATAGGAGGATGGCAATACTGAAAAAGGAAATGACAGACATTTTTTTGACAAAGAATTCTCTTGAACGGATAAAAAAATGAATCCACAGATAAAGCACAGCACTTAAACATATTAAATAAGAAGAAGCCCACATCTAAATTTATTATAATTCACAATACCACAAACAAAGAAAAGTTCTTAGATATTACAGAGAAAAAAGTCAGGAAGCCTACGATGGACTACCATTAAGACATCCTACAACTGGAAAAGAAAGAAAGAGATAGAAGGGAACTTCAAAAATTCATGGAAAATGAAATAAAAAGATAAAAATAAAAACTTTAGTTCTCAACGTAACTTCCATCACATTCAAGATCCTTTTGTTAATGATGATAGCAGCTATTTAGTCCAACATTACAGAATAGATCTGTCTTGGAATACGAGCAGACTGATCCTTAAAGGCAAGGATGGAGAGAATTTGTCTCACTTACTTTGGACACGTGGTCAGGAGAGACCAGCCCCTGGAGGACATCGTGCTTGGTAAAGCAGAGGGGCAGCAAAAGCGAGGATGACCCTCCACGAGACAGATTGACACAGTGGCTGTAACAGTGGGTTTAGTTGTAGGGACAATGGTGGAAATGATGCAGGACTGGGCACTGTCTGGTTCTGCTGTGCGTCGGGTTGCTATGGGTCAGAACCAGCTCAAGGGCACCTCACAGCAACAATGAAGAACAGAGGGCCGTGGAAATTTTACCATGCCAGTGGCGACATGTGTATCTGTATTATTTTGTATGCATCAGATGTTGCGTAATAAAAATAAAATATTGCCAGAGGACTAATTTTATCTAGAATTTTACAATGTACATTTAAAAGTCACTAAAGAAAAAAATCACTGGTCATTCCTTCTGATTGATGGTTGAGGGATCCTGCCATGTTTTTGTAGCCACTGTCAATAAGACTTTGCGTGTAATCAGTGCAAGACAATGTTGGAACTCATTGCTGGCCAAGGACTGTAAATTCCTGGTCTTACATGTTCTCTGTAAATGGGACAGTCTATTCACACAGTAGGGAGGTGGTGCTATTCCCATAATTTCACATCCTATTCACACTCACATCATGGGAGGGGTGCTATTCCTATCATTTGTATCCAGAATACTTCAACTTTGTATTCCAGGTGACAAGCCAAAATTTACACACGGATAACTTCTATATACACAGAATAACTAAATTTCCTCATACAGTTGTCCTATATGAGGAAAAATTTGCTTATTTTGTATTTGATATCATGTAATTAAGCTGCTAACATGGAGAATTTGATGTCAAAGGGATTTTTGTGGTAGGATTATGAAATAAACTCACTTTCTCATAACAAAAATATGATGAACCAATTAGTTCAATTTTAAAGTAAATAAATACACCTGGGCTTCTATTACAGTAAAACAGATTTACCTGCTCAACACTATATAGATGTATTTGTATTGGACTAAATTTACATATTAATCAAATTCTAATTGCTCGTTTTAGTCAATTTTATGCAAATATGTTTACTGCTAGTAGAATGTTTTTTAGCATATTTGGAAAGTATCCAAGCTAAAATCACTAATTAATGATCAGGAAGCAAAACCGCAATTGTTAGATATTTTCATATTGCATTTTAAAAGAAAGGACTCTGAAATATTATTTCTCAATCCTTCTAATAAATTCAAAATTACTGAACCAATTTAAAATGATTTTTCCTTTTTCCTATATTTCTCTTATACCGTCATAGTTTATAATTATTATTAAGACATCTTTGAGTTGGATGAATTACGTAGGATCAGCACTGAGTTTTTCTTGGTGTGTGTGTATGTTTGAGTGCACATTTTATGAACTAATAGAAGCCTAGAAATGAATCCGCATCACTTGCTGGTGGGAATGTAAAATGACACAGTCACTATGGAAAACAGTTTTGTGGGACCTCAAAAAGTTGAACACGGAACTATCATATGACTCATCCATACCAGGAAACCAAACAGGAACCTGTACCCCAATGCTCAGTACAGGGATGAGTGCTATTAGTTATACTGTGTGAACTGCAATCAATGGCATTGATTGACATAATCTTGTATTTTTTTCCTTTGATTAGTAATACAATATGAAATTAATGCTGTTATTTTCTGGACAAAATAAAAAGGATTTCCCCAAAGGCAATTAGGATAAGTTCTCAAAGATGCATCTTTATTGAATCTATATTTGCCAAAATGGTTGGTCTCAAACTCTCCTTGTACTGTTGCTTTTAAGGGTTCTGAAGTAACATTCAAGGTTTCAATGTGTCGTGAGTGTAGAATAGACCTTCACATTTGTCCCGAGTCTTTTATGATTCCCCAAACTTAAAACAACAGTGAAAAAACAATAACAACAAACTCTAGAGCACGTACCATGGTCTGTGGACAGAGAAATCAAGTGTGGGAGAGCAGCCAAACACAGGAGGGAGAGCATCTTGGCAGCTCCTCTGTAATCCAATGTCACTTGCTTTCTGAAACCTGGCTGTCTTTGTGCTCTTGGGATCCTTGAGATTCCAATGGATTCCAACTCATAACTACCCCCACTGGCTCTTCAAGGATAGACTGGAAGCAAGTTGCCACATTTTTCTCCCATTGAATGGCTGGTGGGTTTGAATCACCAACCTTTTAAATGACTGTTGAGTGCTTTAACCAATGTGACACCAAGGCTCTTCATCAGAACTATCCTGTTAATTTTGTTAACGGTGACCCTATGTACAACAAAGCAAAATATTGCCCATCCCTGTGCCATTGTCATGTTCATTGGTAGGTTCACATCCATTTTTGTGGCTAATGTGTCAATATGTCGCATTGAGGGTACAGCACCAACCATAACTTCCTTTTCTAGCAATTAGTCAAAGTCTCTCCATCCTCACTTCTAAGGAACATTCTGATTGTGTTTTTCTTAGACTCATTGGTTCATCTTCACCAAGATCACAACTTGACTGTTTCAATTCTTCTATCTTCCTTTCCCACTGTCCAGCTTTCATATTCATATGAAGCAATGGAAAAGGCCATGGCTTGGGTCTTAGTTATCAAAGGGACATCTTTGCTTTTTAAAAACTTGAATGAGCTCTTTCGCAGTTACCCACATAACAAGGCCCATCTTTAGATTTAAGTTAATTCAAGTTAGTTTCGGTTACCAGCAACAAGAATCTTAATACACATTTTAAACCGCACTAAACCCACTGTCATTGAGTCCATTCCAACCCATAATGACCCTACATAAGGTTCCTAAGGGTGTAATATTTTTTTACAGGAGCAGAAAGCCTAATTTTTCTCCCCTAGAATAACTTGTGGGTTTGAACCATCAACAACCTGTAACCAGCCAATCTTTTGGTTAGTAGTTCAACACTCACCCAACAGAACCACAAGTGTGCACAGATATTTATGTTAGTGATATGTATAATAATTCATTCTATTGCATAAACTCAGTGATTCTTAGCTAATCTTTTGACATCTCACTAAATTCATGGAGTTAAGAATCCTTTCACACACACACACACACACACACACACACACACACACACAATAATTCTTTCAGGCTTGAAGATAAACAAGCGGCCATCTAGCTGAGAAACAACAAAGTCTACATGGAAGAAGCACACCAGCCTGTATGATCATGTGGTGTCAATGGGATCAGGTATCAGACATCAAAGACCCAGAACAAAAAAACTTATCAATGTGAATGGGGGCAGGAGCACGGAGTGGAGACCCAAAGGCCATCTATAGACAATTGGACATTTCTTTACAGAAGGTTCACAAGGAAGAGATGAGTCATTCAGGGTGCAGTATAGCACCGATGAAACATATAACTTCCGTTCTTTAATGATTCCTCCCCCCACCCCCCACTATCATGATCCCAATTCTACCTTACAAATCCAGCTAGACCAGAGGATGTACACTGGTACAGATAGAGCTGAAAACACAGGGAATCCAGGACAGATAAACCCCTCAGGATCAATAATGAGAGTAGGGATACCAGGAGGGTAAGAGAAAGGCGGGGGTGGGGGGGGTGGGGGTGGAGGGGTAACCGATCACAATGATCTACATATAACCCCTTCTCAGGGGGATGGACAACAAAAAAGTGGGTGAAGGGAGGCCGTGGTTGGTGTAAGACATAAAAAATAAAATTTATAAATTATCAAGGGTTCATGAGGGAGGGACGTGGTGTGGGGAAGAGGAAAATGAGCTGATACCAAGGGCTCAAGTTGAAAGAAAATGCTTTGAAAATGATGATGGCAACATTTGTACAAATGTGCTTGATACAATGGATGTATGGATTGTTATAAGAGCTGTACGAGTCCCCAATAAAATGATTTATAAACCACCACCCCAAATGATAATGGCAACATATGTACAAATATGCTTGACACAATGGATGTATGGATTGTCATAAGAGTTGTATGAATCCCCAATAAAATGATTTAAATAAGAATTAAAAAAAAAGAATCCTTAAAAAAAACAAAGAATCAAAAAAAAAAAAAAACAACGAAAAAAAAAGAATCCTTTCGGCCATTGTTTTATATATATATATACCTGAACCAATTGGAACCAACATGACTTTTGCAACTAAATTTCTAAAGCTTAATGAGCATATCAGATAAGGAGGGCTGCTTCTGCTGCATCTTGTTTGGGTGGTTGACAGGTTATACTGTGCAGCCAGACTTAGGTGATAAATGCAAAGAATCAAAAAAGATTTCAATGTCCCAAGGTCCCTGCAATATTGGTAGTATCTCTTTCTTTGAAGTCAAATACTGAAACCAGATGCTTAGCTTTATGACTTCCTTTTCTCAACCGACAAGATAAGAAGAAAAACATACATAAGTCAGTTAGTGTTATCAGGAAGTAATTATTAGTTCTGCTGAAGACATAATGCCATTGGGGCTTGGAATGAAAGAACTAATTTAAACCACTCCTGGAATGAATAAATATTCAAAAAGAGTAGTATAAAAAAAAAGTAGTATATAAACTTTGCTTGCCTCAGGCTAGCATAAGTATTTATGACTCTATCATGTGTGTTTTTCTTTAGAAAATTTCTCTTTCAGCTGAAAAGTGATTCTTTCACCTGGAGACCCTTTAGGAATCAAATTTAGAAACAAAGCAGTTACGGCTTGGATCTTGCCCTATGTATAATAAATCAATTGATGCAACTCCTTTCCACTAATGGACAAGTGAGCATGCTTTAAGTTAACCTGATATGCAAGAGACCAATTAAGTTGTAAATCTATGGAGCTTATATTTTTAAGAATCCTTTAAGTTGTGCACATTTTATAATTAGTATTTTAGCAGCATCAAGAGTGAAATTATATGCATATGTATATATTCACAATAATCTGTAAACTCCTCTTCATATCTTTTGACTCATAGCACTTGCACACTGGGATGAATTGGAGTAAGGTGGTTAGTTGTGTAGAGTTGGCTTAATTATAGTGGGAGACTTGGGCCCGAGGAAAACAGATGAAAAAGAATCGGTACCAGACTGAACAAATCGGCAGAAGCCAAGGACTAGGAAAGCATGGAAAGCTCATGATAGCAAATATGAAATAACGCTACACGCATGCTAAAATACTAGGACTTCAATAATACACAAGACATGGAAACTAGCAAATGTCCCTAGCTTCACTCTTTTGGAAACGGTGGATTCCAGGATCAGATTGGATCTCAGCAAATCTAGATGACGTGGCATCGCTGCTTGTCAGTACTGCATTTAGAATGGTCTAGTCCAAGTTTCTCTTAGCTGAATCTCAAAAATGCCCACAGCCACTTCAATGCCACTTCACAGGAGGGAAGTGTGGCAGAGAAGTTAAAGGAGGAAGCTAAAGTAGCCTTAACTGATTTCAATGAAAGATACCTTACGTTTGCTTTTTGAAAACATATGACCATGACATTCCTAGCCAGAGGTCTATAGAAGTGAGAATTCCCTGGGGGTACTTGTGGTCTCAGTCATCATAAGTCCACATCTCATACCTGCATGATCTTTGGTTGGTTCCCTCAGGTTGCTACTCATTGACTGAACTCATTCTGCTACACTCTTGGGTGCTAGCGATTGCCCCATCTTTACGCGATGTGCAGGAAACTCTGCTGAAGCATCTTTCTACCTGGCCATACTCTCTAGGCAAGTCTCGTATTTTGCCTTCTCCCCAGACTCATCTGAAAACCAAAGTTTAGGGTCTCTCTGTACCAAGTCATCCAAGTCTCTTTGGGGACCTGGCTGTTTCTCCCATCCCCTTGGGGCTTGGCCCAGGAGGAAAGGCATAGCTCCCCTCTTCCTCAGGCACTCAAGTCCATGAACTCAACACTTCGCTTCTGATTCCAAAAGTCTCCACTCTGACTTAGGGTAGAGGAAGTCATTCTTGCCCACTCATGATCTTGGAAGGTTGAGTTCTTTCCAGACCATAGCTTCGAAATTTAAGCTCATTTTCTCTCTTTTTTTCCTTCCTGGGGCAATGAATGCCATGTGCTCTAGTTCTCCAGATGAGGAAGAAGAAATGTTCTCCTCGGCCTTTCCATGCATTCCTGAATGGAAATAGGGTAAGTTCTAAAGCACCCTCATGCCCCTTCTTCTGCATTGGCATGGTGTCTCTCTCTTTCCTTACCCTGGCCACTCCCAGCTCCACCTGAGCCTTCTACTTGCTCACTTCTCTTGAATCTCCTACTATGGCCCCTTGAAGGAAATCGTACTCTCGGGAATGGTTCCCACTTGTAAATAAAGCCAGCAGGTATAAAGAGAAAACCGTTACAATCACTGTACTCACTCTTCCTCTTGAATTCACTCCATCGTTTCTAGTTGGGACTGGAGCCACCGTACAGGAAGGTGATAGAAGCAGCATGTCCATAAACCTCCATGCAACAATGGCAGCAGCCAGGGCAGGCGAAGTTGAAAGTGTGACGGGGAATTCGGAGAGAAGTCAAACCTCCAGACAGAGGGAGTATGCAGGTGTTTTCCTTGCTCTGCCTTCAGACACTCTTCCCCAGAGAATGCTCTGAGTTCATCAAGGTCCTGGACGACCTCCCTACGCTCTCACCAGATTCCACCTGTTTCGAAATGATAGGCAGGAAGACCTCAAATTATAAAATGAAATTTTATAATTTTACCGTACTTCTTAACCTCCTCACCTTCGCAGCTCACCCATGTGTCTCAAAGACCCCCCTTCTCACCCCACCACCTCAAACTCTAGTCCTCATATCCATAAGCCCTCCCTATTGATCTCACTTGCCCCTCAAGATCCAACTCATTGGACACATCCCCTTCAAACCTTCTCCAACCCTCCATTCCCACCTCACCTTTGCTCTAGTGGACTATTCCCTTCTCTTGCTTTCCTCCAACACTTCATTTAATCCTGTGTAACAGCACGGGTCACTTTGAACTGAGGAATATGCTTTATGGGCATCTTAACTCCATGAGTTAGTTTGGTTACTATCAGCACTCTGGGCAGGACGCATGTCTGGTTCACATTTTTTTTTTTTTTTTCTGGTTCACATTTATGTCCTCCACAGCACCTAGCCTTGTGGTTTCAACAGTGCAAGCCTGGGGCCTGGGGCCCTCTGCGTGCTCCTTCCAACTCCTTTGCCTACCTGGGAAACACCCCCTTTCCCTATTCTTTCCCTTTATACCAATTCCCACCTTCCACCCCTGCCGCTTGGCCCAGTCTCCTAGGCACAGTGCGATGGTGCTTCCAGTACTTTGGAAACATACTTTTGACAGCTGCTGATCACCACTTCCACCTCCTGCACTTTCTGATATTTACATCACTAGCTCTGAGGATACAGGCTGCCCGGGAGGCTCATTCTAACCAGATTCCACCTGTTTCGAAATGATAGGCAGGAAGACCTCAAAGTATAGCTTGCTCCCAGTCTCACCCAGCCCTAGGGAGGGCTCTTCTTGGAACTGAGCCCAACATTAATAATACAATGAAAAGGGGAGACAAGAGGAGTACCTGCCTTATAATCATGGTCTATTAGCCTTTTTATGTACGTAGTTTTTCTAGTGGGAGGCAAGATCTAACTTGTTGTAGATGTAAGGTTTTACTATAACTTATATTTATCCTTTTGCTGCTCTCAAAATACTAAACTTGAAAGAAAAGATATTCCTGTGAGGAATGAATACTAACAGTTCAAATGTTTTTAGTCACCACCTCAAGCACAGACACACAGATTTTCAGACAAATTTTTCTAGCCATGATTCTGTCCCATAATTAGAGGAAAGGGACACCACCTCTGACACTCCCCAACCTTCCCCCCACCCCCTAGCATGGCGGAGTCCTGCTGACAGCAATTGAAAGAGCCCTTTATAGTATAAATTGTTTTAGGACTTTCTTTGACTTTCGCCCCTTAGTTTCTTGTACAGGACTCCTTCATCTCTTCATCCATGCCTACCTATAACATGAATGAGGTTCCAAAGACTCGACTAGAATGTGAAAATTGGTGTTATGCGAAAATGAAGGCTTTTGTTTTCTTTCCGTTTCAGACCATCCATTTATCCTTTAAAAATTATTATTTAGAAAATATGATCATAAAATGATCATATCATCATTTAGAAAATATGATTATAAAACCTAGAGCCCTGCTGGTGTAGTGGGTCATGTGTCGGGCTGCTAACCTCCAAGTTCACAGCTTAAACTACCAGGCCTACTCCTTGGGGAAAAGACGAGACTTTCTACTCGTATAAAGAGATAGTCACAGAACCCTACAGAGGCAGTTCACCCTGCCCTAAAAGGTTGTGATGAGCCGGAATTGACTCAATGGCAGTGAGCCTGAAGGGCTGGGGGCGGGGGAAGGGAAGATTTACTGATGTGCTCATCTCTGGGATGAGTCCAGTTATGGGTTATTCCTCTGAGGAGAGGGAGGCTTGGAGAAGACAAACCCAAAGACATCAGAGTCACTGCCATTGAGTAGATGCCAACTCCCAGTGACCCTATAGGGCAGGGTAGAGCTGTCCTATTCGTTTCCAAGACTGTAACTTTTTCAAGGAGTAGAAAGTCCTGTCTTTCTCCCTCTGAGCAGCTGGCGGTTTCCAACTGCTGACCTTTCCGAGCCCAGCACAGCAAGTCACCACTCCACCTCCAGGGCTCCCTTGGAGAAGACAACGCTGGAGCAAGCCAGGCTGTAAGTGGAGGGCCCATGGCTTATCCACTTCGCCTTCCTCCTGGGATGCCTCAGAGCTTTCCTTATGGAACTGCCTCAAGGGCTCCACTCCCACCCCTGCAAGGGCTGCATCACAATCCCTCTGGGCCTGGCCAGTCACTGAGGATGCTGGGAGCCTGGCTGCCCACTCAGTTCCACCAAGACAGAGACTGCAGGCCAAGTGTAGCTCACTTGGGGATGTTGTGAAACTCATGTATTCCTGCCAACCCTTTCTGATGGTTAACGCTTTCTTTCCTCCCTACCCAACCCCCTAACAGCCCCCCCCCCCTAGTAATTTTAAGCTGAAGTGTCCCTGGCGACATAGGAGCTGAGAACCAAGAATAGGTGCCTGCTGGCTGTGTCTTGCCTAGACATACACCCAAAGATGATGGAGGAGGGTGTGCAGTAGCTAGTCACAGTAGCCCCACCCACAGGAGGGGACAGAGGACATGGAACAGCAGGGCTCAACTTCCTGGAGGTCTCCCAGAGACCCTCCTCAAGGGAAGGGACGAACTGTAGCCATTGCTGCCCATGCCTGCTACATCATTCATGTTCAAAATAGTTTCGTAGTAGTATTTTTTATTATTGTGGTAAGTGCATAATGTCCAGTACCAAGAGAGTAAGTGAGGAGGAGGTGCATCTACCACTTCCTTTCTTTGGAAGAGCCTTTTCATTGACAATCTGATGAAGGTGGGCAAGTCTGAACAGAAACCTATCTGCAGCAGTCATGTCTAGTTGCTGATGACCGCAAATCAGTTTTCTCCTTCTTCCTTACTAATAGATGCCGTGTTTTATCGGCACCCATCTAAAGGCCCTATTTTTCAGCTTCCCTTAAAAACCACATGCCCCGTGACTAAATTCTGGGTCAGATGAAAGCCGGGGCAGGCACCAAAAGGACAAACTCAATCAGCTGGCAGGAGCAGTACTTTGCCTTCCTCCTTTTCCCTGCCTGGATGGGACAGCTTGAGTTACAATACCTAGCTTGAGTCATCCATTGCCTAAGGATGAAAACAATGCACTAGAATGGTTGACTGTAAGAGAGAAATAATCAGGGTCTATCATGACCCTGCACCTGCCAAACTAACCCTCAACTCCTTATATGAAAGAGAAAGAACTTCTAGCTTATTTAAGCCTTCGTAATGCTCACTTTTCAATGATGAAAGCTGAACTCTAATCAGAACTGACAAAGTAAGTAAGCCTAGTAACATTTTATCGATCTTTAGATGGACAAATTAGGATTTACATAAACATCTTTCTTCCTCTCAAATACAGTATTAAATGAGTAGAAAGCCTATTTTAAGTTTTAAAATAGCATCCTTTACCTTTGGGGGAAAGAGACTACCAGGAGTGGTAAGGAAGGCTCTGAGATGGCAGAAACACTGGTTTCTTCACCAGGTGTGTTCAGCTTGTGAAAATGCATCTCGTTGTACTTGAGACATGCAGGGTTTTCTCCATACACTTTATACACCACTAAAAAGTTTAAATACATACTCATTGTACATTTGTCTGTTTCACTGGAATTTCTAACCAGCTTGCTTATGATTGAGGTACCCTGGCAGCACTAAGGTTAAGCACTCAACTGCTAACCGAAAAGTTGATTGTTTGAACCCATCAGCTGCTCTGTGGGAAAAAGCCTGCTTCCATCGAGATTTACAGCCTTGGAAACCCTAAGGGGGCAATTCTACTCTGACCCACGTGGCCCTTCTTCGAATTGGAATTGGTTCGACAGCAACAGGTTGGGTTATATGTTGTTGTTGTTCGGTGCGGTCAAGACAGTTCTGACTCATAGCAACTGGAGGTCCAACAGAACAAAACACTGCTCGGTTCAAGCCCATGGTTGCCGCTGTCGTGCACTCCGTCTTGTGGAGGGCCTTCCACTTCAGCAAGCATGGTGTCCTCCTCCAGGGACTGGGCCTTCCTGGCAGCATGTCCAAAGAATGTGAGATTGCCATTTTTGCCTCCAAGGAGCAGTCTGGCTGTACTTCTTCCAAGACAGATTTGATTATTCTTCTCGCAGTCCATGATACTTCCAATATTCTTCGTCAGCATCATAAATGCATCAATTCTTCTTTGCTCTTGGGTTAGTTAAGATTACAGATACTGGGAGGCTAAGTCCTCCAAGAATTGTGAGATAATATGTCAATGATATGGTTTTATTCTTTTAAATAATTTATCCCATAGATACTAGTGGAGAGCCCAAAGCACCTAAGGTCAGCTACTACTTTGAGAGCTAATATATAATTGTTTACTTTTGGACTGTAAGCTCCATGAGGACAAGGATTATATCTTGTTCCTGTCGCACACACAGTTGTTTAATACATGCCAGGAAAATAGTGGCTCTTAATCAAAATTAATAGAATGAATGTCTGAGTGAATATATTATAGGACCACTAGGAAAATTTATTTTAATAACTGAGTTACAAGGGATCTTTTAGAATTCATTTGTAAATTAGGGGCAATCTAAGGCTCTTCGGTATCAGCATTTAATCATTAGCTATAAGTAAAATTCTCTTAAAGCTTCTGAAATTAGTCCAAAACATGAGGGTGAAAAATTATAATGCAATTATCACAAGAAACCATCAAAAGCCCTTCACCACACGAGTTAAAAAGAGTAGAACAGATTAACTTCTTGATGTCAAAATGAAAATGCAAGTACTATGACTAACACCCACCATATCAAAGTGGAACATTTCGCTGCATGGCAAGGAAAAAAAGGATGTCTGTGTTTTAAGCAATCAAAGCACAAAATTGAAAACGCAAGTGACTGGAAATTGGTACTTCCCTGTTACAATACAGCTAGTGTAGGAACCTCAGTGGCTTTCCAACAACGTCTAAAGTTCAAAATGAGAGAAACACTAGTTTGGCTTCCGTCGTTGACCACAATCTTTTCTCTGGAAACCACCCCTTGAGAAAAACACATGTCTAGAGGGACACTTTTTGGTTTGGTTAACACTCCAGCCACAGATTACTGGGAAAGTGATCATGGGAGGGAACAGAGGACTGAGTGAGCTCAGTTTCTCAGTTTCCAGTTTCCAAGAAGTCTGACTGACTGACTTTGTTCTTTGCTTTTGTTAGTCATTAAAATAATCTACTAAGAATTCTACCCCTGCTCAGTGTCTTTTATCCAACTTTTATTTGAACAACCATTTCTCCTGTGAACTTTTTTTGGCATATAATTCAAAAATTCTATAATTCAATATTAAGAAGAGTTGTACAATCAATTTTAGAACATTTTCTTTGTTTATATACTTATTCTTATTAGCTCCCCATCTCCCCTAGCCTCCCCTGCCACACTCTCGAGGAACCATTAATCCAGTTTCTGTCTCTATAGATTTACCTATCCTAGATTTCATATATGGAAAACATCTTTAAAAACAAACAAACAAACAAACAAACAAAAACTAACAATAATAACAAAACAGAGAAAAACCTCACTAGAAAAGAAAGAAGAAAATATTAAAAACCACCAAATATTTAAAATGGGTCAAAAGGGGGATCAGATTATAAGATGTTAAATTTTAACCTAACTGCATCTGTAAAAATCCACTTTATAATGCATTCTGCATGATATCAAGGCTATTCACACTCCTGGTCTAGTATGGTCAGAGAGGATTCACCAGAAGCTTAATTCATGTGTTTTTCCCCACCATTTTTTTTTTTTTCTAAATCGAAACAACTTTTTATTTGAACAACTATTTCTTGAGCATTTTTCAGACATTGTTGTATATCCTTCACCAAGGATATAGCCGTAAAAGAGGGAAAAATCATGAAGTTATATATTCAACTGGGAGAGTTATAATAAGCATAAATGATTACAATGCAGTCTACTGAATGCAAGGATAAGCACAAGGTATTATGAAAGATGAATACCTGACTTGCCTTAGGGTGAACTCCACCCAATATTTTATTCAAACCAGTTTGAGTGAAGTTTTGTGTCTTGCAACGAAAAGAACTCCAGCTTGAACATCTTATTTAAATTAATATATATAGAGATCCTATCTCAACCCTCTAGGAGTGGTTAAGAATGCAGACAGGCTACATGGGTTACATTTTAGGCTCCATGACTCATTAGTATGTGACCTAGCACTTGTTATACAAACTCCTTATTCAACAATTTTTTTTCATTTACTCGTGGGGTTGCTGTAAAGACTCAATGGGGTATTTAATAAGTAGAGTTTTAGAAGTATGCTTGACAGCTGATAAGTGCTCAACAATTTTTAGTTGCTATTATTACAATCATTATTACTACTACTGCAGCTATTATGTTAATCTAATGTTTGTTGCAATTTGCTAGGAAAGGTTGAGTGACAGTATGTGTATGTGATTACCATGTTTAAAGTCTGGTCCTCAGTTTCCTGCCCAGAAAGTAAATTGTGTTAGTATACACAGAGATTAGCTCATGTGGGCCCTGGTGGTATATAAGCCAATGTAATAGTTAATTTATCATAACAAATTGTATTGCTGACGAATCAGGAAGTTCTGGCAGAGATACTGGCTCCATTAAATCAGCTCTGCTATCCACAGACTCTGGAGATCACTCTTGTTAACATATTCTCTTGACAAGCAGAGGGAAACACTCTTCTCTTTTTACCCACTGTTGTCCAGGGGATCCCAACAGACAGAGACTGTATAGGATAGTGTGGAACTGCGCCATAAGGTTGCTGAGCCTGTCAAATTTTTTTTCCAATCATTTTATTGGGGGCTCATACAACTCTTAATACAATCCATACACACATCCATTGTGTCAAGCATATTTGTAAATTTGTTGCCATCATCATTCTCAAAACATTTGTGTTCTACTTCAACCCTTGGTATCAGCTTCTCATTTTATCTCTTCC
>NW_022111358.1:14321108-14323624 GCF_000313985.2 Echinops telfairi
CCTCCCTACCCCCACTCCCTCACAAACCCTTGATAATATATAAATTACTATTATTTTGTCATGTCTTACACTGTACAAAGTCTCCCTTCAACCCCTTTTCTGTTGTCTGACCCCCAGGGAGGGAGTTATATATAGATTCTTGTAACCTGTTCCCCCTTTCTACCCCACCTTCCCTCCACCCTCCTGGTATCGCCACTGTAACCACTGGTCCTGAAGGGATCATCTGTCCTGGATTCCCTGTGTTTCCAGTTCCTGTACTAGACCTCTGGTCTAGCTGGATTTGTAAGGTAGAATTGGGATCATGATGGTTGGGGGGAGGAAGCAGTTAAGAACTAGAGGAAAGTTGTATGTCTCATTGTTGCTACACTTCACTCTGGCTGGCTCATCTCTTCCCCACAACCCTTCTGTAAGGGGATGTCCATTTGCCTACAGATGGGCTTTGGGTCCCCACTCCGCACTCCCCCTCATTCACAATGATGATTTTTGTTCTTTGATGCCTGATACCTGATCTCAGAGGGAAACCTTAACTTCAGCTTTTGGGTTGCCCTGTAATCATCCCCAATGTAAAAGATCATGCCAAACCATTTTAAAACAATTTATTCCATTGAAAAATACAGTTCACTTTGAGCCATGATAAAATGTACTAATATTTCCTGAAATCAGTTGAGTCTAAAATTGCCTTCTCCTATCTTCTTGGAATTCTTGCTACTTAGATTACTCCAGAGGGGCAACTGCTTGGAGCTTTGACTCATCGACGTGAGAGTGCTTGGCACTTAAGTATGCTTTAATAGCTATCACTCTACAAAACAGATGTTGGTATGTTTCGTGGGCATCATAAATATTAAGTGCGATGCTATATGGTTTGGAAAGCACTTCCCATTAATTGTTAATGCTCACTATGTGGATAAGAGAGGGAGAGTCCTTGGGGGGAAATCAGGATGCATTTTTATGTCTAACATTACTGTATTTCAATTTCAGGGTTAAAGCTGGAGAGTGTCTCTGACTCCTGGATATAATATGAAAATTCTAATTAATGTAATGCTTGCGTGTCGCTTGTTCCTCATATCTCCATACTGAGAGGTGCGTATGTAATTATTACAGGAGAGAGGGTAGAAGGAAAAGGCAGGAATGAATTCAAAGGCCAGTTCCACCTCTTCCTGGCTCAGTGACAATGGACTATTTATGTCTTTCTGATTTCAAGTATTTAGCCTATAAAATCGATGCTAATAACATTTTCAATTGTCTCCTATGCATGTGGAAGTCAGACATTAAATAAGGAAGACCGAAGACAAACTGGTGTTGGAGAAGAATATTAAAAGTACCACGCATTGCCAAAATAACAAACAGGTCTGTCTTGGAAAAAGTACAGCCAAAATGCTCCTTGGAGGCAAAGACTATAAGACATTTTCTCACTTACTTTGGACATGTTATCAGGAGAGACCAGTCTCTGGAGAAAGACATCGTACTTGGTAAAGTGGTGGGGTGGTGGGGCAGGGTAAAAGAAGAAGGTGCTTGGGTGGGGGAGGGAGGGGAAAAAGAAGAGAGAGACAAAAAGAGGAAGATGCTCAACAAAATAGATGGACTCAGTGGTTACAATAATGGACTCAAGCATAACAATTGTGAGGGCGACACAGGACCGGTCACTGTTTTGTTCTGTTGTACATTTGGTCGCTGTAGGTCGGAATGGATCGATGGCATCTAACAAAAGCTGTTCTGATCGTAGAATCAGAAATAAATGTTAAGATCCAAGTCAGTGCCTGGATTGCAGTTCATTGTGCTTTCTATCAAATTTGGGGACCATGGAGGCACTGTCAGGTAAGCATCAGACTGCTAACCACGAGGTGGGAGGTTCAAACCACTTGGAGAAAAATGAGGCTTTCTGCTCCAGTAAAGATGGACAGCCTCAGAAGCCCTACTTAGGATTGCCGTGAGTTGGGATAGACTCAATAGTAGTGGGTTTTTGAATTACAGCTTTGTTTGAAAACCACTGAAATGCCCACCAACATGTAAATGGTTAAATAAACCATTTTACTATGGCATATGCCACACCAAACACTCACCTAGTTTAATCTCTTACCATAAATGGTTAAATAAAGCATGACCAATGTGCATCGCTATGAGTCAGAACTGACCCAGTTGCAGTGAGTAATATGTGACTAAGTTCTTTTCATTGTTGGCAAGTGAAGATTCCGCATTTCTGCTCATCGTTTAGGAGGCTTTGTTCAGTGAGACTCCAGGTTCTTCCCTGACATCCCAAATGCAGCTCTAGTGCCTGCGGACCTTTCCTAGTTGCCCATGGCATGCATTCATTCATTTATTGAAGACCCACCATATGTCATGGACACAGTAGAGGACATAGATGCAAATACAATTACAGTGAACCCTCGCCACTTCGCGCTTCGACTTCCGCGGCTTCACTCTATCGCGGTTTTTGCGTCACAGCGCATGCTCTGTCATTACTGCCACTGATTGGCTCATACTGTACACGCTTCTGTCTGCATCCCTATGTATCGGAG
>NW_022111358.1:14324239-14331900 GCF_000313985.2 Echinops telfairi
AACCGCGATAAACGAGGGTTCACTGTACAGTAATATGTGACAAGTACGGCCTTCCATCTAGGGCTCTAGAGACCCAAAAGGAGCACACAGTTCTGCTCAGGGGAGAAACATCCCTGCAGGCAGGAGTGAGAAAAGGAAGCGCTTTGCCATGTGCGCTGCCATGAAAGTCACATGTGGTGGCTAATTCAAGTTTCTTTTTAAGACATCTTTTCCCTCCTTTGTACAAAATCTTTTGGATGTTTCCACCAAAAGACAATGCTTTCAGGTAGAAATGAAATAACAACAAAACAACAACAACAACAACAAAACATGTCTTCTCTGAAGCTAACCTGTCTATTCATCGATCAGTATATTTTTAAATTAACCATACTTTCTCTGTCAAATAAACCCTTTTGTTTCCGCCCCAGCACAACAGTCTCACAGCTTTGTCTGTGTGCACATCTCCAGCATTATATCAAGTTTGCTCTTGAGACTCTTGTAGGATCTCAGGGCACGGCGGGTGTCTTCTCCTCAGTTTCTGGAACTTAATGTACCCGAATAGGACTTCATTAATCCATGTACACAAATGAACTACGGCCAAATGGACATAAAAATTCTAGTGGTATGAAGCAGACAAAACCTTTTGAGTTAAAAGCAGCGCATGCAGGTGTTGTTCTTGCCTCGATGACCAGTCCATTAAAATGACCTGGAAAGCGGTTTTTAATATTTTTTTGTGATTTGGGTAGAACTTTGCAGTGAAAAGTTGTTTCCCATTCAGCAATTTATACACATTTTGCTTCAAGGCATTACTTACATGCCCCCTTAATGTAATCCTACTCTTCCCACTTACTCTTGGCCTCCCGGTTCCCATTCAACCACCTTTCCTGTCCCTTCCCGGCTTCTGAACTTTGTTTTTTGACAAATGTTGCCTCTTGGATCTCCTATGGTTGATTGTTCTGAAAAGCATGCTCTTCTTGGGAGTTCTTGTTCACTTTATCGGCCTGTCCATTGGCTGAAAGGTGATCTTCAGGACAGGGGTTAGTTCCAGGTCTGAAAGGAACTAACGTGTCTCAGGGACATCGTTTCGGAGGTTCCACTAATCTCTATTGGACCAATAAATCTGGTCTTTATTTATGATTTTGATTTTTGTTCTACATTTGTTTCCCACTCTGTCCAGCATCTTCTATTCTACCCAACCAGAGCAATTTGTAGTAGTAGCCGGGCACCATCTAATTATTCTGTTCCTGGGTTACTGGAGACTGTGGTTCATGTGGTCTATAGTCCTTTAGATTACCTGTTTTCTTGAGTTTTTTATTTTCTTCACTCTTCTTTTCTCTGGATGGGAAGAGACCAATAGTTTTCTCTTAGATGACCACTCCCATGCTATACATCCCCAGCCATGCTTCCCAGAGTAGGATGTCGAACATTGTGCACTATGTTAATACCAATTGACCTAAACATACCCTGAGACTATGGTCCAAAGTCGTCAAGCCCAGTAACTCAGTCCCTCAAGGTCTTTGTTTATGGTTAAGAAGTTTGCATAACTTTGCCCTCTGAATACTCTATTAAATACCTGGATATATATGTAGCACATATAAACACATGTAGAAACAGTCTCTGCCAAACCTGTATATGCTTATGGGTAAACCCCCATAAACTATACCCCACCTATTCTGCTGACATATCTACCTATGTATCCACTCAAAAATTATTACTTCTTATTAGTGTTATTGTAGGATGTGTATTTGATGATACTTACCGCTGTTGCCTTTTATTCTGTGTACTTCCCAATGTCTTCATTTGCTCTGGTTATGTTGTGCTGACCTCCCCTTATTGTGTACTGCTAGTCCCTTCGTCCACATCAGTATATATTTCTTTTCTAGTTAGTGATTTTCAATAAAATATGTTCCTGTGCATAAATCTTTTCTTGGCTTTTTACAATAGTGGTGTCATACACATTTGTCCTTTTATGATAGACTGATTTCACTCAGCATAATGTCCTCCAGGTGTACCCATGTTATGAGCTGGTTCATGGATCCAACATTACTCTTTATTGTGTAGTAGTAGTTCCTTGTGTGTATGTACCATAGTCTGTGAATCCATTCATACATTGATGGGCACTTAGGTTGCTCCCATCTTTTTGCTATTGTAAATAATAGTGCATTGAACGTGGGAATGCATATATCTATTTGTGTCATGGTTTTTTTCCCCCCTAGAATATATACCTAGTAGTGGAATTGCTAGATCATATGACATCTTTATTCTTAACTTTTAAAAGAAGTGTCATTCTACCTCCGATAGTGGCTGTATCATTTTATAGTCTCACTCCTAGTATACAGTAGTTCCACACAGTCCCCACACTTTCAGGAGCATTTGCTGTTTTATGTTTTTTTTGACCTTGCTATTGTTGCTGAGGTCAAATGATATCTTAACTCCATAGGAGTGGGAATGGCTAATGATCATGACATTCTCTTCATTTATTTGGTGTTAATCTGAAAGTCTTCTTTGGTGAAGTGTCTGTTCTTGTCCTTTGCCCCTTCTTAATTGTTTTCTTTGCCTTTTTGTTGTTCAGGTGTTGGAATTTTCTAAAAATTTAAAGATTAATCCCTTGTCAGATAAGTCCCACTATCAAGCTTCCCCACTCCCCCCAAATCTAGATTATCTTTTCACTTTATTTGGTAAAACCTCACTGCCATTGCTGACCCATAGTGACCCCTGTGGGTCTCTGCGACTGTAACTATTTCTGGGAGTAGAAAGCCCAGTCTTTCTCCCGCAGAGCTGCTGGTGGTTTCAAACTGGCAACCCTGCAGAGCACAGCCCAATATATAACCATTACACTACCAGGGCTACTTTTGAAGTGCAATATTAAGAGACTCTCTACCAGTTGTCAGTTTGTCATACTGTGGTGTCTTGTGTGTTGCTAAAAGCTATGTCACTGGTATTACAAATATCCAAAGTAAATAGGTTTTAGCAGAGCTTCCAGACTAAGAAGAGATTACAAAGAAGGAATAGGCTATTTCAGAAGAATTAAAAAAACCAAACCAAACAAACAACAACAAAACTGCTTAAACTCACTGCCATAAAATCATTTCCAACTCACAGTGACCGAGATAGTGTCAGGAGATGAGCCCCTCAGGCCGGAAGGCACTCAAAAGGTAATTGAGGAAGAGCTGCCTTCTCAAAGTTGAGTCGATCATAAGGTTGCAGATGGAGTAAAGCTTGTGGGAGTAAAGTCTTTGGAACCTTCATTTACAATGGGGCATGACACAACATGAGAAGAAACAGCTGTAAACATCAATTAATAATTTGAACTTGGAATGTACAAAATATGAATCTATAAAATTTGTAAGTAATTAAAAATGAGATAGCTGAAGTGGATTGGTATTGGCCATTTTGAATCAGAAAATCATATGGTTTATTACACTGGGAAAGATACAGTCAAGAAGAGTGGCACTGCATTCATCATCAATAAGGACATTTCAAGATCTACCCTGAAGTACGATGGTGCTTATGATAGAATAATGTCTATCCAAATTCATGAAAATTCAATCAGTATGACTATTATTCAACTATTATGCATCAACCGTGAAAGCTAGTGATGCATAAATTGAAGACTTCTACCAATGTCTTCAATCAGAAATTGATCATGAAATCAAGATGCATTGATAACTATTGGTGATTGGCATGCAAAAATTGGAAACAAAGAGGAAGGAACAGCAGTTGGAAAATGTGGTCTTGGTATATAGAAACAAAACCGGAGATCATATGATAGAACTTTGAAAGACCAATGACTTGTTCCTAGCAAATCTCGTTTTTTTCAACAACACAAATGGTGACCATACAATGTACTTCTCCAGATGGACTACCCAGAAATCAAGTTGACCCCATCTGTGGGAAGACACCATGGAGAAGCTCAGTATCAGCAGCTCAAACCAGGGAAGGGTTGACTCTGAAACTGCTCTTACATAAGTTCGGGTTGAAGCTGAAGAAAACCAAAACAAGTCCAAGAGAGCCAGAATATGCCCATGAGTCTGTCACACCTAAATCTCAACAACAGATTTGCTGCATTGAACACTAGTAACAGAATGTCTGCACCTATATTCAGAAGGCTGAATGGAATTGGATAACAATTTTATGCGTCCTCTATTCTGTTGATTTTCTTTTTCTTTTTTTTAATCATTTTATTAGGGGCTCATACAACTCTTATCACAATCCATATCTGTTGATTTTCATTGATTCAATTCTACTCTTTTGTCTTTCTTATGTGTTGTCTATTTTTGAAATTTTAATGTTACTATCTGTATTTCCAGTTTCTGTTTTATGTATGATTTCAAATTGTCTATTCATTTTGCCATTTTGTTCTTGTGCTATTTTCTTGACTTCTTGAATTCTTTTCTGTTTTCCTTTATTTTGTTTTCTGTAATATTTTTCATGATTTCTTGAATGACTCTCTCTCTATTTTCAACTCCTTATTAGTTCCATTACCATTTCTTCTCAAGAAGTTTTATACTTCTCTATTTTGGCCACTTGCTGAGGCCATCTTGTTCAGCTTCTTTATGTGTGATTTGATATTATCTGTTGTTAAGAAGGCATTAAGAGTTAGATTTATGTATTTTAATTAACTAATTATTACTCGCTGCCTTCTGATTTTTTTGTTTTGTTTTGAGCTATCCAGGCAGGCAGGATGTGCTACTCTGGTTGCTAGTCTGGCCACACTAGTGTGTTTACCCCGTTTCCAGGTGGATGGTTAGTGGCTGGGTGTGCATACATAGATCTCTGCTGGTCTCGTGAGCCACCTGAGGATGGTTTGGGCAGGTATTGGTCATTGTCTGTCATTAATCCAGTGGTGCAGGAGCAGGCAGTAGTACTCACTGAGTGGGCAGGGCAGTAGGTGTGGCAGGTGTCACTGTTTAGTAGGGGCACAGTTGCTACCTACCCACCACTGGTTAGTTAGTAGTGGTTGGTTAATAGTGAGTGAACGAGCACACAGCCATGCTGCCATCACCTGTCACACAGTAGGGAAGAGTACTGGTGAGCTAGCATGTGAACAGTCATGCACATGCTGTCTCTTGCCTGGGAAAGGAAGGTGGGAGGGCGCGACAGGGATGTGCATGGCATGGCACTGCTTCTTTCTAACATAGAGAAGGGAGCTTATCTGGGCCAGCTAGTAGGAGGGGCAAGATGAGCTGTCTGTACTGTTTTGGATTGGCTTGCAACTGCTTAGCTGAGTTGGTAGACAGGAGGGGTAGGGCAAGTGGCTGGCACTGTGCCAGGGTAGCCTGCCACCACTCGGTGGGGCTATCTTGCAGAGAAGACAGTGGTTAGGGGGTGGTGGTAGTCAGAGCTAGAGGGTTGCGGCCATTACTTTGGTCCCTGGTAGTTGGGGCCAGGAGTGGCGTGGTTTGTGCCACTAATCACAAGCGGGTAGAGAGGGAAGGGGTCTTCTGTATTTGTTTCATTTCATATTGGGATCATTGGTAGAGGGAAGGTGAGTGTGTCTGACTAACCCACCACTTTGGCCAGAAGTCTCCTACTGATTAGCTTTGCAGTGAGCAGCTGTAGATGAACTCAACTGAAACTCTGAAATCAAATCATGCATAGCACCAAGCTGGTTTTTTGGAATGAATTTTCAAAAGTTAAACAAATTTAAAATTCTTTGGTATGTCTCCCAAGCAGTCTGATTTAGTAAATTGCAAAAGAAAATAGAAATGAGAACAAAAATCACAGAAAAATGAGCTTTATTTTTTCAGAATTTTTACTCTAGGTCAGCCAGTAGGAGGGGTTGAATCATTTTGAATGTAATAATAAAAATGCAGCTTCTCCCTAATCCTACCCAATAAATGTAGAACAAACACTTTAAGTGTATTGTTATGAAAAGCACCACGTTGCTAGTTTGCCTGGGTCCTTTCCCTTGAAAGAGGAATGGGAAGCAGTGAGTTGTGGCTATTTGAGGGTAGTTTGAGTTTGAGTTTACCAGGTGGTGAAATGGGAAGATGTAGGTAGGATCATTCCAAAGATAAAAACAGCTATGTGAGCGCTCAGAGACCTTGGAGTAGGGAAGCTGGGGCAACAGGGAACATTTATTTCCCCTCCATCTCCCACCTACCAAACTTCGAAGATTTGTCAACACTTTCTGTCTCCTTTTCTCTTTCCATTTATTCCTCAATTTACTGAAATCAGGCTTCACTATGGCCAGGGGTCCTTCCATGGCCTCTGAGGAGCCTCGGTGGCAGTGAGTTTGGCTTTTGGTTTGGCACATGGTTACCAATGACTTTCTTGCTAAAGAATCCTTCAGCATAGATTGGATAGTTTTCAGATCTTTACTTAATTTATTTTTATACCTTATTTTACACTTCGATAGTTTCTTCTTCATGAAATGCTTTCTTCTCTTGGTTCCTTGGAGACACTTTCTCATATCTTTCTAATTATTCCTTCTCGGTCTCTTTTTAGGCTCTTCTTCCTGTACTTGACCTTTCTATGTCAGTGTTGTTAGGGGCTGACCTTCAGATTCTGCTTCTCACCTACACCCTCTCCCATGTGCATCGCATTCACTCCTAGAGTTTTGGTTAACTTCTATAAACTGGTGGAGGATCACTGAGGATACTGTGGGTGAGGCATTGAGTTGCTATCTGTAAGGCTAGCAGTTCAAGCCCATTAGCTGCTCCACAGAAGAAAGGTGAGACTGCTTCCACAAAGATTCATGGTCTTGAAAACCCTATATAGGATCTCTATGAGTAGAATGAACTTGATGACAGAGAATTTCAGTTATGTTAAGGAACCAACAGCTCTCAAATCTATATTTCTATCCCTGATTCCTTTCTCAAGATTCAAACACTGTATTAATCTACCTTATGGATATCTTCATTGAGACCCATGTTTCCCAAAATGAGTAATACCACTCCCTGGCGGGCTCTGGAATGATCTAGGGGAAGCTGCAAAAGTACTACCTATACTTTATCCTGGATTATGGGTTACAAAAGTTTTTAGTTGCCAGAGGGGTACTCAGTAAATTTTTTTTTCTGTAAACGGGATTCCGGTCAGTCAAGTAAGTTTGGGACCCTATGACCTAGACAATCCATAGGAATGGCTTCATAGCAGCACGACTGTTTAAATGTAGTCCTGAAGGTCATATAGAATTTATTCAGTTGAAAGAGACAAGTGACAAGGAAGAAAAATTTGGAAGAACATTGCTAGAAGGAGTACATGCAAACCCTACTGGAGTTAGAGAACATGACCTAGTTCAGAGAACAGCACCTGGTTTAGCATGATTGAAATATAGAGCCCTAAGGCTCTAAAGCCATAAGCCATAGGCTTTAGAGAAAATTAGAGGACTGATTATAGAATATTTTGAGGTATTATGAAACATATACGGAGGAAGGTGGCTTTATACTGAGGGCAAGGGAAACCATTAAGACTATTGAATCAGAGAAATAAACACTCAGAGATATATTTAAATTAGGTCTCTGTAACTGTGGTCTGGAGCATGTATTAAAATAGGGACCAAGATCTGGGGCCTCGGAGCCTAGAGCTCAAATAAGCGACTGTGTTAGTCTGGATTGACTAGAGAAACAAATTCATAGACACTCATATGTGTATAAGAAAGAGCTTTTGAATATTGAGCAATTGAATATTGAGAAAACATCCCAGCCCAGTCCAGATCAAGTCCATAAATCCAATATTAG
>NW_022111358.1:14332280-14338153 GCF_000313985.2 Echinops telfairi
ACTCTTAATCCTCAAATTGACATCAGATTTTGTAACTACCACAGCAACCATCTAATTAGGAATCAACTGGAGCTACACAGAAGAAGTGCACCAGTTTGTGTGATGCTGGGTATCGATGGGAGGAGTTACAAGAGGTCTGAAAACATGCAAACATCTGGAGGTGGAGGAGTAGTGAGTAGGGAGAGACTGGGACCCTTTTGTGGGGTGGATGGACGATTATTCTCAAAGGGATCATCTGGAACGGATGGCAACTACGGTGTGCGGTATTGTACTGATGAACCAAGCAAACTCGCTCTAGTGTGAAACATTTCTGTTCTTTTCTTTGTCCTTTTTGAGGCAAGTGGGGCAGGGATGGGTAACCCTGTAGTAAATGGGGACTGGGCCAATGATTTTTAACATGTCCTTTTCTTTCTTTAACATAGAAGTACTTATCTGCCCTATGTCATCATTCTTGTTAGACTTTGGACTATTTGCATGTTTTTGTTTGGGTTTTTTTGATGTTTCGCTACACATAAAATTCAGCAACTGGGCGGATGGTTTCTGGTGGTCATGGGAGGAGAGAGGGGATCCAACAATGAGGGGAACAAGAGAATAGTAACTCTTGTTACTATTAGTTACTATGAGTAACTCTAGTTCTAAATTTGATGGCAAAGAGTGTGTAGTTTCCCTCTCAATAGCAGTGGGTTTGGATTTTTTTTTTTTACTAGGGAGAAAAGGACAGTAGAAGGGGCTCTTTGGAATCATGGAATATTAGAAATTCTCAAAGGATCTTGTCCAGCTTCCTCATTGTACAGATTGAATTAGCTAAGGTTCAATGAATGGAATTGTACTTGACCAAAGTCATGAAGCTTTTAGAGATAGAAGTAAGATTAGTAGCCCTGGTTCTTGGTCTGAATGATGTCTTTATTACTCTGACTTGCATCCAAAAATCTTGTGACAATCAAAACATTATAAGAAAGAAGCTTTATGAGATAAGCTGGCCTGGTAACAAAAAGAGCTCAGGAGTTGAAATAGGAAAACTGGGATTTAAGTTTTTACCATAATTACTGGTTGTGTAATCTTACTGGGCTCAAGTCTTGGTTTCTTTTGTTTGTTTGTTTGAAACTGGCTCATATATCACAAAATAATCCAAGTCGGTTTGAGTTTAATTTTCCTCCTTTTATGGTGACTCAGACCAATGTTTAGATCTGATGGGTAAAGAGTCTGGCTGGTTTTTAAAGCTGTGCCCCTTTCTCTCTCTCTCTCTCTCTTTCTCTGACTTCTATCTCTCTATCTCTCTCCTTTTGTTTGTGGAATCTAATACATCCAAAGAAACACATACAGTCACACAACCCCTCTTCCAAAGTCAGTGACAGGATTATCCTCCCTTCCCTTCTCACTTTCCTGTCTCTTCCCTTTACCCCACCCTTGGCTTTGTAGGAGTCTTTGAAGTCTTATCCTTTAGTATGACAACCATTTTACTTTTTCTTTTTTGCCTTAATAATAATGGTGTCATCGAAGATTTCTCTGTATGAGGTTGACTAACTTTGCTAAGCATAATGTTCTTTAGTTTTATCCATGTCTTAAGGTGTTTGGTTTCTTCATCTATAAAATGGGTCAGAATTATTATCTGTTGTGAAGATGAAAGCACTGTCAATCATAAATCTTTATGTGGAAAAGTAGCTCTACAGGAGGTGGCTGAGGTGGGGGTTGGAAGGATGAGATAGTTTCCACAGTTGGGCTTTAGGGGCCCTGAAATTGTTTTGTTCTTGTGTATTTTTCTGGGAAAAGTATTTGAAAATCGCATCAGATTTTCATTTCCCAGAAGAGGTTAAAAAGGGCTGCTGATGTGAGTGCTCGACACTACTACTATCACTGACCCGAGACAAGTGCAGTTCTACAGAGACAGATGAAGGAAGCAAGTCCTTGGACTATGAGATGATCTTTGGTAATTACAGGAAAAATGCAGGTCACCTAGTGTGCACCATACAATATTTACTTAAAATTCAAATTTAACTGTGTATCCTGGTGGCATAATGGGCTACTCCCTGAGCTGCTAACCACAAGTTAAGCAGTTCAAATCTGCCAGTCTCTCTGTGGGAGAAAGATGAGGCTCTTTTACTCCGACCTCCAGGGTCTCAGTGAGCCAGGATCAGCTTGATCACAGGGAGCTGAGCTGAGCTTGGTCCTATATTTGCATTTTCTAAATCTGACAAGCCTAGAAATTCACTCATTCACAGATAAGCTGACTTATGTTTCATTAATTCACCTTCCAGGCCTGGAGGCACTTCCCCTGCTGACAGCAGAAATGGAATGATGATGTGTTCAAGAAGCAAAAATGGAAGTCAAAGAGATGCCACCTTGAAGATTAGACACCGTGAGAACCATTTTTGTTTTACTGAAGAAAAATTCACATATCATACACTTCCATAGCTAAATTGCTTTTATAAAGAGTTGTATATTGGGATAGTTAGTTTATTGTACCAACCTGGCTGATAAACACATGTGGAGTTAATTGAAAGGCAGAGGGATAAATGGCTCAGTGAGCCTCGCCTTTCTACTTCTTGGGTCTCTTGCTTTCTGATGGTCAGACCAGGGTGCAGCTGCCTTAGCCAGTTCCCTGCTTTAACTGGCAAGGTTCACTTCCTGCAAGACATCCCTGAGGAGAAGCCACATGGACCTACCCCGATGCAGCCCTGGGTGCTGGAGCAGCCGTGTGGAGACCCCTGCCAGCGCTGAGATGCTTACACATTCACTGACTCGGCTTTCCTCCTGCAGTCAGTGTGTTTTGTGAGATGGAAGAGGACTTTATGGATTGGTGTTGGACATATGGGTTAATGGGTTAATGTTGGACTTGTGGGCTTGGGCAGCACTGGGTTGGGATGTTTTCTTGATGTGCACTTAACCTTTATTTAAAACTCTCCCTTATACATGAGTTTCTGTGGATTTGTTTCTTTAAAGTACCCAGATTAACACAGTGAGCAAAGATATTTGGGAAGGTATAAAATACCTCTATTTAGAAAGCAATTTATAAGTTGTACATTTTCTCAATTTTTAATTGCTTTGTATTACAAGTACATGATAGGATTTTAAAATTTAGAAATATTGGCTTTCATACTTTATATAGCCACTTTCTCTTTTACTTAAAACAGATCTATCTGCCCTTTAAAATAAACTAACCACAGCAAAGTAATCTATTTATTATCAATCCCACAGTTTACTGACAAATTTAATGTAGCAATTACCCATTGGTCTTTGTATTAGATACATTACTATAGTAAATATCAGGATATTTTGAAAGTAGCATATCTAATTTATTTTCCATAAACATTGTGTAAGATTTTTTTAATGAAATGTTTTTGCTGTTTAGTTAAAAACCTTGCTTCACAAATGTGGTGAAGAAAGCTGATGATGCCTGGCTATCAAAAGATATAGCGTCTGGGGCCTTAAAGGCTTGCAGGTAAACAAGCGGCCATCTGGAAGAGAAGCAACAAGCCCACATGGAAGAAGCACACCAGCCTGTGTGATCATGAGGTGTGGATAGGATCAGGTAACAGGCATCAGAAGACCCCCAAACAAACTAAAAAAACATTGTTGAAAACTAGGGTGGCCAGAGCAGAGACCTCAAACCCACCTTTAGACAATAGGACATCCCCTCACAGAAGGGTCCTAAGGAAGGGATGAGTCAACCCGGGTGCAGTATAGCACTAATGAAACACACAATATTCCTCTGGTTCCTTGAGGCTTCCTCACCCCCAACTATCATGACCCCAGTCCCGCCTTTCACTATGGACTAGACCAGAGCATGTATACAGATACAGATAAGAGCTCATGACACACGGAATCCAGATCATACAAACCCCTCAGGAACAGAAATGAGAGTACCGTACTAGGAGAGTAGGGAGAAGATGGGGATAGGAGGGAAGGGGGAACTGACCACAATGATGGACAAATAAACACACACACACACACACACACACACACACACACACACACACACACCAGGGACACACAACAAAAGAACCCTGGGGGAAGAGAGATAGTGGTTGGTGTAAGATATGAAAATAAAAATTTATAATTTATCAAGGGGTCCTGAGGATGGGAGGGAGGAAGAAGAGGAAAAGAGGAGCTGATACCAAGGGCTCAAATAAGAAGTAAATGTTTAGAAAATAATAATGGAAACATATGTACAAAGATGTATGGCCTGTAAGAGCCCCCAATAAAATGATCTTTAAGGAGGGAGGGGAAAAATGAGGACCTAATGTCGGGGGTTTAAGTGGAGAGAAAATGTTTTGAGAAACGATGTACAAATGCGCTTTACACAATTGATGTGTATATGGATTGGGATAACAGTTGTATGAGCCCCTAATAAAATGTTAAAAAAAAAAAAAAAGATCTTTGAAAACAAAAACAAACAAAAAAACACCTTTGAGCCAAAACTATCCCATGAGGTCATCTTTCAGCTAAATAGCAGATTGGCTGAGAAAATAAACAATATTGCCCTTGAGTACGGTCCTTTTAAAAAAATCATTTATATGAGACCAGTCAACACTTACTCTAAAGTGAAAACAAATAAGAAGGCAGGAAAAATAAATGACTGGAAATGGAACAACCAGACAAGAAATAATGAATTGACACACTCTGTAACATGTAACTAATATCACTAAGCATGATGTGTAGAAATTGTAAAATGATAACCGAAATTTCTGGGTAAACATTTATCTGAAACACAATAAAATACAATTAAAAATAATAAAACTTTGCTTTAAAAATATATTAGATACGCTTAAACAAAAAATATCCCTTACCATCCTCTTAAATCCAAGCAATAAGTTGGTTTAACTAGTAATAAATGCTTCCCTTGAGTATCATGCTCTTTTAAGGACTATCTATATGGGATCAAATTGACAACAGCAACTCAAAAAATTAGACAGGAAACTTAAAGGCAATGAATTTATGTTAATGGCAGAAGAAAAAATCAGAGGAGAAGGAGAATGGTTGTATAACTGGAAGAATGTAATCAATATCACTAAATGATAGCTATAGAAACTGTTTAATTGGTTTTGCTTGAATGTTTTATGTTTTGCTGTATATATTCTCAACAATGACAAAATGAAATATGTGTGTGTATACATATGTGTGTGTGTGTGTGTGTATGCAGAGAGAGAGAGAGAGAGATTGAGACTATGGAGTAAAAGCCAAGGTTTTAATTTATTCTCTCCATGCAACAAGTAATACTAATAGAGAAATTGTATTCTTCTCAAAGCATTTGAAAATTCATTGAAAACGTATCCATAAAAATGTTAACAAGAAATTTCTCTGGGTGATATTATAAGCAATTTTATCATCATTTTCCTCGTCCATATTTTCTGATGTTTTTCAAGTAAACATATTTAAAGATAGAGATAACTCAGAAAAAGAAACCTACTGCACTAGGAACAATCTTTGGGATATTAAAGTTGACATTTTGAAGCCTGCATTTTCACTTAGCATATTTTATTACTATTAATGAATTGCAATTGCGGCTTACCTTGCCATCTGTTAAATGGGAATGAAGAAAACATTTCTTGACGTTATTGCCTAAGCTGAGGGGAGAGTATTTAAAGCACTTCACAAAAGCTCCTGACACACTATACATGCTTAATCAACGGTAGCCATGGTTGTTATTAGTATGTACTATTTGTAAAAATAAATTCCCTAGACATTCTTACTTAACCACATTCTCAAATCAACAGGAAGTAAATACTTGGATTCTTTAGAAAAGCCATTAGAGGGAGTTTTTGTTTAGGGGGCATTAAGTTTATGTTAATGGTGGTGGGAAGGAATAATGAAAAGACATACACAACTGGAAAAATGTAGTCATTAAAATGTACCTGTAGAAATTGTTCAGGGTC
>NW_022111358.1:14349228-14350715 GCF_000313985.2 Echinops telfairi
AAAAACAAACATAAAAAAGGTCAACATTCAACCATTTCAAGAAGCAGCATATGATCAAGAACCAATCGTACTGCAGGAAGAAATCCAAGCTTTACTGAAGGCATTAGAGAAAAACAAAGCTCTGAGTATTGATAAATTATTAACTGCAATGTTTCAGCAAACTGATGCAGCACTGGAAGCACTCACTAGTCTAGGCTAACAAATTTGGAAGAATTTCAATTGACTGGAAGAGATCCACATTTGTACCCATTCCAAAAAGAGGTAACCCAGCAGAAGGCAGAAATTATCTAACAACATCACTAATGTCTTATACAAGTACATTTTTGCTGAAGAAAATTGAAAAATGGTTGCAGTAGTACATTGACAGGAAACTGTCATAAATTCAAGCTGGATTCAAAAGAAAAGGAACAAGAGATATCATTGCTGCTATCAGATGGATCGTGACTGAGAGATGTTTACTTATTTTAACAACTATGCAAAACATTTGACTATATGAATTGTAGAAAACTATGGATAACATTAAGAAGAATGGGAATTCCAGTACACTTAATTGTGCTCATGTGGAACTTGTACGTAGATCAAAAAGCAGTCATTCGAACAAAACAAGGGAATACTGCAGGTTTAAAATCAAGAAAAGTGTGTGTCAGACTTTTATCTTTTTAACATGTTTACTCAATCTGTGTAGTGAGCAAATAATTCAAGAAACTGAACTATGTGAAGAAGAATGGGACATCAGAATTGAAGGCTCATTAACAACTTATGATATGCATATGACATACCTTCCTTGCTAAAAGCAAAGAGGACTTGAAGTGCTTACTGATTTAGACAAGGACTACAGCCTTCAGTATGGATTACAACTCAATTTAAAGAAAACTAAAATCCTCACAACTGGACCAATGGGCAACATAATGATGAATGGAAAATGTACTGAAGTTGTCACGGATTTCATTTTACTTTGATTCATTTACTTTATAATCAATGCTCATGGAGGCAACAGCCAAGAAAGAAATTGCGTGCATCTACTTTGAGAGCCCTCTTTAGAGTTAAAGAGCAAGGACGTCAATTTGAGAATTAAGGTGCCCCTGAACAATGCATGGTATTGTCAATTGCCTCATGTGCTGGTGAAAGCTCGAGGATGCATCAAAATTGCAGTGTTTACACAGAATATAGAAAGTGCCATGAACACATTTGTCTTGGAGGAAATGGAACCAGAATGCTCCTTAGAAGTGAGAATGGCAAGAGTTAGTCTCATATCCCCTGGACATATTAAAAGGAGGTACCAGTACCCAGAGAAGAGCGTCGTGTTTGGTAAAGCAGAGAGTTAGTGGAAAAAAGGAAGGCCGTTGGCAAGATGGACAACACAGTGGCTGCAACAATGGGGCCCAACGTAACAGTTGTGAAGCTGGCTCAGGACTGGCAGGGTTTCGTTCTGCTGTACATGGGGCAACTAGGAGTTGTCAGTCCCGTCAATAACTTCTCCAGGATCT
>NW_022111358.1:14352155-14353182 GCF_000313985.2 Echinops telfairi
CCCCCATCTATGAAAGCTTGTAAGCCAACCACTTCATGCCTTTATCCCCCAAATATTGGGTACCCAGTTTAATTATACAAGCTATATACGAAAAACCAACAGCCAACGTGTTAGTCAATGGAGAAAAGATGAAAACAATTCCACTGAAAAAGGGGACCAGACAAGAATGCCCCTTGTCCCCACTTCTATTTAACATCATACTGGAGGTCCTAGCTAACAACGTAAGACAAAAAAAAGACATCAAATGTATTCATCTGGGGAAGGGAGAGGAAAATTATCATTATTCGCAGATGATATGATTGTGTACATCAAAAAATCCCCTAAACTCCACAAGTGGAGTGTTGGAAGAAATAGAGAAATATGACAGAGTGGCAGGATACAAAATCAACAAACAGAAGACTACCAGTTTGCTATACACATCAGACAAGATCACAGAAGAGGCAATTAAAAAGGTAGTACCCTTTACAATAGCCAAGCACAAATTGAAATATCTAAGGATATACCTGAGTTAAAAAATGAAAGATTTGTATGAGGAAAATTATATAACACTCTCACAAGAAACCAAGAGTGACTGACCTCAACAAATGGAAGAATAGCCCAGCTCGTAGATTGGAAGACTCAATATAGTAAAGATGTCAGTTCTGCCCAAGGCACTATATAAGTTTAATGCTATCCCGATATGAATACCACCATTCTTCTTCAAAGAATTGGAAAAACTGATTAACAACTTCATGTGGAGAGGGAAGAAGCCCAGAATTAGCAGAGAACTCCTCAAGAAGGACAAAGTGGGCAGAAGACAATCCACATGGATGCAACCAGGCCTCGAAAGCCAGAGAAGCCAGAGAAACCCCTGCCAGCACTGAGATGTTTCTAATGACACTGGATCCAAAGACTTTCTACCCACTGCCTGTGATCTTCTGCATTCAGCATCATTGCATGTGTTTCGTGAGTCTGAAGAGGACTTTATAAGTTGATATAAGAAATATGGGCTAATATCAGACTTATGGACTTGATCTGGACTGGGCTG
>NW_022111358.1:14355048-14356284 GCF_000313985.2 Echinops telfairi
TAGAAATGTGTAGCAGGGGAACAGGGCACTAACCCACCCAAGGGGAGGGTATTGTTTATATCTGCACAGGGAAAGAGGGACCAGACTTCAATCCGGTGTTCCAGGATGTGAATACAGTGTGCCAAAATGGAGCGGGGAGCCAGTGGAGGGGTCTGAGGGCCTGGCCCCAATTCCAACTACGTGGACAGCTGCCCTTCCCCCAGAAGAATTTACTTTAGAGGACAGCACTGAATCCATAGCTTGGGGAGAGGGACATGTCTGATCAGAAGACACGGGAGCAAATGAAGGGGGAGGAAAAGAGTGGAGCGCATCCTGGCCCACCAAGCATTGAGGATGATATCCCTTCTCAGAACAGCCAATACACAGAGTGGACCATATGGCTGGCCCCACTATGAGACATGACGTCCCTTGCTGACCCATGGCCCTACAGCGGACAACACTGGAGACACTGTCGGGATTGGCCTGCTCTGGCCCGACCACATCAAGGCAAAACACTAAGGGCATGTAGCAGAGCAGCTGGGGGAGCAGAGCAGGGAGGTCCCGAGGGAGTACCAAGGATAGACTTTGGGACCAGGGCGTGGCACCCCCACCAGATTCAACTGGAGGACACTCCCAGAGGTTCACAAACAGACCTTGAACTATTTACAGGTTTTTCTCTTTTTAAAATTAAAAAAAAAATTAAATTTTTGTGTCATTGATTTTGTTGTTGTCATTGTTTTGTTTTCTTTTGCGCTTTGTTTTGCTATGTCTTTTTTTTGTGTGCATATTATTATCTCTGTAGATCTGTCTAGATAAGATAGGCTGGATGAACAGTCTGGAGGAGAAAACAACGGGACTGATGGTTCCAGGAGGACATGGGAGAGGGGGAGGTGGGGGAAAGGAGGTGGTGTTGACCAATCCAGGGACAAGGGAACAATAAGTGATCCAAAATCAGTGGCAAGGAGGGTGTAAGAGGCCTGGTAGGGCTTGATCAAAGGCAATGTAGCTGAGAGGAATTACTGAAACCTAAATGAAGGCTGAGTGTGATAGTGGGACAAGAGGAAAGTAAAAGGAAATAGAGGAAAGAACTAGGTGGCAAAGGACATTTATAGAGCTCTAATTACAGGCATGTACATATGTAAATATACTTATATATGATGATGGGGAAATATATTTACGTGCATATATTTATAGATTTAGTATAAAGATAGCAGATGAACATTGGGCCTCCACTCAAGTACTCCCTCAATGCAAGAA
>NW_022111358.1:14357566-14364110 GCF_000313985.2 Echinops telfairi
CATATGTTGCCTTCGTTCTTTTCTAGACATTTACTTTCTATTGAGTCCTTGGTATCAGCTCCTCTTTTTTTCCCTCCCTCCCGCTCACCCTCATAACCCCTTGCTAGATTATAAATTATTATTATTTTCCTATCTCACACCGACTACTGTCTCCTTTCCCCCATGTTTTCTGTTGTTCTTCCCCCTGAGAGGGGTTTATGGTTATGTGTCAATCATTGCGATTGGTTCCCCCTTTCTCCCTTCCTACCCAGCTCCTTCTCTCTACCCTTCCGGTATCACTATTCCCAGCCCTGTTCCTGGATTTCATGTGTTGTGAGCCCCCATCTCTTATCTATACCTGCGTACGTGCTCCGGTCTGGTCTGAATTGAGACGCAGCATTGTGGTCATGATAGTTCCAACCCCCTTTTAGATGGAAATGCACAGAATGACTCACAGTAACACATCTGGGAAACCTGAAAACCACTTAGAAATTCCTTCCACTTGGGATGTTTATCTTAAACAATAATACTACATTTGTTTTTAATAAAACTCTGCTTTATCAAAATGAACTGACTACAATTATAAACTTTGCATTCCATATTAGCACGTGTTTAGCTTTAAACTAAATAAAATTATAGAAAGATAAGTTAAACCTCCCTGATGGCTCCAAGTAGAGTAGTTTGTAAGTTCACATTCTAATTACCACTTTAAAAAAATCATTTTATTGGGGGCTTTTACAATTCTAAGTACCACTTTTAAAACTGAGAACTTAGAAAAGTAATTATATTTTAATAAGTTTGTTCATTTATTAAAATGACTTTTAATCTAAACTATTTATCTTATGTAAATGGAAACAGAGCTAATTAATCAAATGAACACAGGTCTGCAATTAACACATAGAAATAAAACATCTTTTAAAAGATTCATGCAGATTTAAAATGCCCAATCATTGTTGGTAAAGAATTACTAATTCTACAAACCAGTAATGCCAATTCTATGCCTTCAATTATTATTTTCAAACCTAAAAATATAATATTGGTATTTAAGTCATTTCAAGATGTTTATGTAAGGCTATGATCATCTTTTTACCAGCTGAATTTAAGAAGGAACAATTTCAAGAGTAACATGATAGGAGCTGATGCCTCAGATGCCCACCTCTTATGTTAAACTCTGGTTCTTGGATGAACTAGAAAATAGGAAAATAAAAGCCAAAGCAGAGAGGTCTTCAGTAAAGCATGTCTTCATTCTACATATCATTTATAGTTACATTAAATGAAATCACTCTGCTTGTCTACTCCTTTTCTTTAAAAATATTTAATATAGTACTTTTCATATACAATTTTTTTAAGTGCATCTCCCAAACTTTGGACATGTTATCCAGAGAGAACAGTCCCTAGAGAGGACATCTTGCTTAATAAAGTAGAAAACTAAACAGGCCAAACCCTATCGGACAAAGTAGAATTAACTGCCCCTGTGGGTTTCTGAGACAGTAAACCCTTACAGGAGTAGAAAACTCTTCTTTCTCCTGAGTAACAGAGGGTGGTTTCAAACTCCTGACTTTGAGGTTAGCAGCCCAACCCTATCCCACTGCTCCACCAGGACTTCTATGGTAAAGTAGAAGGGCAGTAAGAAGAGAAAGACCTGTGATGAGATGGATCGACACAGTGGCTACAGCAATGGGCTCAAGCATCACACTAACTGGAGGGATGGAGCAGGATGGGGCAGGGTTTCCTTCTGTTGTACAGGGGGTTGCTGAGTTGGAACACACCTGATGGCACCTAACAACAATTACAACAACAAAAATCCTAAAAAAGTATATTTGAATATTTATTTACTCACAATAGATATTTAATTTTTTTTCAAACCTAAAAATGCAATATTGGTACTTAAGTAACTTCCAGGTGTTGATATAGGACCATAATCATCTTTGCACCAGTTGAATTTAAGTTGAAAAATATATAGCAAAAATTCTGGGGGAATCGATCACAATGATCAACATAGGCCACCCACCAGGGGGACGAATAACAGAAAAGTGGGTGAAGGGAGATGGTGGAAGATGTAAGATATGAAAATAATAATAATTTATAATTAATCAAGTGTTCGTGAGGGAGGGAGGGTGGAGAAGGGAGGGAAAAATGAGGAGCTGATATCAAGGGCTCAAGTCGAAAGAAAGTGCTTTGAAAATGGTGATGGCAACATATGTACAAATGTGCTTGACACAATGGATGGATGTATGGAAAAAAAATTTGGAAAAATTGTTTTGTTGTAATGGATCTTGTTACAATTTACATATTAAAATCCTAGAACAGCCCATCTGAATGAATGGAATTAGCATAAATATAGACAGAATTACTAAAAAAATTTTATCAACTTCAATGGTGGACCCATCTCCTATTGCACACGTCTTCTCTTCCTAGGTTGTCATAAACCATCATGTAAAAAGCTATTTTGAGATATTACCTGTTGAGGCTACCAAGCTCATACAGGTTTAACAGAATTAAGTACTTCATCCACTTACTTTAAAATTAAGAAGTCTTTGGTTGTCAATAATTCTATGAAAATTACAGTAACAACTGAGTAATCTCATCTATAGGATCTTTTGTTCTAAGTGATAATCTCTTTGGCCAAAAGGTTTAAATTCATTGTGAGCATCTATTATTGTCTAAGAATTATCTTCCCCTATCAAGATTATATCTTTGAACCACTTTATCACCTTTTCTGGTCAGAATACTCATTATTTTTGAAAAGAGCTCCACATTCTTTCTTTTGCTTTCCCTTAACCCAGGCTCTCCATATCAGAGAGTCTGTTATTGATGCTGTTAGGTGTCATCGAGTTGGTTCTGACCAGAGCATGGACACCAGTACAGATAAGAACTGGAAACACAGGAAGTCAGAACAGATGAACCCCTCAGGACCAATGAGAGTAGCGAACCAGGAGAAAGAGAAGGTGGACGGGAGAGAGGGGGAACCAATCACAATGATTGACATATAACCCCCCTCCCAGGGGGACAGACAACAGAAAAGTGGGTGAACAGAGCCATCGGTCAGTGTAAGACATAAAAAAAATTATAAATTATCAAGGGTTCATGAGGGAGGAAGTATGGGAGAGGGGGAAAATGAGCTGATACCAAGGGCACAAATAGAAAAAAAATGTTTTGAGAATGATGGGGGCAACAAATGTACAAATGTGCTTGACATAATGGATGTATGTATGGATTGTGATAAGAGTTGTATGAGCCCCTAATAAAATGATTTAAAAAAGAAAATAAGCAAAGAAGCTGAACAGATATTTCTTCAGAGCAGATATAGAAAAAGGATGAAAAGCACATAGAAAGAAGATCAATATCATTAATCATTAGAGAAATGAAAATCTAAACTACAATGAGATGCTAGCTCAAGCCCATAATTATAGCTATAATCAAGAAGATAATAGCTTATGCTGCAGAGGATATGGAGAAATTAAACATCATATACTGTTGGTGGAAATGTAAAATGATGTATTTGCTTTGAAAACAGTCTGTAAATTCCTCAGAAGGATTACCTTGTGACCCAGCAAGTCACCTAAGAGAAATAAATGCATATGTCCAAGCAAAAATTTGTATATGAATGTTCAAAGTGACTATATTCATATAATAGCCCAAAGCCCACATGTTCATCAACTGATGAATGAATAAATAAAATGTATATGTCCATACACCAAAATATTCAGCAATAAAAAGAAATAAAGTACTGATACATGTTACAACATTAGAAAATGAGAACGTTTATGCAAAGTGAGAAAAATCAGTCACAAGAGATCATATATTATATAATTCCATTTATCGAATATGCTCAGAATAGACAACTCTACAGAGTAGAAATTAGAGTAGTTTCCACTGCCTTCCAGTAGATTCCACTTCAGAGCAACCTTACAGGCCGGGATTAAACTGCTCCAGAAAGCTGTCAATGCTGCAGTTTGCCTCGTCTTTCTCACCCAGAATGGCTGGTGGGTTCAAGACGCTGACATTTTGGTTAGCAGCCTGAATTAGACTGGGTTGTCCAGAGAAACATTGGGTTTTCCAGTATAAGTCATATATGTATAGGAAGAAACTTTATATCAAGAAAGCATCCCAGCCTGGTACAACTCAAGTCCATGGATCCAGCGTCCTCTTTAGACTCACATAGAAGAAGGTCGATGATGCAGAAAGGGCCAGTGGGTGCAAAGTCCAGTGGATCCAAGGTCAGCAGAAACATGGCAGAGCACAGACAGCTCCCAGAATAAGCAGTCCCCATGGGGCTGCCCAAAGAGTCCCAGCAAGAATGAAGGTGAATGGCAAGAGAAGAGGCAGCTCTTACTGTTTCTCTTGCAGAAAAGTCCACACCCTCAAGAAGGCATAATCAAGCTGTGACCTGATTGATAGGTTGGACTCCCACAATTTCATAGAAATTCAAGTGTGCACAAAATGTAACTATCACACAGCCCATTGCTTAACCCCACTGCACTGCCATGGCTCCTTGGATTAATTCTTCAGGAAAGGCAAATCAAAACTATAGTGAGATGCCTGGGGCTCCTGGGGAATTGGAGTAAATGAGGTGTGACTGCTAATAGGCACAGGATTTCTTTTTGAGGTGTTATAAATGTTCTAAAATTGATTGTGGTAATGGATGCATAACTCCGAATATACTAAAACATGTTGAATTATATATTTTGAATAGATGAATTTATGGTATATGGTATGTGAATTGTATATCAAATAAAGCTAAAAATAAATAAATCCAGGACTTGGCAATTTAGAAAATTGCAAGTGAAAATTGGGTCTCAGGTCTGTGCTTACAACCTAAGAAAGCGGATAGGTGACAATGGCCTGCTCATGAGACCTTACCCTGTCTCTTCCTAAGTAAAAACTCATCTTTCTTATCTAATGCAGAATTTTACCTCCTCTGGAAAGTGCAGAAGCAATTTCTGTTTTATCTCCTGGTATCTATCTACTTCACTCTCTTTCTTTCTTTCTTCTTTCTGTCATCTTTGTTTCCATCTATCTATCATGACGTATTCATTTGTTTTAATCTTTCTCTATCTTTTTAATTCCAAAAGAACCTTAGGAGAAAGTCTAGTTCAATCCCTTTATTTTATGACTTCTTTTAAAAAGTAAGACCCCAGAAGAAATATACCCAAACAATGAATTTGCTAAAGTCTATATTCTCAAAGCAATCGTATCAGCAAGCAATATTATATAAGGGAAAGGCTTGACTTAGAAACAATTGTGTTCAAAGAGATGTTGAAACTAGAATACATGAGTCCTTTTTTTTAAATGTAAACTATGAGCTCCAGAGGACAGAATCCATGCCTTATTTATCTTTGCTTTACACTGCCTCTGACACACAGCAGATGTTCTGTGAAAATTACATTGAATGATGAAATGATTAAGTAAATAAACTTATTTTTAATAGGGTTATTTTCTTGGCACTAATATAGATATCTCTAAATTTTTTAATCTGGTAAAATATTTCTGAATGTTGATACCATCATCTAACATCTATATTTCTATATTTTCTTAGTATATGTATTTCATAGTTTTAATAGTGCTGAAATCATAATTCTTCTCTCATATGGTTGATTTATTTGGGTAATGAAGTGTTATTTTTCCCAAAAAGCTGTTATTAAATCCATGATGCATCTTACAATCAATGGCATTTTAGAGTTGAGGAAATTAATTTGCCAATATTAACTTGCCACCGAAGTTTTGTGTTTTCTAAAAAAAAAAAATTGAGAAGTGCATATATGTCATTTAAAATTTTTAAATAAGTAAGCACAAAGGTAGACAAACACAATAGGGATAAATATGGTGCTGTTATTAAGTGCCACCCAGTTGGTTCTGATTCATATGAACAACAGAATGAATCACTGCTCAGTCTCAGCCCAACCTTCCAAAGGTCATTATGTTTGAGCCTATTGTTGCAGTAACTTTATCGATCTATCTTGCTGAGTTTCTTCTGCTTTATCTGACTCTCTACTTTATCAAGCATAATGTCTGTCATCTCTTCACAGAAGAGTCACAAGAAAGGGTCCAGTCAGCCAGGGTGCAGTATAGCACCTGCGAAACACACAACATTCCTCTAGTTTTTTAATGCTTCCTTCCTCCTACTATCATGACACCAGCCATGATAAATCCAGCTAGACCGGAGCATAGACACTGGTACAAACAAGAGCACTCAACACACGGAATCCAGAACAGATAAACCCCTCAGGAACAATAATGGGAGTAGCAATATCATGAGGTTAGGGGGAAGGTGGGGAGGAAAGGGGGAGAAAGGGGAAACCAATCACAAGGATGGACATATAATCCTCCCCAAGGAGGATGAATAACAGAAATGGGGGTAAAGGGAGACAGCAGTTTAAAATATGAAAATAATAATGATAATATATAATTTATCAAGGTTTCCCAAGGATGGAGATTAGGGAGGGAGGGAAAAAAGAGGAGCTGATACCAAGGGCTCAAGTTAAAAGAAAATGTTTTGAAAATGATGATGGCAACATATGCACACATGTGCTTGATACACCCCCTGGCTATGGACAAAGAGACA
>NW_022111358.1:14364210-14369462 GCF_000313985.2 Echinops telfairi
TATATATATATAGTGTAATGTCCTTTTCCAGAGGCTGATCTCTCCTGATACTGTGTCCAAAGTGCATGAGATGAAGTCTTGCCATCCTTCTATCTAAAGGGCACTCTACCTTTGCTTTTTCTACACGTTTGCCTGTTCTTCTGGAAATCCATGGTATATTCACTATTCTTTGCCAACACCATATTCAAAGGCATAAATTTTCCTTTAACCTTTCTTATTCACAGTCTAGCTTTCACATGCATTTGAAGCAATTGAAAATATCATGCACATCTTAATTTTCAAAGTGACTTCCTTGCTTTTAAATACTTTAAAAAGGTCTTTTGCAGCAGATTTGTCCAATGCGATGCTTCTTTTGCTTTCCTGACTGCAGCTTCGGGAATGTTGATTGTGGATCCAAGTGAAATGAAATCCTTGATCACTTCAATCTTTCCTCTGCTTATTGCTCATTAGCCAAGTTGTGAACATGTTTGTTTTCCTTATATTGAAGTGTGGCTGGAGCGGTGGTGGTATAGTGGTTACTCACTGGGCTGTTATCCAAAAGGTCAGCAGTTCAAATCCACCAGCCACTTCTCAGGAGAAAGACGGCTTTCTAGTCCCCAAAAGACTTACAATCTCTGAAACTCACTAGGGCAGTTCTACCAAGTCCTATAGGGTCACATTGAATCAGCATGGACTCAATGGCAGGGAGTGAGCTATGTTGAAGGTATCAGTAAGTGCTTCAAGTTCTCTTTGATTTCAGCAAGCAAAGTGTGTCATAAGCATACCACAGAGTGTTAATGATTCTTCCTCCCATCCTGATAACACATTCTTCTTCATATAGTCCAACTTCTCAGATATTTGCTGAGCATACAAATCAAATTAAGAATTATGAAAACCCAGGATTGATGAACCTACAGGGACAGCAAGTAGAACAAGGGTTTCTGGGGGGAGAGTACAGTGGAGTGGGGCAGGTAATGGGGAGATGATGATGTCAAGGAGTCCAGGAAAGAGGGGAATGTTTGGAGGCTGATTGTGGTAGCAATTGTGTGGTGCTGCTTGATGTGATTAAACTACTATGGAGTGATATTTTAACTCCCATTAAAAGTAAATTAAACCACACCAGCCTATGCAACCACGAGGTGTCGAAGGGATCAGGTATAAGGCATCATCAGAACAAAAAATCTTACCATAGTGAATGATGGGGGGAGTGCGGAGTAGAGATCCAAAGCCCATTAGTAGGCCACTGGAGATTCCCTTGCAGAGGGGTCTCGGGGAGGAGACGAGCCAGTCAGGGTGCGATGTAACAATGATGAGAAATACAACTTTCCTCTAGTTCCTAAATGTTTCCTCCCCACTCCCACTACCATGACTCGAATTCAACCTTGCAAGTCTGGCTAGACCAGAGGATGTACACTGGTACAGATAGGAACTGAAAATACAGGGAATCCAGGGCGGATGAGCCCTACAGGACCAGTGGTGTGAGTGGCGAAACAGGGAGGGTAAAGGGAGAATGGGTAGGAAAGAGGGAACCGATTACAAGGAACTGTGTGTGACCTCCTCCCTGGGGGACAGACAACTGAAAAGTGGGTGAAGGGAGACGTCGGACAGGGAAAGATAGGACAAAATACCCATTTATAAACTATCAAGGGCTCATGAGGGAGGGGGGAGTGGGGAGGGAGGGGAAAAATGAGGACCTAATGTCGGGGGTTTAAGTGGAGAGAAATTGTTTTGAGAATGATGTACAAATGCGCTTTACACAATTGATGTGTGTATGGATTGGGATAACAGTTGTATGAGCCCCTAATAAAATGTTTAAAAAAAGAAAAAAAAAAGTAAATTAAACAAGAAGAAGAAGAAAGAAAGAAATTTGAAGGCTACATCTCTGATGCGTACTTTCCTGATTTTTAACAATGCAGTATCCCTTTGTTCTGTCTGAACTACGGCCCCCTTTTCTATATACAAGTTTCTCATGAGCATAATGAACTGCTCTGGAATCCTCACTCTTGTTATCCATAATTTGTTATGATCCACACAATCAAGTCTTTGCATAATAAATAAAACAGGTAAACATCTTTCTAATAGTCTGCTTTCAGACAAGATTCCTCTGATATCAGTAATGAAATCCCTATCACCTGTCCTCTTCTGAATTCAGCTTGAGTTTCTGGCAGTTCCCTCATGATACATTGTTGAAATAATTTTCTAATTATCTTCAGCAAACTTTTACTTGTATGTGATATTAACAATACCATTCGATTATTTATGTATTCTGTTGGGTGACCTTCTTTGGAATGGGAACAGATATGGATCTCTTCCAGTCAATTTGCCAGGTAGCTATCTTCCAAATTTATTGGTGATAATAGAGATAAATGCAAGATCTCTCATTTGGTCCTAAAAACACAACAACTGCACAGGCTCAAGATAAAGGATACGTGGTTCAATAGCAGTATGAGGTCAGCAGATGTAGAAGTTTCAATTAACTGCAAGCTTGATAAGAATCAATGATGGGCTATAACTGGGCAAAACCAATCTATGTGAATAGAAACTGAGCTTCTAGCTCCTGCTAAGAGCTAGTCTTCTCTATTCTTTTTGATTCTCTTGGGTGTTTTTGGTTTTGGATCATTTTATTGAGGACTCTTACAATACATATTACAATCCATACATCAATTGCATCGGGCATATTTGTACGTATGTTGCCACCATTCTTTTCTTCTTGGCTCTCTTATAAGGTGTTGGGCTACTTTTGCCCATACACTTAAAAATTAAGCCATGATCAAGCAAGGAACCATAATGGAAAACAGATTGGAACCCACAGCACATAATAATCAAATAAATCTGCATTGCTCTTCCTCCAATGACTAAAAGAATAACATGTCTTCAAATATTTGAAGGATTATCTGTAGTAGAATATTTCAAGACTGAATTAGAACTGATGTAGTGAAGTTACTGGATAGTTTAACTCAGTGTAAGTTAAACCACATTGCTCTCAAAATTGGATTGGACTACCTCTCCAACTAATTATCCATCTCTAGAGCTGTTTATGCAAAAAATAGATGACATCTTATGTTAAATTAGATAAAATTGTGGTAGCCAGTCACTAAGAGGGCCCCATAACTTCTACCTCCTTACATTCACACCCCCGTATCCCCTCCCAAGGTCTGTGGGCTGGACTTAATGATTCACTTAAAATGAACAGAATACGGCAGTATGCTGGTGAATGGCATAGAAACAAGGTCATAAAGGGTGATAGGACATTGTTCTATTTTACACATACGACTTGTTTGGGGGGAAGTTACCTGTCATGCATTAAACCAAACTAAAACCAAACCCACTGTCATCAGTTGATTCTGACTCAGAGTGGCCCTATAAGACAGACAGCGTACAACTGCCCCACGGCGTTTTAGAGATTGTAAATCTTTATGGGAGCATATAGCCTCCTCTTTCTCCCCTGGAGCTTTGGATTTCAGCCATTAGCAACGCAATGCCCAATCCTCAGAGTCACTCGGGCTCCTTATGCATTGCTCAGCTTATGGGAAAGTTCATGTGGTGAAGAAATGAAACGCTCTTGTCAACAGCCAAGAGTGAGCTTGAATTTGATCTTCTAGACTCAGTCAATTGTATCCTCAGCAGACAGTTTGACTGTAATCTCATGAGATGAGAGATTCTGAACTAGAACTACCTAACTAATCAATGCTAGGATTGCTGATGTTCAAAACACTGAGTTAATGATTGTTTTAAGTCACTGACTTTGGGGGTAATTTGTTATGCAGCAATAGACAACACATACGATAGTATGTTGTAGAGGGTCTAGTCATCTAGTTTGACTAAACTCTTTTACAGTCCCTTTGGCTTTGAGTTACTGTGTTGGGCTGCTAAACCCAAGGTTGGCAGCTCAAACTCTCCAGCAGCTTCGCTGGAGAAACATGAGGCTTGCTGCTCCTGGAAAGATTTACAGCCTTGGAAAACCCAAAAGCTTTTCCCATAGTTCTCTATCCTATAGGGTCACTCACTAAGAGTCAGAATCAACCTGATGTCAGTGAGTAAGTTTTGGCTTTGAGAAAGGAGCCCCGGTAGCATTGTCACAGAAGTGTTGGACTACTAATCACAAGGCTGTCAGTTCAAACGCAACAGCCCCTTTTCTGCAGGAGAAAAACGAGGGGCTGACTGCTTCTGATGTGTAGACCTGGAAGCATTGTACAAAGTGACTATGAGTTGGAAATGACTGGATGGTAGTGGATTTGGATTGGCTTTGAGATCCTATTAATCCAGGCAGTTGGTACTGAACAGATTTAAGCAAATCTCTGTTGATATGCATTATTGGGCTGCAGAGATACCTTTTTTATGTAGTGCCTTAGCTTAATTGTGATAATGAAATTTTGGTGTTGGTGGGAAAGTGTGGCAAGAGACTCTAGTCTCAGAAGACTCAGATATGCCAGGGGTGGGAAAGAGCACTTATTAGAAATCTTGGAAACATCTGAAGAATCCTGTTGCCTTTTTTTAAAGAAACATTCTGTTTCCTCCTGCTTTTTCTATGCTCCTATTTGTTCCTGATCCATTTCTGGTTTTGACTTCAGACATTATCTGATTTAACTCTTTCAATAATTTCTAGTATTATCACCCTTTCATAAGGGAGGAACTAGCCCTAATATTTTCTTTCTTGGTCCATGTCAACTCTCCACCAGTCCCTACTCTTAGAATACTCCCTTACAATGAAATCCATTGATTAACTCAACTCTCAACCATTTACAAGGGGGTACCCTTCCAAAAAAAAAAAGAGAGAGAGAGAGAAAGCTCCACTGGGGAGAACTTTCATAGTGTGCATTTTTCCTACTAGGCGAGCATCAAGCAACTCACTCTGAGTTAGTGAACCCAGTGGCATCACCTGGGAAGGTTCTCTGGTCACAGTGAATTTTTTTTTCGTAAAAACAGTTTCACTCAAACCTCATTTTTTGGGATGTCCAATTTAAGAGAACAGCATGTAGCTCTGAAATTTTGTTTCTTGCTCAGGAAAAATGCCACAGAAATTGTTGTGATGTTGAACACAGCTTACAAGGACATAACTATGGGAAAAACTCAAGTGTACGAGTGGATTTTTCATTTCAAAAATGATAAAATGTCAGTTGATGACAAACCTTGTTCTGGACATCCATCAACTTCCTAAATGGACAGAAATGTCAACAAACTTTGTGTACTTGTGCTGAAAGAATGACCAACCATTGAAGATGGGGAAGTTATCTGGACTATCTTGGAGCTTGGTTCAGCAAGTCTTTTTTTTT
>NW_022111358.1:14370413-14379359 GCF_000313985.2 Echinops telfairi
CTTCAGCGCTTATGTGGGGTAGGTGGTCACACAATGATGGTTTTTGTTCTTTGGTGTCTGCTGCCTGTTCCCTTCAACACCTCGTGTTCGCACAGGCTTGTGTGCTTCTTCTCTGTGGACTTTGTTGTTTCCGAGCTAGATGTCCGCTTGTTTGCCTACAAGCCTTTAAAACCCCAGACACTATATCTTTTGATAGCCGGGCACCATCGGGTTTCTTCACCACATTTTCTTATGCACACATATGTCTTCGGTTCAGCAAGTCTTAATGGAAGATTTGGGAATGAGAAGGATCACTGTGAAATTTGTGCCTCAGGTTCTGATTGACCAGGCAAAAGAGCATTGAGTGGAAACATGCTGTGCTTTGAAAGAACAGCTCCAAAGCCACACAGAATTTTTTGTCCAAGGTCATTATTGATGATGAGATATGGTGCTATTCTTATGACCCTGAAAGCAAAAATCAACCAAGCCAGTGGAAGAGTCCATTGTCACCTTGCTCCTGCAAAAACTCAAGTGAAATCAAAGATCAAGAGTATGCTCATTTGTTTTTGTTTTTATGTGAAGGGGATAGTGCATTTGGAGTTCATTCCACAAAGTCAGACTGTTAATCAAGCTTTCTATTTAGAGGTTCTGAAAAGATTGCATAATAGTGTGTGACAAAGAAGGCATGATTTGTGGCAGACAGGGACTGGTTTTGCCACCACAACAATGCACCTGCTCACAAAGCCATCTCAGTGAGGCAGTTTTGGGTAAAAAACAGCATGCCTCTCTTGCCCCACACACCTGACTCACCTGATCTTGCTCCAGTTAGACTTCTTTTTCTTTCTGCTAATGAAAAGGAGCATGAAAGGACAGTGATTTGATGACATAGAAGAAGTGAAGGAAAAAAATGAGGGAGGTGCTGTCAGCTATCCAAACAGATGAGTTTGAAACATGTTTCCAAGAATGGAATAGCAGATTTTAAAAATTTATTAAGTGTATTGGAGAGTATTTTGAAGGTGATCAGGTTGTTTTGTAAAAAAAATTAAATATATATCCCTGGTGGGGGGGGGATCCGTTTTGGGGGAGTAGCCCATTGTATTTATTCTTGCTTCTATCCTTGTGCCCCCATCTACCTGGCCCTGCTTGACTTTATCTGTTTAAATATAGACCTGGCTCTACCCAGCAGTAGGGTTGCCCACTTCTAATATACCACCTAGGAATCCTGGTGGCATAGTGCTGAGCTGCTAACCACAAGGTCAACAGTTCTAACCCACCAGCTGCTCTTCAGGAGAAAAATGAGGCTGTTATCCCTAAAGATTTAGTCTTGGAAACCCAAAGGAGCACTTCTACCCTAACCAATAGGGTCACTTCAAGTCAGAATTGACTCAACGGCCATCAATGTGTTATGTTTTGAATATACCACATCCTGGGAGTCAATATCCACTCCTGGCCTTGTTTGAAGTCTAGAAGTTTCTAACTCAGCACTCTCCTAGTGTAGTCTCTTCTTCCTTGCTGTCTTTGTCAATTCACCCTAGTACCAGGACTCTGACAGACACCAAGGTATTAGTAAACTTGGAGGTCTTTTGGATAGACCACAAGAATGTATGATGTTTGCTCTGGAAACTTAATTTTATGATTTTTTTTTTACTCTACACCTTGTTGGATACATGGGGTCTTTCTTTTACAATAATATCTGAAATGATAACCCAAGGCCTTCTTTCTGACAGGGAAACACTGAAACAATCTTTGGAGATTCATTTCAACTATTCATATATAAAAATTTAAAGATGTTCTTTGAGATATGGCACAAGGGATTGCCTCTAAGGCTCTCAATGCAAGTTTGATGAAATAGTGATATAACTGAGAGTACAGAGCTGGGACAGAATAGAGCCCTAAGAAATAGTTACTGGAATAAACATGTTAATTAAGATCTACTTGAAAGTAACTAATTCATGAATTTGTCTACCTTGGCAATGCTTATAGGATTCATGATTTCATGCTTGATACTTTTCTTTCCTTTCCAACAGGGAAGTAAATCAGCAAATGCATACTTGTTTTCCTAAAGATTCCAGCACATACTTTTAACAAACCAGTGCCAAGAGCTGTATTAAAAGTCAAAGAGAAGGAGCTATTTGGAATAAGTTTAGCACCTATAGAATACTCAAGAAAATTGTGACTATACTTTCAATCAAATAGATGATCAAAGACATCCTCTCCTTTTGATCCTAGTTGTTCAGATGTCTATCATCTTCCTCATCAGTAGAATTCACTAGGTCTATAGATAAAATCTGCAACAACCTCAGCAATCAACAGGCATCTCCACAGGCTTTTAACTATATTGCTCTACCTTGTTTTAGCACCTTATATTTCCCTACCACTTTACACCATGACATTCCTGCATTCACAACATGATGTAAAATTAAACGTGGTGAAGGGAAGCACTTGTCAACCTCAGAGAGATCTGAGCATTTATACACCTGGCTCTTTCCAGTGGGCAGTTCAAAGGCACAGCCATCCAGTCACAGGGGGAGGAGAGTTAAACTGAAATTATGACTAGTTGGTATCTTTATTACTTTGAAGACCAAAGTGTGTTTGATCCTTATTCTGATACTGCTTCCTGAGGAATCTCAGCATCTACTTCAGTATTTAATTTTTGCTCATACCACTTTTTCAAACAAGCATAAGGAACATAAAAGAAAGAAAATACTGTACTTAAATACAATTGTCAGAGAGGGAAATAAATACTTTCCATTAAGGGAAGACTTTTTAATTCATGTGTTCAATATAAAATAAATACATGTTCATTACAGAATACTTTGAAAATGTCAAAAGGAAAGAAAAGATCACATTTTATTCACCATTCAAAAGACAGCCACTAATAATGTTTCAGTGTATTCCCTCTTGGACTTTTACTCAAGCACAGCTTTAAAAGTTACTGCAAACATCCTACATACTTATATATATAGGATGTCTATAGTTTGTGTCCTATTTTCACTTCCAATTATAACACAAGGGAAAATGCACGCTTTGAAAGCTGATGAATACAGGGTTTAGTAAAAATATGTGCTTCATTTAAACTTGAGGTCAATATTACAATATTATCTTGAACATCATACAATAGACTTTTTCATCATTAAACAACTCCCCTTTCTTTGCTGAAGTTGAACTTTGGGTCTTTTCTAGATTTTTGAGCAGTGAATCTGCTTGCTACCTATCATATTATATGCCAAATGCATTCAAATAAAACATTTTGTTTTAAATCCATTTGCACTGGGTAAGGCATTTACATCATGCAATATGTTTGCTCAAACCAGTGACTATTACCAAAGGTCAAAGCATTACCTTTGAAAGGAAATAACTTTCTTATAAGATTCACAGGCTCTGTCCATTATGATGTAACAATTAAAAATCTCAAATATTTATTAAATTCTTCAGTGTTCCCACTCACCCATGCTGTAATCCTGGTATAAGACACACAAGAGAGTAGTGATCAAGAATTAGTCTTTGTTGTTTCTCAAACTGTCGCATGCCTGCTACACCAGTACTCCCAGCATCTAGTAACAGGAGGAGAAATGTCCCAGTCTACTACACTCCCTCCAAGCCAGGTTTTAATTTGTTAAGAGAGAAAAAAAGCCTATAAAAATCTTGGCAAAATACAGAGCTGCTAATTTAATCAATTTTAGTAGCTAAGGCAGTGATTACAAGTGCTAACGCAATCTGTTCAAGAACTAATTTCCAAGGTAGGGGAGATTCATTTGTTTCTACTTTTTCTTCCCACTTTCCTTCTCTGAGGGTTAGATGAGCAGGCATCTATGCACCCACTGAGGGACCCCCTCCTGGGATTTAGGTGTCCGAAGCTCTAACTCAAACCTGGAAGGAACAGAGCAACATGCTCCTTTTCCCTAGGGAGGAGCCCTGATGATGCAGTGGATGAAGTGCTCATCTGAGAGCCAAAAGGTCAGCAGTTCCAACCCACCACCTGCTCGGCGGGAAAGATGTGGCAATTAGATTCTGAAAAGATTACAGCCTGGGAACCTCTGTGGGGCAGTGAGAGCCTGACCTCCAGGGCTGCTCTGAGTCAGAGTCAACTCAAGGGCAGTGTGTTTGAGCTTCCTCAGGGGATGGCAATTTCCAGGTGCAGATGAACTAGACCTTGGCACCTTAGCTACAAATATCTGCCTGACTGTTCAATAAGAACTAAAATTGGGCTGGATTGGGACCATAAGAAGGAGGTAGGTTCTTTTCAGTTCAGCAATTCCTCCTGAGAGAGAGATTTCTGCTTCTCACTTAGGTCTAAAATCCCCCACTTCTCATTGTTTCTTATCATTAAAGAGAAATGTGGTTGTACAAACAGGTAAGGCCTTGACTATCAACCAAAAGGTTAATGGCTTGAGTCCCCCAGAGGATTTTGGGGAGACAGGCCTAGTGATTTGCTCCTGAAAGGTTTGCCTTGAAAATTCTATGGCATAATTCTACTCTGCACACAGAGACTTACCATGAGTTGGAATTGTCACATTGAGAACTAACAACAATAGTGACATCGTATTTCGATATACCAACAGATATGATGCCAATACCCCTTGACTCCTTTGCAACCTATTTACAGCAATGCTCTCAGGTATGAAATTACCGCAAGACAGGGCTATTTCAGCGGAAAAGACATTTTGAGTGTGGCAGGCCCAAACCCTAAAGATTTCAGAGCATGAGAGATCTGGAAGATCTGCTATCTCTAAGATTAGATAAAGTTTTCATAGACCGGAAAGATTAAGATTGAATAGAGAGGAAGAAGACAGTTCAGACACTGGTGTGTTCCTGAGAAAGGGCTCCAGGCGCTTCTCCAGCCTCCTCTGATAGCAGTCGGAATGAGGAATTTAAGGGCAAAAGAAATCTGCGCCACACCCCCAGCTCAAGCCCCTAAAAGTTGAGAGGGTACAGAAGAATTGTATGAGTTGTGTGCCTCAGCATTTGGAATAGAGGCAACCCCGAAGCATCCCCTCAGGCCTCTCTGTGGGGTGGGGAGAAGCAAGATGCTTTCCACACACTGAGAGGTACACAACAGACCTGGGGCACCTAATTTTCTGCCATCTCGGAATGCTGAAGTAAAGAATGCATCTGGAGAGGCCCTGCAGTCAGGAGAGACAGTATACAGCACCAGGGCAACAACAGAGAAAGGAGAAAGGAGAATGGGAGGTGCCAGGATGAACTGACAAATAAGGGCAAGATACTACTCACTCCGGATCCGATATGGTGGCCCTAGGTAAGCCTCAACGTCTAAGAGGGAGCCCTAAGGGAAAGAGCAATGGGCACCTTGAATTGACTAAAAGGTAGTATCTGCTACTTGGAAGGTTGATGCACAAAAGAGAAATTAAGTTACGGGAAAATGAAGAAAAGCACATTTCTTCCAAAGCTGCTTTATATGATGGTTGTACATATACCTTAGAATTTACAACAAATGAACACCACAGGCAACCCATTTTTTAAAATGTCATATGCCCTAGACCTTGAATAAGATTTGGACCCCGGAGATGTGTGTGAAGAGTAGAACACCTTTGTTGTGTTTCTGGTGGATATCATCTTCAGATTTCACCATATTTCTCTGGGGGTAGGATAACTATTTTGCTTAGTTTGTTCAAGAACAAATTGACTGATTCATCAAGACTTCTGGAAATAACTGAAGGATTAGACTGTACTGCCTGCTTACATTAAATGCTCAGTTGGTAGCCTGACAGAGCACTGTAATCATTTCTTCTCAATTCCCACAGTGAGGTAATCCCAAGTGTCACGCCCTCGTACACCTCTCCTTCTCTGCCATGCCAGGATAACCTGGGATGAAAACAGTGGGTGGGGGTAAGCTTTGTCAAAACTCATACATTAGGTACGGATTGTGATAAGAGTTGTAAGACCCCCCCCCAATAAAATGATTTTTTTTTAAATTATACATTAGATGAGCCAGAGGGGACATCAGGAGAGCATTTATTTCAGTTTTTGCTTCTGAGCAGGACTTCAGTCAAACCACTCAAGAAGAATGATTGTCTATTCTATTTTTAAAGGCCCCCATGGAAAGCAAGCTCTAATAACCGGTTTCAATGTGTAATCTATATTTTGAGAAGACTCTTTCACTTTAGTAAATCTAAACCTAAGACCTTCTCCTTTTGTTCACTTCAGAATGAAGTGTGATAAAAATATATTATTCAATTTGTGTTTTGAATCCTTGTTTTTGGCTTAAGTATTGGATTTTGGCTTAAATATGGTGTTCTTCTTCTGCTACAGATCTTGGCCCATTTAGAAAAGAGTTTCTGGCTTACAGGAAGATTTTGCCAATTGCTCTCTCAGAAGGAGAGGACTGACAATGACGTTGGGTGGGGAGACTCTTCTCTGAAGCGCGCTCTCTCTCAGAGCCTAGAGCATGGGGAACTTCTCTGCTTACAGACTGAGAGAGTGCTCGTCAGGACACCAGCTAGGCAGTGTCGGATTTCCCAATAGGCAGGGTAAATTTACTAATTAAAAAAAAATCTTTTGATCATTTATTTTCTTCTTTTAAAAAATAAAATCATTTTATTGGGGATGCATACAGCTTTTGTCACAATCCATATAAGCAACCATGTGTCAAGCACATTTGCACATTTGTTGTCATCATCATTTTCAAAACATTTTCTTTCTACTTGAGCCCTTGATATCAACTCTTCATTTTTACCCCTCCCTCCTCACCCTTCCTCCCTCATGAACCCTTGATAATTTATAAATTATTATTATTTTGTCATGTCTTACACTGACCAATGTCTCCCTTCACCCACTTTTCTGTTGTCTGTCCTCCTGGGAGGGGGTTATATGTAGATCATTGTGATTGGTTCCTCCTTTCTCCCCCCACCTTTCCCTTACCCTCCTGGTATGCTACTCTCAATATTGGTCCCGGAGGGGTTTATCTGTCCTAGATTCCCTGTGTTTCCAGCTCTTATCTGTACCCATGTACATGTTCTGTTCTAGCCAGATTTGTAAGGTAGAATTGGGATCATGATAGTGGGGGGTAGGAAGCATTAAAGAACTAGAGGAAAGTTGTATGTTTCAACAGTACTATACAGCACCCAAAATTTACTAATCTTAGAGAATACTTTCACAGTTGTTCACCACATCAAAGATTCTCCTTTGCAGGAGAAGGGGAGAATGACCACTTAGTGGCTGCCATGCATGACAAGGTGTGCGGGACTGGCAGACATTCCTACCAGAGTGATGAGTGATACAGATGGAAGAAATCAAGTCAGGAGAGGGAGAGGGAGCATACGTGTCTCAGAGAAGACAGTGCATGACTGTTGGTGGAAAAGGGGGGATGGCCAACATCCCAGCTGGGAGGGTGGGGGGATGACTAACAATACTTTTAAGGACCCTAAGTGGGGAGTATGCTTGGTACTATGCTAATAAGCCATATTTTCCAGTTCTCTGTACACCCCTGGAGGCCATGAGCCATATAACACTGGAACATTGAATCCTAGAGCTTCAAGATGCACAACACGCTCCAAAGGACATACCAGAGGGATGCAATATAGAAACAATGCTAGGTAAACTAGAATCTACCTCAAACACACCTGTAACCTGAAGACTTTAAACTGATACTACATGGTGTGTGAAGGAGCAGAAGGTAGCTATACCAAGAGTAGCGAACTGTCAATTGGTGGACTAACATTTATTTATTACCTCAAAGCTCGACTTGCTGTATTAAGACATGTATTATTCTGGCAGACCGGTGTGACATTGTCAGTAAATATTATTGTAAGTATTGCCTGAACACCAGTTCCCATTGTTTGGGCAAATAGTGTCCAGCCATGTAAGGATTTATTCTGTACATGTAAATCCATGTATTGCAATATGTAGTTAGCCTACAATTTTTAATTAATAAATCATTTTATTGGGGGCTCTTACAACTCTTATAATAATTCATACATCAATTGTATCAAACTCATTTGTATATCTGTTGCCATCATCATTTTCAAAACATTTCCTTTCTGCTCAAGCCCTTGGTATTATCTCCTCTTTTTTCCCTCCCTCCCCACCCTCCCACCATCATGGACCCCTGATAACTTATAAATTATTATTATTTTCATATCTTACACTGTCCACTGTTTCCATTTGCCTACATTTTTGTTGTTCATTCCCCTGGGGGGCTGGGTTATATGTCAATCATTGTAGATGCTTCCCCATTTCTCTCCCTTCTCCCCCTTCTCTCCCTCCTTTCCAGACTCTCATGGTATTGCTATTCCCATTACTGTTTCTGAGGGGTTTATCTGTCCTGGATTCTGTGTGTTGAGAGCTCTTATCTGTACCAGGTAGAACTGTGGTCATGATAGTGGGGGAGGGGGGGAGGAAGCATTAAAGAATTAGAGGAATGTGTGTGTTCCATGGGTGCTGTAGCGCACCCTGGCTAACTCGTCCTTCCTTGTTACCCTTCTGTGAGGGAATGTCCAATTGTCTACAGAGGGCTTTGGGTCTCCTCTCTGACTCCCATCATTTTGTATCAATATATTTATTTGTTTGGGGTCTTCTGATGCCTGTTAACTGATCCCATTGACACTTCATGATCACACAGGTTGGTGTGCTTCTTCCATGTGGGCTTGTTGCTTCTCTGCTAGATGGCAGCTTGTTTAACTTCAAGCCTTTAAGACCCCAGATGCTATATCTTTTAATAGTTGGGCACCATCAGCTTTCTTCACCACGTTTGCCTGTGCATCCATTTTGACTTCAGCGATCCTATCAGGAAGATGAGCATCACAGAATGCCAGATTATTAGAACAAAGGATTCTTGTGTTGAGGGAGTACTTGAGTAGAGACCCAATGTCCATCTGTTACCTTAATACTTAACATGTAAGTATATGCACATAGACCTATATATCTATTAATATATTTATATGTGCTCATGCCTATATCTGTACTTCTTTTTTTATATCATTTTATTAGGGGCTCATACAACTCTTATCA
>NW_022111358.1:14380268-14383006 GCF_000313985.2 Echinops telfairi
TGTCTCTTGGTGGGGCCAGCCCCTGGGTCTGCCTACACTTGTTTAATCTCCCTTTCTCAATAGTGTTTTAAATTAGTACCATAGGATAATCAATGACACCATAAACAGAAGGCCCTTATGCTCCAAGGAGATAAGTGATAAGATGCTTTACAATAAATTAACAAGGATATCTCTAAGGTGAAATGAAGACAAATAAAAGCATAGATTCAGGAGTAGATTTGGGGTTCACACTTAACCCTAGCTCCAATCTAAGAACAACTAGTTCTTATGACATGGCCATGCTCAACACTTGCCTCAGGAAGGAAACACAAAAGATATGGGTGCTATAGCAAAGTGTGGCTATCAGAAAGAATTGTGTCTGGGGGTTTTGCTTCCAAGCAAGCAGCCATCTAAGTGAGAAGTCAACTAAACCCACATGGAAGAAACACACCAACTATCTGTGATCCAAGCATTGTAAATTATATAATCAAAATCCAAAGGAGGGAATAGTATCAGAGTTTAAATTGTGAGATTCTTGTGTGTAGAAGGCTATGGATGACAGGGGAAGCCCAAAATACTTTTGCAGGATCTACACAGGTAATAAGCCTCCAGTGATTTCCCTCCAACCATAACTGAGGGATGGGAATAACCTGGTTATTACACCAAGAGTATTGGAAAGATGACTATAGTAGATAAAACGATACAAGACTTGAACGGTTAAAACCTTGTCACTTGATATCTCTTTTGAGATACTATGTGGTTGATCTGGTTTTTAATATTTTCTGTGGTTTTTTTTTTTTTCCGTATTGGGATTTGTCTTTGTATTTTGTCATTGTTGATAGCCTTCTTGACTCCTTGTTAGGTATTTTTCTGTGTTTTTTAGTATATGAAGCCCAGGATAGGTGAATCTATAGGATTCTAGGATGCTTGGAGGGCACAGTGGGGGACATGGCAGGGGTGGGGTGGTAAGGGGGAGCTGATATTAAGGAGTTCAGGAAGGAAGAAAATGTTTTGCAACTGATTGTGATAGAGATTGTACAACTCTGCTTGATATAACTGAACTTTGGAACAGTGTGATGTCTGAATTAGATCCTAATAAAATGGTTTCAACAAAAAACAAACAAAACTGCTGTGTTGAGAACGATGGGGGTCAGAGAAGTGATCCAAAGCCCATCTGTAGACAATGGAACATCTCCTCACAGAGGGGTCGCAGGGAAGCGAAGAGTCAACCGGAGTGCAGTAGAGCACAATATTCCTCTGGTTCCTTGAAGCTTCCTCACCTCCCACTGTCATGATCCTGGTGCTGCTTCTCACTCTGGACTAGACAGGAGCAGGTACAAAAGTATAGATAAGAGATAAAGCTCACAACACATGGAATCTAGGAACAGAAATGGGAATAACAATACCATAAGGGTAGGGGGAAGGGGGGGAGAAAAGGGGAGGAAGGGGGAACCGATCTCAATGACTGGCACATAACCACACACACCCCTCCAGGGAGAAGAACAACAGAAACCATGGGGGAAGGGAGACAGAGGTCAGTGTGAGATATGAAAATAATAATAATTTATAATCTATCAAGGAGCCACAGAGCAGGGGAGGGAGGGGGGAAAAAAGAGCACCTGACACCAAGGCTCAATAGAAAGTAAAGAACGATGTCAACATATGTACAAATATGCCTGATACAATTGATGTATGGGTTGTAATAAGTGTTGTAAGAGCCCTCAATAAAGTGATCTTTCAATTTTTTTAAAAAGTGGTTTCAAAACAGTAACATAAGCCAGAGAGAAGGGAAAAAAAGATTCTGCTTTGACGTGTGGCTGGAATCTATCTGTCTTCTTTCCCAACACCACAGAATCTTCCTACAGAACCAAAGCCTCTTTCAAATTTACAACCCCTGACAGGGACAGAGAACCCAGTAAGGAATATTAACAAACTGTTTCACAAGGTTCACCTCATGTAGTAAAACACAGGTGAGACTGTTCAAAAGAGATTAGTTAGTAAGCTTGTGCTTAACTTGCTTACTGGGTAATCCCACTGAGGAAGGAAGGAAGACACAAGAAGGGCATGCCAGAGACAGGACCCGCCTTCACTTAGCCCAAGTCCCAAATCTGATGGGCAGTTGATAAGGGGAGAAGCCAGAAGGGAGGTTTTGATGGCACTGGTAAAACAACAACAACAACAACAACAAAAACCAGAAAGAGATTGTGAAGTGACAATAAGCATTAATGATGAGTGGAAAATCTACCCAGGTTCTTGTAGGTTTTGTTTGTCCAGTGTTTTTTTTTTAATTATGTGTGCAATATTTAAATATTTTCTATGGACCCAAATAAATACACAAGCAATAACTGAGCTTGTAAGTCCTGAGCTTTTGTCTGAGGTGATGAAAAACTTTGGGAAATAGTGCTGAGGATTGCACAACACTGTGAATATAGCAAATGGCACTGAACTGTAAAAATGGGTAATATGGAAAATGGTGTGTCATATGTTTCATAATTATATTTTAAATATAATTTTATCAAAATGACATTAGAAATAAGAATGAAAGAAGTTATTAAAAATCAATTAAAAAATCAAAATGAGCATTATAGCTAAAGTCCTCTTTAACTCCCCCCAGCTTCCCTCCTCCCCCCCACCCGCCACCGCCCACATCATAATAATTTTCCTTCAAGACAGTTATTCTGGCTAGACCAGAGGAGGTACACTGGTACAGATAGGAACTGAAAATCCAGGGAATCCAGGGCGATGATCACTACGGGACC
>NW_022111358.1:14388711-14393379 GCF_000313985.2 Echinops telfairi
AAAGTCACTGCCATTGGGTTAATTTCAACTCATAATGACCCTATATAGTTTTCTAAGGATATAAATATTTGCAGGATTTGATAAGATTCCTCTTTCTCCCTTGGAGCAGCTGATGGGCTTGAACCCTCGACTTTGTGGTTAGTAGTCCAATGCTTTCCCAACAGTGCCTTAAGGACTCCATTGCCTATACAATAAAGCCCCATTTCCTTAGATTGGCATTCCATACTCTAGGCCCAATATACTAGCCCCAAGCTACATTCCAATCATCATCTTCTGAACATTCTGTGGGCATGTCTATCTCAATAGCATTTCCCTAGTTGTGATCCTATCTAAATTCTCTCTTGTTAATTTACTTGAACTTACTCTATCCTTCAAAGCAGTGCATTCGATGATGTGTTGTATCAGTGAATTTTATAATGTAAAAATTCTGTACTCCTTTTGTAGCACCATTTGATAATCCATTTCGATAACCACAAAAATGTTCAGATTCTTAGACTCAGTAATCCCACTCCTGAGAAATAGGGGAAAGGTTAGCTCAATTCTGATACATATGCTACATCGAGTACAGCTCTTTAAAATTATAATTAAAAGTACTATATAGCCAATGCACATACTGATGATACACAGGAAAAAAAAACACAGAACAAAATTGTGATTAAATCTGAAAACCTAGCAAAGACACTATAAAAAAGAGTTGCTTTTGTGATGTAGTGGGATGGTAAGTGATCCTTCTTTTCTTTTATTTGAATTTCCTTTGTGTCATCTTAACGCTATTTTAAAATATTTTTTAAAAATAATTTTATTGGGGGCTCGTACAATTCTTATCACAATCCATACCTTAATGCTGTTCTTATTCTACATGATTGCTTTAAAGAATAATCTGCAGTTCAAATTCAAGATAACTGACCAGATTCATGGAATTAATATTTTTCCTCAAAAGATTCATTAAAGGACTTGTTAAAGGCATTATAAGCACAATAGTAAAGAGAATGAAAGAGGAGGAGAATGCTATAAATTAAACTAGGAGTAGGTTCATCTTTGAATAAGACAAAAAATCCAAAATAACTAGGTAAAAGTTTCTGTCTTTCTTTTGTTCTTAATATCCTGAGGTGGTTAGCTCAGTGTGAAGTAATAAGGATCGGTTAGAAAAATATCACTCCTGCCTTTTAATCTTAAAGGGTGCCTTTAATTTTTGCCAGGAACCCTGGAGTAAGGTCTTGTTTTTTATTTAATCCCTTTGATGGGTCAGAGGGAGCAGTTTCAGAGACTTCTTCTTAGTCATTTCCACGAATAGATCTGCTCAATAGGCCAAAGAGCCAACTGAGGGGAGAAACAATTTTCCACAGGGTTTGGAGTTCCTGCACATTCCTATGAATGTCTGCCAAGAAAGCAAGGCATTGACTACTCTCTACCTGGAAATTTCTCAGGGTTGTTTTTGCAGCAAGGAGCCTCGAAAGATGAGGTTACCTCACTCTTTCCAGGACAAAGAGTAGAGGTGTGTACTGCTTACTCTTTGTGTGTGGTGGGGTGGGGGTGGGGGATATGTCTGTTTCCTATGCAAAGTGATTCTTTGCAGGGCTACATCTGGACTCCTCTGTGTCACACCCGTGGGAATCATAGGGCAAGGGTAACTGACATAGGCATGATGCTCATGCTGCTGTGTGCTGTAATGAAATCCTTGGTCATTGACCCAGAAGTCTCATGGCTCCTGCCAATATCCATGAAACAGTAACAAGCCTGTTTATTGGCCTATAAAGAGTGTAAAATCTTAGACTCTGACAACTTCCAAGTATATTCATTTCTCTTATACATTTAGAGACTGAAGAAATAACTACTGGGGGAATTCATCCTGAGCTGGACCTGGGCCAGTGACTCAATTTACTCCTTAGTCCCACCAAGCACACCCCTCTAACAGGAAGATCATGGTCCCCCTGTAGCAATGTCAACCCAGATGGTATATGCAACAGACCTCAAAATGTTAGGGTATTGCCCTTTCCTGAGGAAATGGCCATTGGTTTATTTGGTGAAGGATTGAGGAAATTGTGACCATACATGAGGGGGCTTCAAAAACTTCATGGAAAAATTCTATTATCTTTTCATTCAATTCTCCACAAACTTTTTGAACCCCCTCATAAACTTGGTTTTTCTTGGTTTTTCTCTCTTTCAGTCCATTGATTCTAAATTAATAGAGTGTCTTCCCTCACTCCAAATTATCCATTCCTGATTGCTTTTGGTTGTATAATTTGAACAAGTCACTTTTGGACTTCTCCATCGACTTTGCCCCTGAAAATATCATGTTCTTATTAATCATCTCCACAGTCAGTCTTCTTGGCTACCTCTGTGTTGTTGCCATTCACTATATAATTGTTCCCATCATGTTTCTGAGGATTATGTGAAAGCTCATCAGCCCCATGGCTCTCAGGGAGCCCCGTTTTCCTCCCATCAACAACACTGACCTTCAGTTAACAGTCATGCTTCTATACATTCCTTATGACTTTCCAAAACATCAGGGAAGGGGAAGCTTCAAAAAGTTTGAGGACTAATATTAAAATATGTATTTTTAAAACTTAATTAAAAAATAGGAATTTTTTCCACGAACATTTTGAAGCCCCTTCGGAGAGTGCCCGCCAGTTACCTGATGGGTTTTCCAGCATGCCACAGAACATTCGCTTTAGCATTGCCTACTTCTCTCAGAGTTTTCATTCCTTCCTCCAGCATTTGCCTTGCCAGTTCTGGGATTTCTACTTCATGTAGAAATCATGAACCATCACTGTTTTCCAAGGCTCCAACACGTGTGAAATTCTGTATCACAGAATATAAAAGGTTTCCACGTTATCAGACTCTCTTTTCCAACTTTATTCAGTACCCTGTCATTCAGCACCCTCAAGAGTTAGTCTCATATGCGCTTTCCTGACTGCTATTGGTGCACGCTCACTAAATCCCTCAGCTCTTTGGGTGTAGTGTCCTTTTCCTCCCTTAGCGGTGAGATGGCTCTAGTTATTGGTTGAATGATAGGAGAGATGGGGTTAGATCCTATGGAGGGCATGGGTTGCCCTGCAAGATGAGATCCTCGCCATCATTTTAAAAATGGAGCGAGTGCTAGACTTTAAAGGGATTGTAGATTATTTCTACAGGCTCAGAGGATTCAGAGTACATTAAATCAAATGTCTCCATCCCAAATCACAGGGTCCCACTTCTTCTCAGTCAGGGCCCTGATATTGGCATAGCCAACCTGACAAGGTAGAAAACCCAAGGTTCTAGGGTGCTCTGCTACTCTTATAATTAAGTCCTGATCCTGGTCTTTGGGCTTGTCTTCCCTCCAGCTGCAGGCAAAGAGCGCATTTCTTGCTGCCAACTGGGCCTCTGGCTTTCACATTTCACTTTGTATCAGTGATTAATGACCCTCAGCCTTTCGTTATCTTTCTCCAGTGCATCAATAACCTTGACAAACAGCCATTCAATTCTGTTTCTCTTTTCCCTGAAACTCTCAAAATGTTCCTCCAGTGCATTTTTTTCCATCCCAGTTCCCAACCGAGGAGAGTCTGAACAATTCCACCACAACTACTTGCCAAGGGTCGACATCTACACCGATGATCATGTCTTCCTTAGAAGCCAGCTGCCAGTTGAAAGCAGTTGTAGAATACCATTTTGAGACTGCTTCTCATGATAACTCCCTGGTACCAACTGTCATAGGCTAGGTGCTCCAGGAAACAGACTCGGAGGCTGAAATTTATATGCAGAATATTTACTGGGGAGTGCTTTAGGAATAGGGTTGCCGGTTAAAATAGAGGCCACACAGTTCAATTTGAATTTCAGGTAAACAACAAATTATGCTTACTTAAAAATATATACTTAAAAAAATCATTTTATTGGGGGCTTGCACAACTCTTATCACAATCCATACATCCATCCATTGTGCCAAGCACATTTGTACATTCGTTGCCATCATCATTCTCAAAACATTTTCGTTCTACTTGAGCCCTTCTTATTTGTCTTACTATTCTTATTTGTAAGCATTATTTGTTGTTTATCTGAAATTCAAATCTGAGTGGCCTGTATTTGTACTCAGTAAATTTGGCAGCTCAAAAAAACAACATTGGTGACAGGTGAAAAAAAGTAGGATTCAAAAACAGACGTAGAACCGTGAAGCAGTTGCAACCAGGGCTTCAAATTGGTTCATGCTGGTTCACCTCTCTGCTGAGAATTTGTTTTTCTACCCCAGATATACTGAATCAGAATCTACATTTTAAAAAGAGCCCCAAGTGATTCTTATAGTTCCCCAGGTGACTCTCAGGTATATGTATAGTCACTATTACATATAAGACTCACCTGGGAATCTTGTTAAAATGTAGATTCTGATTCAATGTATCTCCGTCAGAAATGCAAATTCTCAACAAGGGAAACTAGAATATACCATTTCAAAGCCCAGCTGGGACTGAGGCTTCAAACGGGCCCCACACAGAAATCTAGAATGGTGAGCTCCTCAACTTTGTGCTGCTTCATTCCCTGTCAGAAGGGGCACAAGGCACGGTGCGATGTAACAATGATGAGAAATACAACCTTCCTCTAGTTCCTAAAGGTTTCCTCCCCGCTCCCACTACCATGACTCGAATTCTATCTTGAAAGACTGGCTAGACCAGAGGAGGTACACTGGTACAGATAGGAACT
>NW_022111358.1:14394409-14403160 GCF_000313985.2 Echinops telfairi
ATGGATTGTGATAAGAGCTGTAAGAGCCCTCAATAAAATGATTTTTTAAAATTGTCCTGCTTTGAGAAAGTCCAGCACTTTATTTCTCAGCACCAACCAGCAGGGGCATAATCATGAGTTATCCAGCCAATTCCCAGATTGATCCAGAGCTGAAAGTTATCTTGCCAACACTCCTGGCAGATTGGGGAATTGAGTGCCTCAAATTCTGAACGGAGAATCTGGGTGCAATCACAGCATGACTGTATCTCCTGAACCAGAATCTGCATTTTAAAAAGATGCACCCCCACCCCCACAAAAACAGATGCCCAGCCACGTAAATGCAGTTTAAAGTTTGAGGAGCATTGGCTGAAGGCGCTGGTTCTCAAATTCAGAATCATCTAGAAGACTCACAGCTGGACCCTGTGCTCCTGAGAAGGAACCCTGGTCGCGCAATGGTAAACCCTCAGGTCTGGAGACGTGAGCCTCTAGATCGCATCCTAGAAAACCGCAAAGCACCTCTGCTCTGTCTCATGGGGTCACATGTGTCTGAATCGACTCCACTGGCACCTAACAATAGCAAAACAAAGTTCCAGCAGATGTGACTCAGAAGGCCTAGGCTGGAGGCTGAGAATTTGCATTTTTAACAAGCTCCTAGGGATATTGAGCTGGTTCACGGTCATACTTTGAGAGCCACTGGTTTAAGAAAGACATGGCAGGACTTCCAGGGGCACTAACGTCGCACCAGGGACTCATGCTCTGAGCCACTCAAGAAGTGTCTGCTGAGTGTCCATCTGTTCATTGAAGCTGTCAGGCCTACCAACTCCAAGCCTATGAGAATAGTGGAACTGTTTAGTGACTAGCCTCTGGCCAAGAGGATGGAGACCTATGACTGGTATACAAACCACAATGTGTATTTTGTGCTTATGGGGATACTGTGCTACCTTGGTCCCTACAGAGATGAGCATCAGGATTTTAAGGATGAGCAACTCCAGCTAGAGAGGGTCTCTGGAATGGGGAAACTGAGGAAAGGTGAAGGAAAGCAAGCAGCAAAGAAGAAATACTGCTGACTGAAAGAGAAAACGTCTTCCCTTGAGATGCCAAGAAGTGTGTTCGTTTGTCCATATACTGTAGCCCTGCAGTCTTCCCAAACCAAAGGTCCTTTGAAGGAACACAGCAAGCTCCAGAGTAACATCTCATCTCATTAATGTGACTGATTTCTTGAACACAATCTAATTCAACAAAATTATTTGGGCCTTGGATTTGTACTTTTTTTTAAAGATCCTTTTATTGGGGGCTCTTACAGCTCTTATTCCAACCCATACATCAATTGTGTCAGACATATTTGTACATATATTGCCATCATTCTTTTCTAGACATGTACTTTCTGTTGAGCCCTTGGGATCAGCCCCTCTTGTTTTCCCTCCCCCACCCTCTGGCTCCTTGATAGATCATAGATCGTTATTGTTTTCATATCTCTCACAGACTGCAGTCTCCCTTCCCCTCTGGTTTCTGTTGGTCTTCCCCCTGGATGGGGGTGTGGTTATGTGCCTTTCATTGCTATCGGTGTTCCCTTCCTTCCCCCCTCCCCGTCCCCTCCTGGTATCGCCATTCCCATTCCTGTTCCTGGTTCCATGTGTCTTGAGCTTTATCTCTTGCCTGTACCTATTTACAAGCTCCTGTCCAGTCCAGAGTGGGAAGTGGCACTGGGGTCATGAAAGTGGGGGGTGAGGAGGCCTCAAGGGATCAGAGGTATATTGCTTGATCCATTGGTGCTCTACTGCACCCTTATTGACTCATCCCCTCTCTACGACCCCTCTGTAGGGGGATGTTCCATTGTCCACAGATGGGCTTTGGGTCTCCGCTCTAATCCCCCTCATTCTCACCAATGTGTTTTTGTTTGTTTGTTGTTTGTTATGAATCTTCTGATGCCCATTACCGGGTCCCAATGGCACCTCATGATCGCACCAGCTGGTGTGCTTCTTCCATGTGGGCTTGTTGCTTCACTGTTGGATGGCCGCTTGTTTAACTTCAAGCCTTTAAGACCCCAGACACTATATCTTTTAATAGCTGGGCACCATCCGCTGTCTTTACCACATCTGCTTATGCACCCATTTTGTCTTCATAGATCATGTTGGAGGTGGGGGTGGGGGTAAGCATCACAAAATGCCATTTTGTTAGAACAAAGTATTCTTGTATTGAGGGAGGGTATGAGCTGAGGCCCAAGGCCTGTCTGCAGCCTCAGTGTATTTGCCTTATAAATATATGTACTAGGCCAATACCTCTGTTTTTATGGATTGATGTATTTGTATAAGTACACACCTCTGTTAATACCTCTATCTGCCCCACCATCATGTTCCCACTTCTTCCACTTCTTAGTACTACCTCTCAGCTAGATTGGTGTTGCTCTAATACCCACAGGATCTCTACAACCTCCTAGATGTTGGTTTGTATTTATATTCTATAGCTACCTAATTTTATAAAAGTCAACAAAGAAGAAAAAAAGAAAGGAATATACATATGTACTACCTCAGAAAAATGGAGACAGGTGGTTATTGCTGCTGATTCAGATGCTATCTAGGGCCCAGCCAGACTCTTTATATTTCTGCTCAGCCATCTTTAGCACATAGGCCTTTTACCTTCCTGCTTACCAGTTTCTGGTTTCGAGATGGTTGCTATAGTTCCAATGGCCACATCTCTGGTTAAGGCATGAGGGAGGAGCACCAGCACTGATCTGTTCCTTTTATGAAGAAGCAAAAGTGGGGTGTTTTTGATCCTGGAGTTCTTTTCACAATTCCTTGTTCAGAACAGGCTACGTGACCACCATAGTTGCAAGAAAGGCTGGGGAGACGTGTTCTAACTTTCTGAACTTTATAATGTTGTTTTAGGTGCCACCAATCAGTTCCAGTTCATCGTGACCCTACATACAACAGAATGCAACACTGCCCAGTCCTGAGCCATCCTCACAATTATCATTTGTTTGAGCCCATTGTTACAGCCACTGTCAATCCACCTAGTTGAAGGTCTTCCTCTGTTTGCTGCACTGATACTTTTCCAAGCATGATGTTTTTTTTTTCCCAGAGACTGGTTTCTCCTGAGAAGGTTGTCCAAAGTAAATGAGAGGAAGTCTTGCCACCCTCTCTTCTCAGAAGTTTTCTGGATGTTCTTGCGAGACAGATTTATTTGTTCGTTTGCAATTGATAGGACTTTGAATATTCTTCATCAGCACCATAATTCAAGTGTATCAATTCTTCTTCGGTCTTTCATATTCAATGTCCAACTTTTGCGTGCATACAAGACAATTGAAAATACTATGGCTTGGGTCAGGCACACTGTGTTAGTCTAGGTACTTTAGAGAAACAAATCCACAGAAACTCATGTATAAGAGAGAGTTTTATATAAAGATTAAGTGCCCATCAAGAAAACATCCCAACCCAGTGCTGCCCAAGCCCACAAGTCCAACATTAACCCATTAACCCATATGTCCAATACCAATCCACAAAGTCCTCCTCCATCTCACAAAACACACACTATGATGCCGACTGCAGGAGGAAAGCTGAGTCAGTGAATGTGTAAGCATCTCACCACTGGCAGGGGTCTCCACACAGGTGCTCCAGCCCCCAGGGCTGCATCGGGGTAGGTCCATGTGGCTTCTCTTCAGGGATTTCTTGCAGGAAGTGAGTCTTGCCAGCAAAATCAGGGAACTGCTAAGGCAGCTGCACCCTGGTCCAACCACCAGAAAGCAACAGACCCAAGAACTAGAAAGGTGAGGCTCACTGAGCCATTTATCCCTCTGCCCTTCAATTAACCCCACATGTGTTTATCGGCCAGGTTGGCACAATAAACTAACTACCTCACACACCATACTCCTCAGAGTGACATATTTACTCTTCCACACTTTAAAGAGATCAGCAGAGATTTACCCAGTGCAACATGTTTATTTCTTGACTGCTGCTTTCGTGAGCATTGATTGTGGATCCAAGCAAGATAAAATCCTTGACAACATCAATCTTTCATCCTTTGGATACGATGTTGTCTATTGGCCCAGTTGTAAGGATTTGGGTTTTCTTTACTTTGCGTTGTAGTCCATATTGAAGGATGCAATCTTTGATCTTCATCAGAAAGTACTTCAAATCCTCCTCACTTTCAGCAAGCAAAGTTGTGGCACCTGCATATCACAAATTGTTAATAAGCCTTCCTCCAATCCTGATCCTGCATCCTTCTGCATACAGTCCAGCTTCTTTGATTATTTGCTCAGCATATAGATTGAATAAGAATGGTGAAAGGATGCAACCCTTGACACATTTTTCTTGATTTTAAACCATGCAGTATTCCCTTTCCCAGTTGAATGACCATCTCTTGATCCATGTACAGCTTCCACATGAGCACACTGAAGTATTCTGGAATTCCCATTTATCTCAATGCTATCCATAATTTGGCACCTTCCCCTCAATGTACTGCTGCAACTGTTGTTTAAAAATCTCCAGCAAAATCTTACTTGCATGTGATATTAATAATATTGCTCAATAATTTCTGAATTCTGTTGAGTCATTTTTCTTTGGAATACATACGGAAATAGATATTTTCCAGTTGGTTAGCAAGGTAGCTGTCTTCCAAATTTCTTGGCATAAACAAATGAGTGCTTCTAGTGCCTTGCGTGCAGCTTGGACTTCTTCCTTCAGTACCATCAGTTCTTGTTCATATGCTACCTCATGAAATGGTTGACTGTTGACTAATTCTTTCTGATGCAATGATACTGTGTATTCTTTCCATCTTTTTTGACGCTTCCTGCATCATCCAATATTTTCCCCACAGAATCTTTCAAAATTAGAACTTAAGACTTGATCTATGCTGAGCGTGTCCTTCCTTTTTGGTTTTCTTACTCCAGGCCATTGCGCATTTCATTATAATGCTTTGTCTTCTCTAGATGCTCTTTGAAATTTTCTATTCAGCTCTTTTGCTTCATTATTTTTTCCATTTGCTTTAGCTACTCTATGATCAAGAACAAGGTTCAGAGCCTTTTCTAGCATACACTTTGATGTTTCCTTTCTTTTCTGTCTTTTTGATGACTTTTTGCTTTCGTCGTGTATGATGTCCTTAATGTCATCATGTCTTCCTGACAAGCCTTCTGTCACTAGTCTTCAAGGAGTCAAGTCTAGTCTTGAGATGCTCTCAAAAATCAGGTGTGATATACTCGAGACTGTATTTTGTTTTTTGTGCAGCTGTTTAATTTTTCACAACCTGAACTTCTAATAGTAGGCAGCGAAAAGAGAGTGAAGAAAAGCTTCTGAGTCAACAGCAAGCATAGAGTCTTGATTTATGGAGGTAGTCAAAAGGAGAAACTATTTAAAAATTGGTCTTGGGAGTAGCAATGTGTGTGGAGAAAAGAAGGGTAGGAAACTTGCTTTTCACAGCAAGACCTTCCATAGAAGTCATTTGTTACCATGTTTATACAGTACTTTAGTTTCAAAAGGCATCGTTCTACCATTTTTTTCTCAGTAAAAATCCAAATCTTTACTGTGGCCTACAATCTTTTACTTGTATATGATCTTCTGCCCTCATCTTCTTTCTCTTGTTTACATTCTAGTCACATGCTGGCCACCTTTAAGTGAGCATTTCCCAAACACATAATGTTCCCACCTTAGAGTCTTAACATTTGTTTTTCCCTTTGACCAGAACATCTCTATCTTCCCCACCCCACCCCACGAGCCCACCCCCAAAACTATGTGTCCTTCCCTGCCATCAAGTTGATTTCAACTCCTAGTGACTCTATAGGATAGGGTAGACCTCTTTACAGTTAGACCTTGCGGTCAGGAGCCCAATGCATAAGCACTGTCACCAAGGCACCACACTACGTATAGGCCTGGTTTAATGTCTCACCTCCTTGCTACTCAAATGACACCTCAGTGAAGCCTTCTATACTATTTAAAATTGTAACACTTGGCTCCACTACTGGTATTCCGTGCCCCACTTCCTCTTCCTTTTTCTAAAACATTCATGGCATTTAATACCATCTTAAATATTATGAATGATATTTATGTTTGTTTATGATCTTCCTCTGTCTCTAGAATGTAAGCTCATGACAAAAATGACCTTTCTTCTGGTTTGTGCACTGTTGTATGCCTGGGAATAAAACAATGCCTGAGAAATAGTAGGCCCTCACTAAATGCATAAATAAATTTATTTAAAATTTTTAAAGGATACTCTACAAAAGTTAGAGTTCATACTGTTGCTCTTGTTGTTGCTTCGAAAGCTTATGCATATAAGGAAGGAGTATGGTAGCACTGTGAGTAAGTGCTTGGTTGCAATTGTTTCCATGAATATAAAACACAAACCAAACCCATTGACTCATAGCAACCATCAAGATTACAGCCTAGAAAACCCTATGGGACAGTTCAATTTGACAAAACCTAGCCTATACACGTACATAAGGAAATAAAAATCCAAAAGGAATGGTGAGATTTATTTTTTAAGCCAGCATAGAAAAGGAAAGACAAGTGGGAAATGTAGAGGAAGGACACTCAGAAGAGGCAGAAAGAAAGTTCTGTGGAAAGATAGGGAGGTTGATGGGTACCAGCAGGGAAGGCTTCAGGAGGCTATGGTTTAAATATTGCAGAATAGATGAAATATTGATAAGAACAGTGGTTCCAATTATGGAAACATAAAGGGCTGAAAATACTTGACACATTGGGGAAATGATCCCACCCGTTGTTGCTACCATAGCGTCCGCTATCGTCAGTTCAATCATCATGCTAACATCATACTGCCTCAATTTGTTCATTTATTCATTGCACATGTGTAAGCCTTGTTTCCCCGTTCTTCAGAGCAGACAGGGACCATGTGTTAGACTTTTTTTCCCTTACAATTCCCAGCTCATTTAAAGTTGTGGTTAACTAGTCAAAAGTATCTGCCAAAAGTGGACTTGTCTGTATAGGGTCTTGTCTTCTGGACTACAGCCCTTCAATTTTCCTTTGAGAAACAACTGCTCCCGCTTGCTAAATTGGTGTGCTTTCAGTGAATTTGATCCCACCCCTGGGACCAAGAGTGGGCACATAATCCAGCCTTGGCAATTTCTCTTGGGAACCTGACTCCTGGGTAGCATGACGAGGGTAGAACGCATCAAAGCTGAATCATCACAACTGTTGACTCAGAGCAGCCTGCCAATAGATCCTTAGCACTGTCCAGGTTTTTGTTTTTTCCAAGCCTGGATATTCAGCTGTTCCTATGAATATGTGAGCTACCCCACATCTTTTCAATAAATTCCTTTCTTGCTGAAGTTGGCTAGAGAACTCTAACAAGCACAGTCTCGTCATTTGGATCAAACCACATAACATAACAAAGCACTACTGTGCACATGGTAGCAGCTAAATTTATGTGGAGACAAAATGTTCAAAAAGAAATAAATGGCGTATTCTTAGCTTGTCAATGGAGGAAAAGCATACAAAGTTATTCATTTGTAGAACATAGCATTGAACTTTTACTATGCCATGAACTGCATTGTGTTAGATCAGTGGTTCTCAACCTTCCTCATGCCGCGACCCTTTAATACAGTTCCTCATGTTGTGGTGACCCCCCAACCCTAAAATTATTTTCGTTGCTACTTCATCACTGTCATTTTGCTGCTGTTATGAATCAGGCAACCTCTGTGAAAGGGTTGTTCGACCCCCCAAAGGGGTTGCGACCCAGAGGTTGAGAACCACTGTGTTAGATGATGGGGAATGAAAAGGTTCTTGCCCTTGCCCACAAGGACTTTGCAATCCAGTAGATAAGGAAATATATGCTCCTCACCCCCAGTAACCATATTAAGTCTAGAAACTGTCTTAGTCCAGGTTCTTTCCATTGCAAACAGCAGTAACATCTCCAGGAGGCTTAGGTAATAAAGGAGATTGGCTCACGTATCTGGGAAGGATGTTGAATATGGAGGGACTCAAACAAAATTGTGGAATCTCCTCTCGTATCTTCTTTGCTACAAGAAACAGCTGTTGTCTTGTCAACTGGCAACCTCACACAGGTCAGAGTAGATCTGTGTGCCACAGGGCTTTCACCAGTGGATTGTTTTGGAAGTAGTTCTAGAAGTAGATCACTAGGTCTTTTTTCTGGGGCATAGCCAGATGGACTCAAACTTTCAACCTTTCAGTTAGCAGCATGTTAACCATTTTTTCCATCCTGGCACTCCCTAACCATTCAGATAAAAACCCTGGTGTTTCTGAGGTGCCTTTCCCTCTCCTTTGGTTATATTCTCCTTCACGAAGGTCTTTTCTTAAGGTTTCCACATCTTGATGAATGACTTAAGAATAACAGTGAAAGATTACAATGAGCCAGACTAGTTCAAATTGCTGCCTAAGCAAATCCCCACCACACACTATGGGTAGGCACCAGTAGGAATTAGTAAGTGGAAATGGCTGACTCACTTAACCAATCAACTTTTTAATCATTGTACTGTGAAGACACCTTCGATGTCAACACCCACCATTGAGGATGAGGACTTTGGCAGATGCTATGCCACTGAGACAACTTCTTTTGCTTCTATCCTGTGCTGTGGCTCCCCTCCTCTTGAAGCCATTGGTGCCTGGTGTTACCAGAACCTCAGTCCTGGTCCATAACATCCAAGCTACTGCCAAACTGGAAAACTGATGTGTCAAAGCTGTACTCTATTCTTTAGAGTCCTAGTGTCACAGCCCTGTGGGCTCTCTGCCCAGGGACAGAATATATTCCTACTTTTTGAACTATTCTCTGATAACAGATCACCAAAGTTATCCCTAAGACCATCTTGTC
>NW_022111358.1:14403411-14404953 GCF_000313985.2 Echinops telfairi
TTAAAAAAGCCTAGTTAAAATAAACAATTATTTTTAAAAATCTAAGTCTCCTCTCTCCTAACCCTCTAGGGCATGGTTATTAAGAAGAGTTTGTGTGATTCTCTCCTAAGAGGCTGTTCATCCTCTCATATAAACAGATTCCTGGCAGGCCCCAACTCGTGAGACTCCCAAGTTGAATCCTGTTTGGGCTCGGGGTTGAATCCCACTGTACTTATTTCCAATAGTTCCCATGTGAACCCTCTGGAACCTACCAAATGGAAACACATAATATGCCCCAAACCAGACCTGTGCTTTCTTGCAATGTCTTTTTTTTAAATGATGGTCCTTTCACCTAGATCTCCTCACTAACTCCACCCACAAACTCCTATCATGTTAATGCTCAAGTCTAAGGCCCCTCTTCCAGGAGGTGTCATTGAAATGAACTTTCTCATGGCTCTAAACTCTTTCCTGGCACTTGTTTTGTCAAACCAGCATCTTTTCCCTTATCTCCAGTCACAGGACCTGCCTCGACCTCTTTTCCTCACCACTGCAGCCATGGAATTCTGATGAAGACACCAACCATGGTACCTACCATTACAATGGCAGTTTGACATCTATTTAGCACTGCCAATCATGACATGCTACTGCTTCGGAGTAGATGATTAGTTGGGTTGGGGAACATGTAACCAGAACAGGCCAATAGAAGTATTTCCCTAAGACCTATTGTATTTTCTCTTGTAACCACACACCTATAATGCATACAGCATAGGAAACTAACACGAGAGGGGGCTGCCTGGTTCATAAAAACATGAAGTGTGTGTTATTTGCTTTAAAAGATGGTATATTTACAGAAGCCAAAATAGTTCTATTTTATTAGCCTAGAGCTACTTTGATTAGAAGAGAAGGAAGAAGGGAAGAGGGAAGAAGGGAGGAGAGGGAAGGCCTGTAGAGATAGGAGCTATGCAAGCCAGAAGGGATTGAGGCTAGAATTCACCATGGATTTTGAATGCTTAGCTGAGAAACTTGCATTTCACTCAAGAAGCGGTAAACAACTGAAGAGAGCAATATTAAGACTGAGGAACCTTGGTGGTACAATGGGTAAACTATTCAGTTCCTAATCAATAGGTGAGCAGTTCAAACCCACCAGCCACTCCATGAGAGAAAGCTTCTGTCACAGTGCACAGCCTTGGAAATCCCATGGGGACAGCTCTGCCCTGTCCTACAGGGTTGCCATGAATTGGGATCGATGCGATAGCAATGGGTTTGGCTTGGTTTGTTTTTTTGGTATTGAGATTAACACAGAGCTCTGTGAAGGAAGTCAGAAAAGGGAAAAACTCCAAGAAAAAATAGACCAATTAAAAGAATAATACCATAGATTTTAGAGAAGATATAAGAGGCTGAAATAAGATGATAATATTGAGAATAGACAGCAAGCTACAGATATGAAAGAAATGCTTGGTAACAGAAATCTCAGGATAGAGAAATCATCTTTAGCTAAAGTTTCCAGAGTGTTCCACATCGAATCCTAGACTTTAAGAAACTAATCAAGCCAGCAAAGTACCA
>NW_022111358.1:14406251-14412043 GCF_000313985.2 Echinops telfairi
GGAAGAAAAGTAAAAAACAAAGAAACAAACCAGGAGAACAATATGTGTACCAAATAATTTCGAAGGGTAGGAAGATTAGCAATTAAGGAGGTTGTCTCCACTGAATGCCTACCCTAAACAAAAATTAACTGGCCATGCCACAGTAAAGGGGTTGGAAAGAAATAAGGCAAATGTTAGACACTTATAAGGAAAATCCAAAAGTGGACATGCACAGATGGAAGTCAACTAGATACAGGTGAAGGTCACCTGAGCAAAGCTAGGCACTAGCAACATTATGTCACACTTGCACCTGAATTCAGCCACTAAGATCATCCAATACCCTCAACCACCCCCCACCCCCCACCCCCAACCCCGCTCCAAGTGGGGATAGGAGGGGCTGAATAACAGACTGAGGGCAGGCCCTGCCCTTTTCAGGTGCTCACTTGCCAGTCACAGGGTGGTATCTCTCCTGTGTTTGAGGTGCACACATGCGCCCTCTCAGGGCTCGCACTCTCTCTCTCTTTTTTTTTTTTTGGTTCCAGGCTCCTCTTTTAGTTCTGTGGATTCCTCTTAATGGCCATTTTCCATGTAGTTTTCACACTCCCCTCAAGCGGCCATTTTCGGTTGCGAACACTCCCATGGCGCCTGTCATTCAGCCTAGCATGCCTTCCAGAGATAGCGTGTACTATTTGAAACTGTAATACCCTTTCCCTCATAAAAGTTACGTAGATTTACTAAAGTACTTCTGCCGCATGAACTCTTAGAGCGTTAAGAATCAAGAACCGAGGTAAACCATCTCAGAAACCTGACATTTTCATTAAAAAGTTATAACCAAGTCCACATTGAAGAAGCACACTAGCTTGTGTGATCCAAAGATAACAATAGCAAAATTCAAATTTGACAAAGGGAAAAGTATCAGAGCCTAAATTGTGAACACCCAATTTGGAGAAGGCTATGGAGGACAATGGGGGCCCAAAACCTACCTGCAGAGTATGTAGTCAGATTAAGCTGCTGGCAGATCCCCACGAGCCTTAGGCGAGGGTCTCAGACAGATGGACTCCCAGACAGGCATAGTTGTAATCATGATTATACTGCACAGAACTTGATACTTGGTCAGTTGACTCCCTCTTTATCCAACCGGAAATTCTTCTAGGACCAAGTATTTCTAGCTAGTTCCCTGACAAAAATTTCTTTCCTGGCATTTTAAATATTCATGGTGGTCTTTTCTTTCTTACTCATTATTTGTATTTTTATCTTTATATTATTATTATCTTTGCCACTTTATTTGTTTCTGTTTTTTTTCCCCTGTTAAATTTCCAGTTTGTGAAGCACAGAAGGAATTGAGATAAGAACTGATGCAAAGGTTTATAGGAGAGGTAGGGGTGGGGTGTGGAAGATATGGACAGTGAGGAGTGGGGGAGCAAACAATGTATGTGGGGGGGAGCACTAGAACTGATGGTGATTACACAACTCATTTAACCATGGAGGTGGGGGCAGGGAAAGAAAGTATTCTAAAATAATCGTGGTAATGACTGGACAACTCTTCTTGACATGCTTGAAATATTGAATTGTGTGATGTGGACTAAGTGCCAATAAAACTGTTTTTAAAAAGTTATAACCAAACCATCAAGGGGTCATGATGGGGGAGGGAGGAGAAGCAGGGAGGGAGGGGAAAAATAAGGACCTAATGTCGGGGGTTTAAGTGGAGAGAAAATGTTTTGAGAATGATGTACAAATGCGCTTTAAACAATTGATGTGTGTATGGATTGCGATAACAGTTGTATGAGCCCCTAATAAAATGTTTCAAAAAAAAAGTTATAACCAAACCATCAGGATGCAAGAAAAAATATTGACCTTAATAGTTTGTTATTGTATTATTTGCTACCATCTTCCTGGAATTCAGAATTTTGTTAGTAAATTGAAAAGTAAAAATTAGAGACATTTTAAAATGATATTAATGTTGTGTAAACCAAAGGCCATGATTTGTCCTGTTATCCAGGAATAAAATTATTTAATACTATTATGAGATATTAAGTTTGATTTTCTTCATCAATTAGCCAAGAAAAATAAGAGGTACTTCTCAATGCTATTGTAAGCATTGAATGAATTAAACCATAAAGCTATGAAACCCTAACTCTATGACGTATTCTCATTTTCCACCTGAGGAACATGCTCCTCGGGGAGGGTTAAGTAATTTGCCCGGGGAACAGAACGGCACAGCCAGGATTCAAATCTTGGTCATATGTAATATGTTTTCTTCCCCGTTATCTAAAATGGAGAGGGTTAGAATGTGCTTAAGTAACTTTCGTGTGGAGAGTCAATACAAAGTGGAATGGATTTGAATAACACATTCTTACCTGTTTGCTACGCAAACACGTTTGTAAAATATCTTGACTGCCCAGGAGGAGAATACCCACAGTGACCAGAGAGCAAGTAGCCCACACATATTCTCCACTGACCAGGCATCACAGGCCTGTGGGCCAATGCAACTTACTTTTCTCTAAGCAGATGTGTGCAGAACACATAACCACATCATTATTAGTTTTTTATGAGGAAGGGACCTTTATTCATTTATTAAATCAAATAGCTGTTGAGAGTTTATTATAAAGAGCTAAGTTGCATGATACAGTGAGTTAAAGTCTGGTTTCCCCACTAATCAAAACCAAACTAGCTACAATTGAGTCCATTTTGATTCATAGGGACCCTATACAGCAGAGTAGAACTGTCCCTGTGGGTTTCCATGACTAACTCGTTACAAGAGTAGAAAGCCTCACCTTTCTCTATCAGGAAGGCTGGCGGTTTCAAACTGCTGACCTTGTGGTTAACAGACCAGCATGTAATCCACTATGCCACCAGGGATCCTCCCCACTAATAGCATAGTCAGTAAGAGGGCAGAGCGGACTTTGGAGTCAAACAGAATCCTGGCTGTGCCACTTCTAACTTTGTCCTCTTGAGGATGGTACGTATCTCTCCCTCAGGATCATACTCCTCATCTGTAAAATGAGAATACCTCACAGAGTTAGGCTCTCTTGGAAGAACAAATGAGATACAGCATGTAAAATACTTCCAGAGTCTGGTGCAAAAGCTATATATGCTAGTACATATACTAGTACATAGTATAGTACATATACTAGCATATATATAGACATATTCCTTCTTTTTATAGACTTTAATGTGGGTATTAATGAAGTCTTATAAAACAAACAATATTCAGTAAATTGTGTTGGAATAAATGGGTGGTCAAATGGGAAAAGTTAAGGTTTATTTCTACTTCATTTGTCCCAGAATAAATTGCCGATGGATAGAAGCTACAAGCATTTTTTGAAAAATTTAAACATAAAAGTACTAGGAAAAACACATAAATAATGATTTAAATAATGTTGATATAGGAAAAGACTCTAAATATAACTAAGACTCTCTTAAGTTTCTTTTTAAGTATGACACAAAACCCAGAACTCATTAAAATTTGTCAAATCAACTGCATAACAATTGTAAATTCTGCATCATTAAAACACTATAAATAAAGTAAAAATGAAAAAAGGGAGGGGCCCTCTTTCAGGTGGCGGGGTCTAGAGAAGACTGGCACCTGGCAAGGGGAAGGGAAAGAAGGAAGAACAGGTCATCAGCCTCCGCCCTCCGGTGGCTGAAGGAGAGACAGTCTTCGGTGTCTGCCACATTTTTGCCTGCTTCAGTGATACTTTTGTCCATGTCCCTGACCTCTCTGGCAAGGAAACCATCTGTCGAGTGACGGGTGGAATGAAGGTGAAGGCTGATCGAGATCAATCTTTGCCCTACGTCGCCATGTTGGCTGCCCAATATGTGGCCCAGAGGTGCAAGGAGCTGGGCATCACGCCCTGCACATCAAACTCTGAGCCACTGGAGGAAACCGGACCAAGACCCCTGGCCCTGGGGCCCAGTCTGCACTCCGAGCCTTGCCCGCTCAGGGAAGAAGATTGGGCGGATTGAGGATGCCACCCCTATCCCCTCCAACAGCACTCGCAGGAAGGGGTGGTTGCCGTGGTCGCCGGCTGTGAACAGGACTCCTCAAATTATTGTTGCTCAATAAATCACCTTCGAGTAAAAACAAAAAAAAGGGGGGGAGGAGGGAATGTGTAATACAGTGAACCCTCGCCATTTCGCACTTCGACTAACGCGGCTTCACTCTATCGCGGTTTTTGCGTAACAGCGCATGCTCTGTCATTACTGCCACTGATTGGCTCATACTGTACACGCTTGATGCCATAAATAATATAATAATTAATAAATGATAATTGTAACGTCCAAAATGTTTTACTGTATTTTCCCTTTTTCGTTTAATAAATTGGGTAATACGAGTGTAATGGTGACTAAAGGGTGTTTTTTCATGTCCTCTATGCTCTAACTATGAAAATATTTGATTTAGAAATAAGGAATCCTACTTCGCGGAATTTCATTTATCACGGTAGGGTCTAAAACCGATTAACCGCGATAAACGAGGGTTCACTGTACACATCACAAACATATTTTCCTTAATATTTAAAGAGCTCCAAAAAATCAATAAGGAGACTAGCAACCTATAGAAAAAGATGATATGAAAAGATAATTCATAGAAAGCAAAATATGAATGACCCTTAAACATATATATGATCACATTCTCACATAATAAAAAACATTTCAATTACAATACTTTTTAACCTAAAATTTGACAAAAACAAATAATTTGTATTGGTGTGATGTAAAAAAAATAGACACTCACTGACCCATTGTGCTATTAGGGACAACACTGGAGACACAGTGTGGCAATTGTGCCCGATCTGATCTCACCACAATAGGGAGAAAAACTAAGGGCGTGCAACAGAGCAGCAAGGAAGTCCCCAAGGAATACCAAAAATAGACTTTGGGGTCAGGACATGGCATCCCATCAGACTCAATTGGAAACACTCGTAATTGTTAAAAAACAGACCTGGAACTATTTATAGGTTTTCCTTTTTCTGTTGTTGGGTTTTTCCTCCTTTTTTGTGGTTTCGTTTTGCTTTGCCTTGTTTTTGTGCTTATTATTGTCTCTGCATGTCCATCTAGATAAGATAGGCAGGATAAACAATCCGGAGGAGAAAAGAACAAGACCAACAGTTCCAGGATGAACACAGGAGAGGGGGAAGTGGGGGAAATGAAGCGGGGTGCCAACAAATCCAGGGACAAGGGAACAACAAGTGATCTAAAATCGATGGCAAGGAGAGTGTAGGATGCATGGTGGGGCTTGATCAACGGCAATGTAGCCGAGAGGAATTACCCAAACCTGAATGAAGGCTAAACATGATAGTGGGACAAGAGGAAAGTAAAAGGAAATAGAGGAAAGAAATAGGAGGCAAAGGGCATTTATAGAGGTCTATATAGGCATGTACATATGTAACTATATTTATATATGATAATGGGGAAATAGATCTATGTACATATATTTATATGTTAAGTAATAAGGCAGCAGATGGACATTGGGTCTGTACTCATGTACTCCCTGAATGCAAGAACACTTTGTTCTAATAATCCAGCATTCAGTGATGCTCACCACTGAACAATAGTTTGACTTTACTAGTTTAAAAAAGAAATTGTCCACCTCACGTATTCTGCTTTATTAAGAACTGCCTATATATTCTGTGATGCTCACCTTCCCAACACAATTGCTGAAGACAAAATGGGTGCATAAGCAAATATGGTGAAGAAAGCTGATGGTGTCTGGCTATCAAAAGACACAGCATCTGGGGTCTTAAATGCTTGAAGATAAGCAAGCGGCCATCTCGCTGAGAAGCAACAAAACCCACATGAAAGAAGCACACCAG
>NW_022111358.1:14412409-14418763 GCF_000313985.2 Echinops telfairi
TGGACATCCCTTACAGAAGGGTCACAAGGAAGAGACAAGCCAGTCAGGGTACAGTATAGCACCAATGAAACATACAACTTTCTAGTTCTTTAAATGCTTCCTTCCCACCCCGCCCCCACTATCATGACCCCAATTCTACCTTACAAATTGGGTAAGACCAGACCATGTGCACCGGTACAGATAAGAGCTCACATGCAACACAGGGAATTCAGGCTAGATAAACCCCTTAGGACCAATAATGAGAGTAGCGATACCAAGAGGATAAGGGGAAGGTGGGGGGAGAAAGGGGGAACTGATGACAATGATTGACATATAACCCCCTCCCAGGGGAACAGACAACAGAAAAATGGGTGAATCAAGACAGCAAATTATCAAGGGTTCATGAGGGAAGGAGGGAGGGTGAGTGGGGAAGGGGGAAATGAGCTGATACCAAGGGCTCAAGTAGAAAGAAACTGTTTTGAGAATGATGGTGACAACACATGTACAAATGTGCTTGACACAATGCATGTATGTATGGATTGTGATAAGAGCTGTAAGTGCCCCAATAAAATGATTTTTTTAAATAAAAAAGGATCTATGTAGGCTAATGTTACTGTTTTCTGTTGCTATCTAATAATAAGTGCTATGAATATAACAACGCACCCCAAAACTTCGTTATTCAAAACAACAATTTATTATAAACGTTTAGGCTCTTGTGAGGTGATTGCTTGGCTAGGCAATCCTCTCTTGGAGCCTCTCGCATGCATCTTGAATCTCAGTTGAGACAGATGGAACAAGGTGGAGTCTCAGTCTCCATGCAGCCTTTTCAAGACTGGCTTGGGTTTACTCACAGTATTCTGGTCTTAGACTAGTCAGATTACTTACACATGTAGTTGGATTTCTCAGGAGCATGCATTCCAAGATAAATGTTCAAAGAGGGTTGTAACAGAAGCTGGCAGTCCTCATGGAGCCTAGAACCAGAGCTGGTACTGTCACATTTGCTGTATTCTGGTTAAGCAACTACAGGGCCATAGATCTTAGGGAAAGCAAAGTTAAGTTCCAGGGTCAGCGTAGCAAAGATTTTGAAACCATCTGTATTAGTCTGGGTACTTTGGAGAAACAAATCCACAGCAACTCACGTATAAGAGAGAGTTTTATGCAAAGAAAATGTGCATCACGAAACATCCCAACCCAATGCTGCCCAAAGCCCACAAGTCCAACATTAACCCATACCCAACACCAGTCCACAAAGTCCTTCACCTCACAAAACAGAGGCAATAATGCCGACTGCAGGAGGAAAGCTGAGTCAGTGAACGTGTAAGCATTTCAGCACTGGCAGGGGTCTCCACATGGCTGCTCCAGCACCCAGGGTTGCATCGGGATAGATCCATGCGGCTTCTCCTTGGGGATGTCTTGTAGGAAATCCATCTTGCAAGCTGAAGCAGGGAACTGCTAAGGCAGCTGCACCCGATGCAACCATCACAAAACAAGAGACCCGAGAACTAGAAAGGCGAGGCTTCACCACCCATTTATCCCTCCGCCTTTCAACCAGCCCCACATGTGATTATCGGCCAGGCTGGCACAATTAACTAACTCGCCATCTTTAATCCACTACAATTAATATGAACAATTTCGTACATACAGTCAAGTGAAAAAAGGGGAAGTGAAAGATTGTGTACTTAGAATGCTCTATTGGCACTAGCAGTTCAAACACCCCAAATAGCAATGTGGAAGAAAGGTTTCACAATCTACTTCGGCAAAGGTTATAAACAAGAAAACCCTATGCAGCAGCTCTACTCTCTCCCACATGGGATCATCATGAATTAGAATTAACTCAGAGCAAGAGGTTTGAGTTCATTTTTTGTTTTGGGAAAGTATTTGCCTTTAAAAAGTTATTTATTACAGTGATAGAAAAATGCCCTTGCTTATGAATGGGGCTCATAACCCATTGTTGTATTAGTGTCAATAAGTTGTTGTTATTGATGCCTATAAGAAGTTAAATTGGCAAAAGTGTGTGATAGACATATTTACAACAATGACAAAAGAAAAAGAGAAGTTTCAATAAAAGGTGCTGGCAAAAACTGGATCTCCATTTGCAGAAAAATGAAGCAGGAGCCATATCTCAGCTGTCGATGGATTAAAAGCCTAAATATACAACCTGGAACTATAAAGATCATCAGTGAAAAAATAGGGACAAATGTAGGGGCCCTAATACATGGCATAAACATGTTATTGAACATAATGAAAAGCACACACCCATAAGACAGACTGCGACCTCTTGACAAAGAGTTAAAAGAGAACCGTAGACTGGGGGGAAATTTTTGGCAGTGGTATATCAGACAAAGGACTCATCTCTATAATCTATTGAAAATTTCAATACCTTAACAAGAAAAAGACGAATAACCCAATGAAGAAAGTAGACAGAGAGTATGAGCAGAGAGCTCACTAAGGTAGACCTTCAGGTCAACAAACACATGAAGAAATGTTCATCAGTTGCCTTTCAAAAGATGTACATCAAAACAATGATGTGATACCTATCACCTCATCTTGACATTCATAGCAAAGTTAAAAAAAACAAAAATGGAAAACTACAAATGCTGGAAAAGGTACAGTGGTACAAAAATGGTACAGCCACTGTGGGAAGTGGTATAATGTGTCCTCAAAAAAAATAAAATGGGGGGGGTTAGAAATATCATAGGACCCTGCAACAATCCCTCTACTTAGTATATATCCTAAAGAAGTAAGAGCCATATGTGAATACATATATATACACTCATGTTCATTATATCACTACTCACAATAGCAAAAAGATGAAACCATCTAGTAGCCATCAATGAGAGTAGATAAACATACACACAATGGAATACTGTACAACATTGAGAAATAAAGATGAATCGGTGAAATACCTCATGAGATAGATGAACCTAGAGCATATTGTGCTGAGTGAAATTAGTCAAAACAAAAGGACACATACTGTATGAGGCCACTGTTGTTTTTAAAAATCAAGAAAGTTTTTCACACTAAAAGAAACAGACTTTGATGGTTACCAAGGTGGAAGGGAAGGAAGACAACCAGAGATCTGATGAGTTGTTAAATGTTAAACTGATGGTCTGTTCTATAAACCTGCACCTAATTCACAATGAAGAGTTTAGTATGGAAAAAAAGTTGCTGCCGAACGTCCACATGTACAACCAAAATCCTCATGGGATTTGCTTCTCGGTTTGGAAGTTTACAGCCCATGTTTCATGAGACATCTGAGTTAATTGGCCTAATAGCATGTTTAATGCTTCTGTGCTACCTCCTAGTTTGTTGTATAGTTCTTGAGGGGTCTTAAAAGCTTACAAACAGCCATCCATGAGGGCACAGCAATTGATCTCTATTATTCTGAAGCAACAACAGAAGAAGAGTCAGGAATAGGAGGACATAGAATGTGTGCTAATTGTCCCCATGAACAAAAGCCTTCTTTGCCATGAGACTAGAAGAACTGAATGGTGCCTGGCTACCATTGCTGAAAATGTTCATAAAGGATTCTGTAGAATACTGATCAAAAGAGAGAAAATGCAGAACAGAATTTAAAATTCTCATGAACTCCAGACTTTCTGAAGCCATAAAAGCTGGATGAACCCCTGACAGGATTGCCCAAGATCATCTTTAAACTTTTTTTTTACTACATAACTCATTTTATTGGGTCTCTCACAAATCTTATAACAATCAATGGCATCAAGCACATTTGTACATATGTTTCTATCATCATTTTCAAAACATTTTCTTTCTAGTTGAGCCTTTGATATCAGTTGCTCCTTTTTCCCCTCCCTCCCCCACCCTCTCACTGCCATGAACCCCTGATAAATTATAAATTATCATTATCTTCATATCTTACACTGTTTGTTGTCTCTCTTCACCCATGGTTCCACTACTCGTCCCCCATCTTCAAACTTTAAACCAGAAACACTCCCTGAAGTCTTCTTAAAACCAAGTAACAGTTTAGATTTACTAGTTTTAAGAAGGTCTACCTTCAACATTATTCTCTTTGTGCATGTTATCTACCTGGGACAAATTGACAACAGTAACTCAAAAGATTCATTAGGGACCATAAGGCCCAATAGGTTTATGTTAATGAAGGATAAAAACTCAAAAAATGAGGATAAGAATGGTTGCACAATTTGAAAAATATAATCGATGTCATTGGATTGTATGGGTAGAATTTGTTGAATCTGTGTATGTTATGCTGTGTATATTCTCAACAATAAAATAATCATTAAAAATAGTTCTAATATTTTAATATATGAACAGGTTACCTCTGAGATCATGTACAAAACTGAGAATAATGTGTATTTCCAGGAAGAGGAATGAGGTGGCTATGGGAGAGAAATAGGAGGAAGACCTTTAATTGTATGCTCTTTAAAATGTTTTTAATTTGATATCATGTGCCTGTATTTCCTATTAAAATTCTAACTCCATTTTTATAGAGACACAACATTTGGCACTCAGTGTCATGAGTGAACGAATGTTGCTTGCAGTGGATAATCTGACGATACTTCATAGTCAATTAAAGAAATATTAATTTGTTGTCAGTTTTGTAGCCTCTTGTTCTTCAGGGTGAAAAGTTTGTCTAAAAGATAATCCAATTAAAAGGAGGGTGGAGGTCAAAGCAGCTATAACTGCAGAGCCAAACATAAAGCACTAACACAATATATGATCTTCAGGGAGTAACTAAAAGCTAATTTCCACATTCTTTACATTTTTCATCAGCATAATACACAATTGTTAAAAATTTCTTGCTCCAACTGGGCAAATGACTTTTCATTAGAAATTGTGCAAAGTTTAATGTCTCATTATTAAGTCAGATTTGAATAAAGGGAAAAAAAGAACAGGGAGGCGGTACTTATTTCTGTCTTTATGAGATATTTCAATAGAAATAATGGAGTTAACAATTAAACATTTTTCTGTATGTATCTATGAATGTTTCTTAATTCTGAGCAACACTGAAGCTTGTTGATCAATGATTAGCATTCAGCTAAAATGGATAAAAAACATTTTTAAAAAAACAGGCTTTAAGAATCATTTTTCAGAAGCTGATAAATAATTGCATCAGAATAGTAATGAAATTAATCTGATTACAGACAAGACCCATTTTCAACAACTGCAATTCTGGCTCGTCTGATAGTTTTCCTGTTGATGAGTGCATGATTTAAAAGATTGTTTCAAATAAATAGAAGTTGAATTTTTTGTGACTTTTTCTGAAATGCAGTAAAATTGTCATGTTAAATACAAGATCAAGACTAATACTAGCTTTTGAAAGAATACAAATAACATTTCAGTTGCCAAGAGGTTCTTTTTATACATAGAAATAATCTTGCTAGTCTTAAGAAGTATTTTGAAGGTCTATAGACAGAATCCCCCCCCCCTGCTTTGAGCAATTTTTAAAAAATAATTTCACTGGGGGACTCATACAACTCTTATCACAATCCATACATACATCAATTGTATAAAGCACATTTGTACATTCGTTACCCTCATCATTTTCAAAACATTTGCTCTCCACATAAGCCCTGGCATCAGCAACTCATTTTCCCCCTCCCTTCTCGCTTCCCCCTCCCTCATGAACCCTCGATAATTTATAAAGTATTATTTTGTCATATCTTACACTGTCAGACATCTATCTTCACCCACTTTTCTGTTGTCCATCCCCCAGAGAGGAGGTTATATTTAGATCCTTGTAATCGGTTCCCCCTTTCCACCCCACTCTCACCCCACCCTCCCGATATCGCCACTCTCACCACTGGTCCTGAAGGGATCATCCGTCCTGGATTCCCTATGTTTCCAGTTCCTATCTGTATAGACAGAATTTTGATTCAAGCTTTTATATAATCGTGTCATTATTTTTCATGAAGCTGTTTTCAAAAACTGAGGGTAGCTCGCTGACCGATGGCCCTCCGGCCTACTGGGGACAACACTGGCCTGATCTGACACCGTGACACCGAGGCAAAACGCTAAAGGCATGCGGCAGAGTAACGGGAAGAGCAGAGCAGGGAGTGCAAAGGATACACTCTGGGGCCAAAGCGTGGCACCCCATTGGATTTGACTGGAGGACATGCTTAGAGGTCAAAAATCAGACCTTGATCTACTTACAGGATTTTCTTTCCTTTTTAAATTTTTTTTAAATTGATTTATTCTTCTCTGGGTCATTGATTTTCTTTTTTGTTGTCACTGTTGTGTTCTCTTTTGTTGCTTTGTTTTGCTATGCCTTGTTTCATGGTGCATATTAGTATCTCTGCAGATCTATTTAGATAAGATAGGCTGGATGAACAGTCTGGAGGAGAAAACAATGGGACCGATGGTCCCAGGGGGACATGGGAGAGGGGGAGGCGGGGG
>NW_022111358.1:14419766-14446661 GCF_000313985.2 Echinops telfairi
ACCTCCTCCATGGGGGACGGGCAGTGGAGAAGTGAGTGAGGGGAGATGTCGGATGGTGTAAGATATGACGAAATAATAATAATTTATAAATTATCAAGGGTTCATGGGGGAGGGGGCAGCGGGGAAGGAGGGGAAAAATGAGGAGCTGATACCAAGGGCTCAAGTAGAAAGCAGGTGTTTTGAGAATGATAATGGCATCTTATCTACAGGCGTGCTTGACACAATTGATGTTTGTATGGATTGTGATAAGAGTTGTATGAGCCCCTAATAAAATGATAATTTAGATGACAGTTGTATGAGCCCCTAATAAAATGTTTTAAAAAATGATAATTAAAAAACAACTAATCCTAAAAAAAACCCAAAACTGAGGGTAGAGCATATGAGTACTATAAACAACCTATGAATATCATTGCTTATAAAAAAATTAGGAGAAACAATGATAAGTGTGTACCACTTAAAGTCAGTGCATTGTCAAAGAAAGTTGTAATGTTTTGTTTATATATCTTTTAGATATATTGTATTATTTGTCACATATATGTATGTATACAGGAGAATTCAAAAGATTCATGAAAAAATTCCATGATCTTTTAATTCCATTCATTTCCTATGAACTGTTTGAAGCCACCCCCATACGTCAAAATGTTTGCCATTTCTACAATTTTTTACATGTACAATTCAGTGACATTGAAACCATGTTGTGCACACATTGTTGGTTGCCATTCTATCATCCTTGACTCATAGTGACTCCATGAGACAGGAAAACAGTCTCACAGGATTTTAATGGCTGGATGCAGATCATCAGGTCTTTTTCCTGAGGAGCCCCTTGGTGGACTCAAACAATCACCTTAACTATTTTCACCACCAGGGCATCCATGCAAACATTATCACTCTCCATTGCCAATTTTTCATCACTCTAACAGAAACTCAGCACCCCTTAAGCAATACGTTCCTATTCCCTTCCCCACTCACCTCTATCATTTTGATCTCTATACATTTGCCTATTCTAAAGATCACATATAAGCAGGGTTATACAATATTTATCCTTTTATGTCTGACTTATTTCCGTTAGCATAATGTTTTCAATGCTTCCCCATGTTGTAGCATATATCAGGAGCTCATTTCTTGTGATGACTGAAATGTATGCCATTGTGTTACATATCACATTTTGTTTATTCATTTATCTGTTCACAAGACACTTGAGTTGCTTCTACCTTTGGTTGCTGTGAATAATGCAGCAGTGAACACGAGTGCGCCGGCATCTGTGTGAGTCCCCACTTCCAATTCTTTGGGGTAGAGGAGTGCTGGGCCCTATGGCAATTCTGTGTGAGACGTTTTCAGGAGCCACCACCTGTTTACAATCCCATCAGCAGCGCAGGAGCATTCCAGTTTCTCCACATCTTCACCCTCTAATTCCACTGGTCTTCCTATGGAGTCCTTTCTAAAACTTAAATCAGCATAATCCTTTCATTTCTGTTTCCAATGTTTCGATTCTCCTTACAGGTCAAATCCAAATTCTCTGTGGGAAATACAAGGCTTTTCACTATGGGGCCCTTTTAGTCTCACTACTACACACTCCCCATTGCACATGACCTATGTACCTGGTACCTTGGTTTTCCCCCAGTTCCTCCAATAGGCCACCTTTGATAACAACCCCATTCTTGCTTAAATGTAATGGATAACCTGAAAATGAAAGTGATTCTGTATAACACGAAAAGAGAATGTGAGGCAGCAGGTTATCCAGAGAGATAAGAAACTAGCACTGTCCCCTTATGAGGGTGCATTTGGTGAATGGGAAAGGTGGCACAATCACCAGATTATTATTTGTGCTCATTTCTAACCCCCACCTTAAATGCTGGGCCATACCAACAGCAATCAAACACCAATAAGATGTCAGGTCACTAGAATTCATGGAACTAACAATGGATGGTCATATTCTCTGGTCTATATACATTTCAGTACTCCAATCATTTAATTCAAGGGAAATAACCAAATAACTACAACATAGCATAGTGTCACATACTTTGGACATGTTGTCAGGAGGACTGAGACTCTGGAGAAGGATATCATACATGGTAAGTTGGAGGGTCAGCAAAAGAGAGGAAGACCCTCAAGAAGATGGATTGACACAGTAGCTGCAACAATGGGCTAAAAGACAGCCACTGCTATGAGGTTGGTGTGCTTTATTCTGCTGTACATAGGGCTATGATGAACTAGAATGACGTGACAACCCCTAACAACCACAGTCTGTGCAAACATCACCGATGTTTTGATCGACAAAGTACTGTACCATATGTGAAAACCAAGGAATGGACAATGTAAGAGCAAGTCGTTAAACTTGGACAAACGAACAGAAGGAGAGTTTCTGATGAAAGATAATTATAGAATTACTGATCCTGTGATAGACTGTCATGAGGATGGACAATTACCTGAGATGACTTAATTATGGTTCTGCCTACAAGCATGAGACTGCAGTGAATGACTTCTACACTGGAATTTTATCATCCTATTGAAAAAAGTATAAAACTTCATAGCTTTACATTTAAATTTATTATGACACATAATGAAATGCATCCATATAAATATCAAATTATTCGTTTAGAGATGTGAAACTTTGTAATAATCTTGCTTTTATGGAATCCATGTTCTATGCAACTGTTAGTGGATTATGAGTTGGGCTGCTAACCACAAGGACAGCAGTTCAAAACCATCAGCCATTCTTATGGAAGAAGATGTGACTTTCTACTCTTTTAAAAGATTACCCACAGGGGCAGATGTACTCTGTCCTAAAGGGTTGCTATGAGTAGGATTTGACTTGATGGCAGTGAGTTTGGAAGGAGCCCTGGTAGCACAGTGGTTATGAGTTGGCCTGCGAACTGCAAGGTCCACAGTTTGAAAACGCAAGCTACTGCTCAGGAGAAAGACAGAGCTTTCTATGCCATAAAGAGTTACAGTCTGTGAAACTCACGGGGCAGACCGTGTTCTCTAGGGTCACTATGAGTCGGCATTGACTCAATGGCAATGAGTTTGTTCTTTTCCTTTGGTTTAAAATAGCCTGATACAGATCGGTCAGTTTTGAGGGGAAGGCGAGCTTTGACTTGTGCTCTACTTCCCTTGTACAGAATTCCAAATGTCTCAGATTAAAAGCAATCTCAAATCTACATTTATACTCTAGTAACAAAGAGGAACCTTTTGGACAGTAGTTCCCATATTTCATTTAAAATCCTGTGTTAGTCTGGATAGACTAGAAAAACAAATCCAGAGACACTCATATCTGTATGAGGTAGTTACATAATCTGTTGTCAATTTTAGATTTTAGAGTGAAGGGGTGGAGGCTAGCCTGTCAATCAGGTTGCAGCTTGATGACCTCATTTGGAGGCATGCAGGAGATAAGTAGCTTGCTGGAGGTGGGACACAAGCTCCCTCCCTGCGAGACATTCCTGTGGACAAGACACATGGAGCTACACTAGAGCCCTGGAGCTGAAGGAGCCACATGGAGACCCTTGCCAGTGCTGGGATGTCTTCTTAATATACATTTAATCTTTTATATAAAACTCTTTCTTATACACATATGAGTGTACATGAATTTGTTTCTCTAGTCTACCCAGGCTAACGCAGTGTATAAGAGAGAGTTATATATCAAAGAGCAATTGTACATTAAGAAACCATCCCAGTCCAGTCCAGATCAAGTCCATAAGTCTGATATTACCCCATATGTCCAATACAAATCTATAAATTCCTCTTCAGACTCACTCAATATATGCAATGATGCCAAATGCAAGAAGATCACAGACCAGTGGGTGGGAAGTCTTGTGGATCCAGTGACGATGAAAGCATCTCAGTACTGGCAGGGGTCTCCACGTGGATCCTCCAGCTCTAGAACTCTAGCCTAGCTCCATGTGTCTTGTCAACAGGAATGTCTCACAGGCAAAGTGTGTCTGGCCTCCAGTGAGCTATTTATCTCCTGCGCGCCTCCAAATGAGGTCATAAAGCTGTAGTCAGATTGACATGTTAGACTCCACCCCTTCACTCTTAATATTCTCAAATTAACACCAGATTTGGCAACTACCACAGACCACCCCTTGTTAACTTGACACTTTTACACAACTCTTTAGCCACATATAATTTTAAAACAAAGCAATAATAAAATCATATATGTATTTAATGGGATACAGCTAGAATGCATACAATTCAATATGTGCCAAAGTCTCATTTAAATATAATATTTTATGCCTAACAATTGCAGTTAAATAATACCTATACCTTAATCCTATAATTCTATGAATATATTCCCCCAACTCTTATCACATCCATACATACATCAATTGTGTAAAGCGCATTTGTACATTCATTGCCCTCATCATTCTCAAAACATTTGCTCTCCATGTAAGCCCCTGGCATCAGGTCCTCATTTTTTCCCTTCCCTCCCCGCTCCCCCTTCCCTCACGAGCCCTTGAAAATTTATAAATTATTATTTTGCCATATCTTGCCCTGTCCAACATCTCCCTTCATCCACTTTTCTGTTCTCCATCCCCCAGGGAGGAGGTCACATGTAGATACTTGTCATCGGTTCCCTCTTTGCAACCCACTCTCCCTCTACCCTCCCAGTATCGCCACTCACACCACTGGTCCTGAAGGGATCATCCACCCTGGATTCCCTGTGTTTCCAGTTCCTATCTGTACCAGTGTACATCCTCTGGTCTAGCCAGACTTGCAAGGTGGAATTAGGATCATGATAGTTGGGGGGAGGGGGAGAGAGGAAGCATTTAGGAACTAGAGAAAAGTTGTATTTTTCATCGTTGCTACATCACACCCTGACTGGCTCATCTCCTCCCTGAGATCCCTCTGCAAGGGATCTCCAGTGGCCTACTAATGGGCTTTGGGTCTCCACTCCGCACTCCCCCCATCATTCACTATGGTAAGATTTTTTGTTCTGATGATGCCTTATACCTGATCCCTTCAACACCTCGTGATCACACAGGCTGGTGGCACAATAAACTTTAACTGTATCAGCCACTATAACATTTCCCCAACAATTTACAATTATCCTTATCAAATATTCTACAATTAACATTTATAATTAGACATTATTAAGGATTATGGATGGCATGGTATGCGTGGAGATTCACAGGGCAAGGGGAGTAGATTGACACCATGAGTTACTGAACTGGATATACCAACGCTAGTGATACCACAGGGTTCAAGTTATCCTTTTTGGCAAAAACAAAAATATATGCATAGTATGTCTTTCTCAATGCTTCCCATTAGGAGTCACGCAGTATCAGTTTGTCCCATTACTAGGGATATTAACCTTGACACAAAGTTTTTCAAACTACATTCTCATTCACAGTAATTTTTAAAAAATCTCTCATATCTATCAAACTTCTTATAAATATCATGTGCATTTATGCACGTGCCATAATTTTTAACTGATTTTGTTTCACATATCATTGCATTCACAAGAACTTCTAAAATGACATAACAACAGTTAGTAGACATTTTATGGCATTCTTGATTTTTTAATAGGAATTGTGTAAGTGCTTTAACAGTAAGTATTTTATTGGAAATACTCTTTAGTATATTACCATTAAGGGTTTGGTGTTGTTGTTGTTTCTGCTATTTTACATTTTATTGGATTTTAGGTATAAGTTTACATAGCCAATTAGCTTTCCAATCAATAATACACACACAAATTATTCCTTGAAACTGGTTGCAATTTCTTCAATGTGCCAGCACACTCCCCTTTTTTCCCCTGTTTTCCATTTTTCCAGTCCCTTCCTGTCTTATTGTCTTTGGTTTTGAGCAAATATTGCCCGTTTGGTCTTGTATAGTTGATATTCCCGAAGAGCACATTCTTTCTAGGTGTGATTATTTATTTTATAGGCTTATCTATTAATTAGGAGCCCTAGTGGAGTAGTGGCTACGTGTTGAGCTACTATCCCTAAGTCAGTAGTTCAAGACCACCAAGCAGTTCTTCAGGAAGTAGATGAGACTTCCTACTTCTATAAAAAGTTACAATATTAAAAACGAACAAGGGCAATTCTACCCTGTCCTATAGGGTCACTATGAATTAGAATTAACTCGATGGCAATGAGTTTGGTTTGGTTGGATGTAATAATTTGCTAAAAGGAGGCCTCTGGAGTGTCTTCAAATTCAATAGAGCAATCATCTTGGGAGTTGTAATCTCGTTCACATCAGTAAGCCTGGTCTTTTGTTGTTGCTGTTCTACATATTTCACTCAGTCTCACTGGGATCTTCTATTGAAGTCCTGGTCAGAGTGGCTGGTAGTGGTATCCAGGCACCATCTCGTCTGGTCACAGATTAGAGGAGGCTGTGGTTCGTGTAGGTAATTAATCCTTTGGACTTTTTTAGGGAACAAAAGAGAGGCCAATTCTCAAATATAATTTAAAGAGAACATTGATTAAGTTCTAAACTTAAGGAAAAGATAAGACAAAGATGCATCATCCAGATGAGGGAGACCATTAGCATGAGGTCATAATGGCATCCTAGGGTTTACAGAGATTCAGAGACTTAAAAAGGACATAGAACCAATGAATGGTGAGCTGGAACTATCATATATTTACTATTTTAATGCCCTCCTTGCTTCATTATGACATATATTAATCTGGTAGTTGTGGCTCTGCTGCAATGAATGACTATTATGGAAGATTTGCTCTATCTCCAAACCCTGTTATTTGTGTAAATAGTGTCCAGTCAGTTAAGAATTTAATCTGTACTAGTCAACAATTCATGTACTACAGTTCATAGTTGGCCAAATTGGCATAATTTCCATTTTTCTACAGTGTTTTAAATTCTATATGATTGACTAAACTAATGACATCACCAATGAGTAGTGGTTACTCATTGGACTGTTAACCTCAAGGTCAGCAGTTCAAAACCACAGCCAGCTCCATAGGGGAAGGATGAAGCTTTCTACTTCTGTGAAGATTTGGGCTCAGAGACTCACAGGGGAATTTCTACTCTACCCTGCAGAGTCACTATGATTTGATGTCAGTGGAAGTGACGTTGAAGGGGGATGATTGATAATGTTCTCTAACATAAAATGACAAATGATATCTCTAAGGTGAATCAGAGACAGATATAAACCATAAACCATAGATGCGTGAATGGATTTGGGGCTTGCACTTATTTCTAGCCCCAATCTAAGAACAATTAGTTCATTTGCCATGGCCCTGCTTGATGCTCACCCTCATGAAGAGATCACTGAAGATTTGGGTGCTATAGCAAAGTGTGGTGAAGAAACTGGATGGTGTCCGGCTATCAGAAAGAATAGCATCCGGAGTTTTAAAGGCTGGTTTTCAAGCATGCAGCCATCTAAGTGAGGCATGAACTAAGTGTACATAGAAGAAGCATACCAGTCGCTGTGATCAAAGCATTGAAGATAACATAATCCAAATATAAAGGAGGGGATGGTATCAGGGCTTAAACTGTGAACACCTGGTTTTCATAAGGCTATGGGTAACAGTGGAAGCCCAGAGTTCACACAAGGAGTAAGCCTCCAGTGAATTTCCTCAGACCGTAGTTGAAGGGAGTGAATCACTCTCATCAGTCAGAGACCATTGCACATTTGGACCTAAATATGTCTGCCATAATTGACTTTACAATTATGTATGTAATCAGGTCAAAATATAGTATCTTATTATTTGTCTCCATGTTTGACTCATTTTAAAGCTGTTTCAGTTTTTAAAAAAATTAAAATAATAAAAATATATAGGGGAAATACACATGGATTAAGTCCCTGGTGAATCCCCTTTGACTATAGACCAGGGATGTGAATAGCCTTAATAACATGAAGACTACATTGGAAAGTGGATTATTGTAGATGCAGTTAGGTTAAAATTAAGCACTCTATCATTTGATCTCCCCTATGATCCATTTAAATTTGTTCTAGTTTTTAATATTTTCTTCCTACTGAGGTTTTTATATGTTTCACTTTTTTATTCTTGAGAGTTTTTGTTTGTTTTTCAAATGTTTTCCTGTATAAGAAATCCAAAATAAGTAAATATACAGAGATAGTAACTAAAATTAATGGTTCATTGGGGTATAGCAAGGGAGGTTGGGGGGAAATGGGGAGCTAATTAACAATCAGTGCAAGAATGAAAAAATGTCCTAAAATTTACTGTGGTGATATAACTGTACAATTCTTCTTGATGTGATTGAACTATTGAATTGTATGGTATGTGAATTATATGCCAATAAAAATATTGGGGGGGAGAAAAGGGAGAAATATAAAAAACTAGAGGGAGGAAAAGAAAAATTTGAAAAGAGAATATTAAAGTAAAATAAGAAATTGGGGGGAAAGGACATGGGCAGGCAAAGGAAACTTTCACAAAGCATGATTGGCAGCAGATCAATACATCACAGTTATAGATGGGACGACAGAAGTGGGGATGGGACCATGATTGGGACATGAGCTTACAAGATTGGCCCAGGGACTTCCCATGAAGGCAATAAAGCATGATACATAACTATGGAACCCCAGCACCCCAATATCCATTAAGGACATACCCAGGCAAGCTCCTAAGAGAGACTGCCCCTCCCTGGGCTTGTTAGGAGAATGGTGATATCCACTGTCTAATGCACTGACCTGAGAACTAGACTGTTCACGTTCCTAGTTCTGGTTGGAAGGAATGCAATGGAGGTTTAACCCAAGTGAGGACTCTCCAAATGGACTTTGGGCTTTCACTTTTACCCATAGCCTTCAACAAACCTGGTGCACAGAATTAAATGCAGGACTTGAGTCATCAGGCCATTAAGTATTTTATTGGCTGTTTCTTTGAAAAACATTTTCTTTTCATAAAGCTAGGGAAATATCCTCTATAGTGTGATTAAAATTCAACAGTCAAGAAATATCTGGTTATTCAATTAATTCACTCATGTAGGACCATAAATTGTCCTTCTATTCTCTCTACCTCACCCCACAAATACATACACAGTGCAATGTGTATGCTTGAACTGGATTTCTCTGCTGAACTTTGTTCACTTGCCCTCTGAAAACTGCTCCTACAGCTTCTCTCCTCAGAACAAATGTGTTGCATCGGCAATTTCAAGTTCTAGGTCTCTGCTTTAGACTGTACTAGCACTGGCCTTGATAGAGGGCTGAGCGAAGAAGATGTGGTTGTGGTTGTTGTTGTTATATTCCATTCATAGCAACGAATGTACAACAAAATGAAACCATGTACAGTCCTGCACCATCCTCACAATTGTTATGTTTAAGCTCATTGCTGCAGCCACTATGTAAACCCATCTTGTGAAGGGTGTTTTCCTCTTTTTTGCTGCCCGACTACTTTTCCAAGCAGGATGTCCATTTCCAAGGACTGCTCTCTCCTGATAGCATGTCCAAAGACATGAGACAGTCTCACCATCCTCTCTTTTAAGGAGCATCTGGCTATACAGTACTTCTTCCAAGACAGATTTGTTTGTTCTTTTGACAATTCATGATATCAATATTTGTGATAGGTAGGTTTGTTGTGCCAACCCCCACTCTCGGTACCAATGTGTTAGACAGGGTTCTCTAGAGAAACAAAACCAGGGCACGAATAATTTGGTATATATTTAGATAGATAGATAGATAGATAGATAGATAGATAGATAGATAGATAGATAACATAAGAAACAATTAACTAATCTATAAAGCAGTACAAATGGCTCAGTGCAACTCACTCCCGTGAGACAGCTAGTACACCGGCAGTCCTTAAGTCTTGGGGGCCGCAGGGTAGTCCTCTGTGGAGCATTTCAGGCTATCCGGCCACAGGCAGCAAAACAGCGAGCAGGTCACCAACAGTCAGCCAGATGACAGGGTCTGACAGTCCTCAGCTCAAGAGATGTACATTCCGGTAGCGTGGCGAAGCAGGTCTTGAAGGAACCTCAAATCAGTGACCCAGTCCATGGGTAGGTGTCCCACAGATAGTGTAGCTTGCAAATGGAGGCACAGAACAAGCAAGGCAGCCGCATACTCATCCGATGATCAAAGAGCAAGAGAGAGAGAGGCGAGGCTCACCGAGCTATTTATCTCTCCACCCTTCAACCAATCTCACATGTGTTCCTTGGCCATGTTGGCACAACAAACCTACTATCACAATATTCTTCACCAGCACGTAGTTCAAATGCATTGATTCTTCTTCGGGCTACTTTATTCAATGTACACCTTCCACATGCATATCACACAACTGAAAATACCATGGCTTGGGCCAGGTTCACCTTAGTCCTCAAAGTAGCCTCCTGGCTTTTCAACACTTTACAGAGCTCGTCTGCAGCAGATTTTTACCCAGTGCAATGTGTCAGTTGATCTCTTCACCGCTGCTTCCATAGGCATCGATTGTGGTTCCAAGCAAGATAAAATCCTTGACAACTTCAATCTTGTCTCCATTTACTATTGTGTTACTTAGGGTCCAATTGTAGTATTCTGGTCTTCTTGACATTGAGTTGTACTCCATACTGAAGCTGCAATCCTTGATCTTCATCAGCAAGTGCTTCCGGTCTTCTTCGCTTTCAGCTAACATGGTTGTGTCATCTGCATAGCTGAAGTTGCTAATAAGCCTTCTTCCAAACCCGATGCCATGATCTTCTTCCTATGATTCAGCTCCCTGATTATTTGCTCAGTATACAGATTGAATACGTATGATGAGAGGATACAAACCTAATGTACTCATTTCTTGATTTTAAAACATCCAATCTTCCCTTGTTCTGTTTGGAAAACTACCTCTTCACCCTTGCACAGATTCCTCACAAGCACAATTAAGTGTTGTGGAATTACCATTTTTCTCAAAACTATCCATAGTTTGCTATGATCCACACAGTCGAATGCCTTGACCTAGTCAATAAACATCTTTCTGGTATTTTCTGCTTTCAGCCAAGAGTCATCTGACATCAGCAATGATATCTCTTGTGTCCGTCCTCTTCTGAATCTGACCTGAATTTCTAGCAGCTTCCTGTTAATGTACTGCTGCAACTGTTGTTGGATGATCTTCAGCAAAATTTTACTTTCATGTGAGATCAATGATATTATTCTATAATTCTGTTGGGTCATCTTTCGCTTGAATGGATGCAAAAGTGGATTCCTTCTAATCAATTGGCCTGCTAGCTTTTCCCCCAAATTTCTTGCCATAGATGAATGAGTGCTTCCAGGGCTTCATCAGCTTGTTGAAGCATTTCAATTGGTATTCCATAAATTCCTGGATCCTTGATTTTGGATAATGCCCTTAGTGCAGCTTGGATTTCTTCCTTCAGTACCATTGGCTCTTGCTTATATGCTACCTCTTGAAATGGTGGAATGTCAACTAGTTATTTTTGGTACAGTGACTGTGTATTCTTTCCACTCTCTTTTGATACTTCTGGCATCATTCAATATTTTTCCCATAAAATATTTCATTATTGCAACTCAAGGCTTGATTTTTTTTCTTGGGTTCTTTCAGTTGAAGATATGCTGAGAATGCTCTTCCTTTTTGGTCTTCTAACTCTAGATCTTTGCACATTTCATTGTAATACTTTACTTTGTCATCTCGGGCTGCCTTTTAAAAAAAACTCTCTAGTCAATTCTTTTACTTCACCATTTCTTCAACTTGCCTTTGCTCCTCTATAATTAGCAGCAAGTTTCAGAAACTTCTGACATGGACTTTTATTCTTTTTACCCTGTCTTTTAATGGGCTTTTGTATGGCGGCTACCTTTCTTTCCTTCTTTCTGTAGCAGGCTACAATAGTTATAGACTGATAGATTTGCTCCTGAAGTTAAAAATTCACGAATTTCAAATATATATGAAACTTCTTCTCTCATCTTTGGGTCCAACTGTGCTACATTGAATGCATTCCTTCCCTTTAACCTCTCACACAGATTCTATAATTTTCTGATTTCATTTAAATAGCAAAAGTTTAGCCCTACAGCCCAAAGGTTGAAACAACTTAACTGTCCATCAACTGATGAATGGATTTAAAAAGTGGTATATACGTATAATAGGATACTATTCAGCCAGTAGGAGAAATTAAGTCTTGATACATGCTACACTATAAACGGAGCTTGAACACATTAAGCTGAGTGAAATAAGTTAATCATAAAAGGATAAATATTTTATGACCTCATTTATATTTTACAAAATAAAAAGAAAAGGCAACTGCATAGACCAAAGTTTATTAGTGGTTACCAGGAGCAGGAAGAAGGAGTGATGGGGTGGAGTGGGGTGGTAAACAGTGATGGGAAAACAACATTGATTAAGGTTAGGGTTGCATAGCCAATTATAATTGCTGTCAGTAAGTTGTACAACTTTTTAAAAGTGAGCAATAAATTGGCAAATTATCAGAACTCACTCCAGAGTTGTTTGCAACCTATGTGTAAGCTAGTATGAAAACAATCCTTTATGTATTCTGTAATAGTGAAATAAAGTTGAAAACCACCACTACAAAGACAGCATTTAAATAAACCCAAACCAAACTCACTGTCATCTAGTTGATTCTGACTCATAATGACCCTATAAGACAGGGTAGAAATGCCACTGTGGGTTTCCAAGACTGTAACACTTTACAGGAGTAAAAAGCCTCATCATTCTCCATGGAGCAGCTCTTGGTTTCAAACTGCTGACCTTATGGTTAGCAACCCAATGCATAACCACTGCACCTCAAGGTTCCCTAGCATGTAAATAGACAAAAGACACAGTTAAGATTGAGGACTAGCAGCACCTTCTTAGCCTTTTGGAGAAGAAATAGAGAAGCAAATGTAATTAATCAGAGTAATGGACATTTGTAATTTGCCATAGTTTATATTCCTTTTCTGAGCCACAACTAGGGTTAGTACAGACTGCTGCACAGGTTGTGTACTACACATTTCTCAGGGCCACCAATCACATTGCAGTGTACAACCTGAGTAGTATTCTTAGCAGATCTGGCCAAGCCCCTGATTTACCTTAGTGATCCACTTTTGACCCTCTCACAATCAACGTGACCTGATAGGATGCTACCATTGGCCCTAGAGCACATGACCAGACCTAATGCATTCATTCCTTTGGCCCCTGGGTGAGTGATGGGCACTTGAACTACGTAAATCTAAACTAGTCCAATCAAAGTGAATGTCAGGACTCTTGATAGAAATGTGTAACCTTCTGAGCATGGTTTCCCAAATGAAAGCCTGACTCCTCCTTGGCCACGCCCACCCTACCCCCAATCCCACTAACCTAGTGAAGACAGTCATTGTCAATTAAATGTGTCAAAATAAAGAATTTATGTTTATATTATGATGGCAGCTCCACTAAATCATCTCTCTCTGGTCTTTCTTGTGTGGTCTCTCTTCTGCCACACTTTCGTATGATGCTTACCTGAGATTGGGCCAGCAAATACTGTCTGAGGAAAAATAACAGAAGATATTTTTGGCTTGTTTGTTTGTTTTGCCAAGATAAAGACCAAATCTCAAATATAGCCATAATCTATAAATCACCGTTCAAAGCCAGAGCAAAATAGATTGTATTGTACTGGGAGGTAGTGAGTTTCCATCACTGCAGGTGACCAAACCCAGACTGGACAGTGCTTACAGGGGAAGTAGTAGAGGAACCTAAACACTCCCTGAGGAGGTTGGATTATTATTGCCAAGGTTTTGTCTCCAATGTGGTCTTTTAAAATAGCAAAGATATTCAAACATATGCACACATACAGAAACATGATATTCTAAGAATTAAATAGATTGTGTTATTAGATCTGCCTCCAAAATTTTCTGGAAGCACAAGAGTGTGAAAATACTTTTCTTTTGCAGGGTATCATTCAACTGAATTGTGATGGCAGCATGCCAAGACTATGAACCAGATTCTCGGGTGATTTTCTTCACAATGTTGTTGAGATAGTCTATTTCTTTGTGCTTTATGTTATTTTTATGTTACTAATTGTAAAGTTTATGAAGTCTCCTCCCATATATTTTCCCCATGTAGCTATCTAAAAATCACATACACAACACACACAACTCTCCAGTGACTAATTTTTTTTGTCATTTATGTCTTTCGCCTCACCAATTTATTTACAGATTTATGGTTCATTGACTTTCACAGTTTGAAAATTAATGCTAAATCAATACTTTGTATAAATTTATTATGATTCTACTGTAAATTATTTTGCAATAGATTGTTTGATTGATGTGGCATAAAGCTCTATTGTATATAAATGAAAACATTAAGCAAGTAGAAGGCATAAAATCAGCTAGCACCCTAATATGGCAGCTTTTGCGTGAGAAACTATATAGCATTTTTATGTAGCATATGGGAAAACTGTGCAGCATGGGGGCTTTGAGCATTAATTCCACAGTTGTACTAAATCTAACATGTCAGCCTCTATCTACAAGCCAGCCAGATTTAGAGTGCTAAGTTTTCACTGCTACACAGAATACTGAATAACAGGCAGTCCCCAGGTTATGAACATGCATACAAACCCTATAGTTATGAACCAACTCCTGTAAAGCTGATTATATTAAAAATTCAAGGGATATACAATGGTTTATAATAAGAAACAGGCCCTACTTTGCAACATGCAACAAAACATTACACTCTTCACTAATCGACATAGTTAGATTCCAAAGACCAAGTTGCTATGTGAAAACTGGTATTAGGTAAAAATGAAGGATGACCTCATCAGATCACAAAATGGATGATGACAACATAATTACCAGATTACATTATCACATAACTGCCAAATTACATCATTATATAAGTGTCAAGTCACTGAGAATCAGAGCCCAGCCAAGTTAACATATAACCTTAGTCATCTCAACCAGCGTTACTCTCACCTAGTACCTCAGCGCTCACTGCTATCAGACGTAGATCATTAATATACAAAATCAGCTAGTACATTTTTGCTTTTGTCACAAATGAAAAATGTCAGATAACAAGATAACTGATAAATGACAGTAGGTGTATTATTACTATCACGGTGTTATATTCAAGGTGGTTTCGTGTGGGAGGGTGCAGGGCCAGGCAGTCTTTCCTTCTGCTCCACATATGGTCCCTAGAATCTGAGTCAGAAGCACCTCGACAGCACCGAACAAGAACAGGGTACCGGAAGGGTTTCTTTAATTTTGCTCCATATAAAAAGGTACACTGTCTAATAGGTACTAGGGCCAACATTTGACTCTCTGATGTTAGACAGGAGCCATACCTTAGGGTTCTACTTTACACACAAATTCAACTTAAAGACAAATTTAGGAACAAAACTGTAATCAGGATAACCTGCATCTAAGATGGCAGGGTTCAAGGAGGCCTTGTCTTCAAAAAGCAATTCTAGACCGTTTTGTTTCTATATATGGAAATCATCTGAGTTCCTTGGCATTCCAAAATGCACCTTTCTTTCAAAGGCAATTTTCCCAAAATGGCTCCAGTGTTTTGAGCAACCTGTTATTTTTTAAGTAGTAGAAAAATTATCTCAATATAGTGTAAAAATACTTTAAAAAAATTTTATCACACTGGGAGAGTGGAGGGAGGGTGGGGTGGAAAGGGTGAACCAATTACAGGGATCTACATATGGTCTCCTCCCTGGGGGACGGACAACAGAAAAGTGGGTGAAGGGAGATGTCGGACAGTGTAAAATATGACAAAATAATAATAATTTATAAATTATCAAGGGTTCATGAGGGAGGGGAAGGGAAAAAAATGAGAAGCTGATGCCTGGGGCTTATGTGGAGAGCAAATGTTTTGAGAATGATGAGGGCAACAAATGTACAAATGTGATTTACACAATTGATGTATGTATGGATTGTGATAAGAGTTGTATGAGCCCCTAATAAAATGATTTAAAAATAAATAAATAAATAAATAAATTCCTGGCATGATCATTCTAAAATTTCTGCCATATCCAAGTAGGAGACTGATGTTTGCCCTGTCTTTTAGAATGTTTTTTATCTTTTAGAGTGATTTGTGATTTTTTGTTTAATACTAGACTTGATGGATGTATCAGGTAAAAGGAACTGAGATTCTTTGGGTTATGCTGGTGTTGGTGTGGTGATGAAGTATGAAGAGGGGAAATATTTCTACCATCCACCAGTTGGGTTTCAGTCTTTCAGTGAGCTAGTGCCCCTAGGTTGTGACATTCACAAGAACTGTCCTTCACTATTTCATTCCGTAGGGGAAACAGGAAGGCCAGAGAAGGCTGGAGTTGCGTATTTCCTTTCCCCATGTGGAAAGCTAGAGGGAACTGGCATTGGCATTTCCTTTCCTTCAGGTTCTGATAAAACCCACATAAGTTAGGCTCTGGCAAATTGGTTTCTCTTAAGGACAGGCACTGTTAAAGAGAACAAAGAACTAATTTTCTATGCCTCTTCAGAAGTACAAGGAGGTTTAGCTTCATGTTTCCCAGTAAGAACATGACAGAGCTCAGGAGGCAAAGTTGTGGAATGTGGGGATCCCTCTAATGCGGGGGGACTACAGGAGTTTCTCTCTCTCTCTCCTCTCTCGCTGGTCACACTCAGTCTTCAGCAATTATCCAATTGCTATTTAAGTATTCCCACCCAATGCTGAGGCCAGCACACACTTCCTGGCACTCATAAGCAGTAATTCTTAGTATTGGTCTGTCAGTTTTTGTTTGTTTGTTTGGCGGGGAGGCATAGTTTGCCCTGTGACCTCAGTTCTCAAATGTTACTAAAAAAGGTGTTGATTTTCAGTTTCTCAGCTTTTTTCTTATTGTAGGGATAGCAGTAATGACTTTTTTTTTAAACGTTTTATTAGGGGCGCATACAACTCTCATCACAATCCATAAATAATGACTTTTTACAAGTCAGACTGGAGCCTTTCACACAATTGAGGCTTGTGAGATTTAGTCTTGCGTTTGCATGTAATTTGCTCTTTCTCGTTGTTGTATCCCATTGCTTTAATATACATTTATTTTTCAGTTCTACTCTTAATGAGCATTCAGTTAGTTTTTAGTTTGGGGGATTACAAGTAGGACTAATATGAATATTCTGAAATGCATTTTCTTAGTGACTTTAAGTAGCCAGTTTTGATGAGTTTAAATGTCAAAGTACTATTTTTAATTCCACACCGGTATGGTAAAAAACATCTACTCCCTACCTATGATGTGCTCAGCATCAGGGAAAATGGTCCTTTTTTTTTTTTCTTGTTATAATGTTAAGCAGTTTTTTCTGATTAAAAAAATATATTACACACACAAAAATATATATATATTACACTTCAAAACATCCTTGTAAGGAATCTAGAACATATTTAGACCTTTATAAATTTCAGGCTTAACTCAAGAGGGAAATGTATTTATCTTTTTATATCACTGCATTTAATTTCTATTGAAATCCCCATTCTGCCCAATGGCAGAAACGTCATCACAGTGGATGTAAAAAATGTCCCCTTCCTGCCTTCCCTGGGCTGCATCTAAGTTTTGGAGGTGAACATGGTGCTCAGGCCCCCATTCACCATCCATTCAGGCTGGCATGTATTGTGACACCTTCCTGCCGGCCAGAAGCACCCCTGGTCAAGGCTGCAGGATGTACTCAGGTCCTCTGACACCTGGTGCCCAGGCACTATGGGTGGGTTCTTTCTGGGCTCACGCTCTCTGGCCTTTAGTTATACACTTGTGTGTTCACTCCATAGACATCCTTCCTTTGCTCTCCACCCTACTGACACATAAACATTCCACCTAGTTCAGAATGGAATAGGTAGATTGGTTCTGCAGTCTACCTATCCCTTTGGAGGGATACCTTCTCCTGCGTTATCCCTCCAAATCCACTGTTAATGGCATGAACTCTATACCATGAATCTTTTAAGCCTCAGACTTTTGAAACTCAAAAGCCCAGATTCTTGTAACTCCAAGCTTTTCATCTGTATCATCCTCACTTGAGGCAACAAAGGCTAATGGCTGTGGTGGAGTGAAAGTAAATATTGTTCCACCTGTTAAATATGTTAAATTCAGTTGTTCCCTTGAACTCCTTTCATGACTTCTTAATGTAAAAAAGAACAATAACAACAATAACAAAACTCAAACAACTTTCACTTGATTATTTCAAGTTTACAATGCTTACAACGAGATTTACACCCGATTGAATTAAGTGTAGACTTTGGTAAAATTGATAGCTGTTTGTTATTTCTGATGTAGTTATAAATTTCTGGAGAAGAGAAAATGTAATAATAGCAAACTGCTACTATGTATGGGTCATGTTCCATGTGCTGGGTGCTAGGCTCTAAACACCTTTTTAGGTATCTCCTCATTCAGTTATTATAATAACTCAAGGCAGGAGGGTATTAGTCTCTTGTTTATGGATGAAAAAATGGAGAAATAGATAGGTGAAACAACTTACTCAAAGACACAGAACTAAGGTTTGAACCAATGACCCAAGCCCATGCAAATAAGCACCATGTTATACACTTCAGAGCAGAGAGAAGGTAGCATCTGACAATGTTCTTCATTAAAACACTGAAATACAGAGGAAATGCCCTTGCAAACATGAAAAGCTGGACAGCTCATTAGTTCTGCTCTCTGGTTCCTAGAGATTATATAAATTTGGAGGTACTGGGTAAGTAGTAGAATGAATCAACTGAAATTTCTAAAGTCAATTTATAATATGCAAAATGACATATAGGCAGCAATCATTTAAACTGCTGTCAGGTTTATTAATTTTAAATGGATTTAAAATGTTAAACAATATGTAATGATTTTATATTACACACAATTTTGCTTGCTGGGGATTTGAAGCACTGACTGATGAAGATCAAGGACTGCAGACTTCAGTATGGATTATGACTCGATGTAAGGAAGACCAAAATCCTCACAACTGGACCAATATGTAAATAACATCATGATAAATGGAGAAAAACTTGAACTTGTCAAGGATTTCGATTTGCTTGGATCCACAATCAATGCCCATGGAAGCAGCAGTCAAGAAATCAAACAACACATTGCATTGGGTAAATCTGCGGCACAAGACCTCATTAAAGTATTGAAAAGTAAGGAGGTTACTTTGAGGAATAAGATTAACCTGGCCCAAGCCATGGTATTTTCAGTTGTCTAATATGCATGTGAAAGGTGGACATTGAACAAGGAAGACTGAAGAAGAACTGCATTTAAATTGTGGTGTTGGCAAAGAATATTGAAAGTACCATGGACTGCCAAAAGAATAAACAAATCTGTCTTGGAAGAAGCACAGCCAGAGTGCTACTTAGAGGCAAGGACAGTGAGACTTCACGTCACCATCATACCTGTTGTCAGGAGAGGAGGGCAGCGTGTTGGCAAAGCAGAGAGGCAGTGAGAAAGAGGAAGGCCCTCAACAAGATGGATCCACACAGTGGCTGCGACAGTGGCCCCAGCTATGACAATTGTGAGCATGGCACAGGATTGAGTGGTGTTTTGTTCTCTGATGCACAGTGTCTCCATGAGTCAGAACCGACTCTATGGAACCTGATAACCACATTATACATGCAATATGTTTATCTATATATAACACATGTATTAACATACCCACTATTAGGAATTCCCAAATCCTTCAGTATTTTAATAAATATATCTTATGAAAATTAAGTTTGAAGGCATAAAGCAAACTTAATTTTCATAAAATATATTTACACAAATACTGTAGCATTTAGAAATGCCTGCTATTGCAAAGGATATTGGGTATATCTAATACATGTGTTTTATATAGATAAACATATTACATGTAATATATATATGTAAAATCTCTACATATTGCTTAACATTTTGTGTCTGATATGCTTAATATGTCTGATAGTAATGCTGCTGGTATAGCATTTTGCAAAGTATACATTGACTTTAGAATTACAACTCCCATGAAGAGTTACGGTCTCAGAAACACACAGGGGCAGTTCTATCCTGTCCTAAAGGGTCTCTATGAGTCCGAATAAACTAGATGGCAATGAGCGAGTGAGCGAGCGAGTGAGTGAATGTTTTAAAAAATAAAGGCAGCTGATTCTTTTACTACTATGAATGAGAAAACTTGATTTTATCATCTTTTATGGAATTTGAAGTAATTTATATTTCACTACCTTAACTTTTAGCATTGAAATAATGGAACAAACACCTGTTTTACATTTTGCTGCTATCAGGTAAAGCAATGCATGCTCATTATAAAATATTCAAACCTTACAGAAATGCATGGCATGTGCAATGAAAACTCCTCAAGATTTATCTCCCCAGAAGTTACTACTACCAGTAATTTGTTGTATATTTCTTCATAAGTTTTGTTTTGTTTCTATCCATATGCAAAACCATCTTCTACCTGTGAACATAGCTGGACACATTACCAATTTCAAAAGACTTGAAGAACAATAGAGAACTTTATTGAAAATTTAAGGAAATTAATGACATGAAAGTTACATTTCATGTCACTGTGAAACTTCTAGGTATTTTTTCCTCCATCTCACATAAATGATCGGTCTCTCTATCTCCAATACACAGTGTTCCTTTCATGTGTTCATATGTGTTTCCCAAATAAAGCAGTCTCTAGGCTTTTCCAGTTTTCAGCCCATGTAAGAAGGCTACTTAGAATGAATAAAGGATTTTTCCCCCTTTCCTGCTTGGGAGGACAGAAACAATTGAAAACACTCACAGTTTAATAGTTCTTCCTTTCACACATATGTGGCTTCTCATACATAAAGTTATTTTGATATTTAAATTTTAAAAATGATATTATACTGTATATTCTGCTTTGTAACTTGCTTTTTTCTCTTTTTTGTAACTTGCTTTTTTCATTTAATATGTTATATACCTGTCAATATTCATATAAACAGATTTAGTTAATTATTTTATAGTTCCATAAAATTTCATTACATGGATGTTTCATAAATTATTTAACCAACCCCCTATTGGACATTTGGTTATTTCCAAATTTTTGCTTTTCTGTGTAATGCTACAATGAATATATCTGAATAAATACAGCAGAAGCTATCTCATCTAACCCTATTATTGCTAGTAGTTGGTCAGTTCATCAGTTTAAGCAAAAATCAAAGAAACAAATCTACTGCCATCAACTCACTTCTAACTTCTGAGGATGCTGTAGAAGGTAGAGAGTTTCCTTCGGGGTTCTGAAGCTGTGGTTCTTTATGGGAGAGCTTATGGTTTGAACCACCAACTCTGCAGTTAGCAGGTCAATGCCTTTCCCACAGCACCATCAGGGCTCATTCATAATGCTCCTTAGAAATAAATCTCCCTTGAATTATACTATTTTGAGTGTACCATCTGGTTTCTGTTGTGACCCTTACTAAACTAGACAGAAAAGGACCCTATTCTTTTAGAACTTTCATTCCAGTGCTTAAAGAAATAAATTAGTAAGAATTCTTCAGGCAAAAGAAAGAGAAAGTATCATAGTGCTGTCCCAGGTAGAAGGCTGGCCATCTGTACAGAAAGGCCACTGTGATCAAAGAGGAATGACTCAATGGAGACTAGGAAGAGAAGAGAACAGAGACCTGATCATATGTATGGAATCATATGCATACTATTGAACTTATGAATTACCTAATATATTTGACTAAATATTGACAAGGTTTAGAGGGCAAAACAACTTAATATTTGTAATACAATCTATTATTTGCTTTCTTAGTTTTAAAAGTCTCTATATTTTATTATAGGGCTGTCAAGGACATTCAGGACAAGTAAAGGTTTAACACTTGACTCATCTAAAATACAAAGAAATTCAGATGATCAAATGTATACCCATGTCTTAAAATGAGACACATAAACCAGTCAGTCAAATGAACAAAGGCAAATCAAAAGCATAATACTTTCTTTCCCACCACCTTCCCACTTAGAGGAGATCTCTTTTTCATTAATTCACAGCCCAAGGTTTGGTTTTGTTTCATATTTTCTGTTCTGCTTTATGGGGGAAAAAGTTTACTACTTAAGGAAAAGAAACCTGTCTGGAAAAGCAAAACTGAAAAAATGACCAGGCTATACTGACTGTCTAATAAAGCAAATCTCCATGTGATGTTGGAAGCAGTCACATCAAAGAATACTTAGCTATAAGGCAAATATTTCCCATTTTTTTTCTTTTTCATTTCTGATTTCTTTCATCTATATTTGTACACTCACCATAGTATCCTCCCAATAAAATATTTATGGGTCTGTATGGGCCTTCTGGTAGCATAGTGGTTGATTGGGCTGCTGTGATAGTCTGGGTAGACTAGAGAAACAAATCTATAGAAACTCATATGTGTATAAGAGAGAGTTTTATATAAAGGGTAATTGTACATTAAGAAAGCATCCCAACCCAGTCCAGTCCAAGTCTATATGTCTGATATTAGCCCTTATGTTCGATACCAATCTATAAAGTCCTCTTCAGACTCACAAACACATGCAATGATGCCGAATATAGGATGATCGCATGTCAGTGGGTAGAAAGTCTTTGGATCCAGTGCCGTTGTAAGCATCTCAGCGCTGGCAGTGGTCTCCACACGGCTTCTCCAGGTCCAGGGTTCTCGGTATCAGGGTTGGTTCATGTGGCTTCCCCTCAGGGATATCTCATAGGAAGTCAGCCTTGTTAGAAGAGTCTCAAGGCAGTGAAGTAGTGTATTCTGCCTCCAAGGCGGAAATACAGGAGTTCCCAGAAGAAGGCCATGCCTACACAGAGGTCTCATTGGCTATGACCCAATTGACAGACTAGACTCCACCCCATTCACTCTTAATCCTCTCAAGTCCCAAACTGACACCAGATTATGTAACTACCACAGCTGCTAACCACAAGGCCAGTAGTTCAAAACCACCAACTGCTCAGAGAGAAAGCCCGAGCTTTCTTCTTCTGTAAAGAATTACAGTCTCAAAAACTGAGACAACCCTGTCCTTTAGGGTCACTAAGAGTGGGCATCAACTCAATGGCAGTGATTGTATGGACTTCCTATCTGAAAACAATGGAGGCAGCAGGTAACTTTATGTTTGTATAAAAGCTGGAGAACTAGGATTAATTCAGAAAAAAAGACTAAGGATTGTATCCGAAGATCAGTAAAGAATTAGTTGATAGTATAATAAAGCACAATTAACATTTTATGGAGTAAAATATGTTTCCATGAAATAAATATTCAAATTAACCATTTCTTCATACAGTTATACTTAAATCTATTTTATTTTAAGATTGGAAATAAATTATGTTATGCAATAGGTAAAGAATTTAAAGTAAAGAGTTGCCTGAATGAGAGTCAAAATTCTTCAGCATAATTCTTCAACACAGTTGTACAATATATTCAATGTTTTAAAAATGCGAATCCTCTGTAAATATTTTGAAAAGAATGATGGCAACATATGTACAAATATGCTTGATACAATTGATGTATGGATTGTTATAAGAGTTGTAAGCGCCCCCAATACAATTATCTTTTTAATAAAAATTTTTAAAATGCTAATTCTCCATTTACTCTAAAGATTAGGAAATACAGAATCATAATCTCTTTGAGTCTTAATTTTTCCAACTGTTAAATTATAGTAGGGCCTTAGTGCTGCAGTGGTTACACGTTGGGCTGCCATCGCCCTATCGGCAACTCCGAGGGAGAAAGACTGGGCTTTCTACTTTCGTAAACAGTTACAGTCTCAGAAACCCACAGGTAGCTAGGAGTCAGCTTTGACTCAATGGCAGTGAGTTTCCTTTTGAGTTGATTTCTTAAAAGTCTGATTCCTAGCAACAAAAATACTCATGCCTTCCCAGTATCTGAATGTTTAGAGCGCCCTCGTGTGTATCTATGTTGCAATGCTTCACATACTTTTAAAAGATAATATTGATCTTCAACAGACACAGTTAATAAACAGATTTATTTTCCCTTTTACAATTGATTTAAGTGTCACTAAATAAATGCTGAAAAGTGTAGTTGACCTTACTACATACAGTTTTCTACCAAACTTTTCATGTGCTAAATTTTATTCTAAAGCAATAAAGTTATTATTTCCTGGTTAAAGTTTTGGTTTTTTTTTAATGACTTAGGGTTTGTTTGTGTTTCCCCTTTAAAGCTTCTAAGGTAAGTTTTTCATTATGACATTATTTAACTAGTATACCTAAAAGAAAAGATGTATTCAACCCACTAGGTAATTTTAATATGTGGTAGTTTGGGGGCAGATAATAGTGCAAGAGGTCAATTCTAACTTATTTTTCAAAATAAACATTTACTTGTCAAAATCACTGTCGAGATTTCCATCTTCCTCCTCAAAAAAAGACTACATTAGAGAAAATAAAAAAGAATTTCATAAAAAACATTTTATATAAAATAGAAATCTTGTAAATTCAATCAAAATCCAATATATATTCATTCAATAAATATTTATTGATCAAAAATATATTTATTGATCCAGGAATGAATGCTAAATTAAAGAAGCCCATAGCTACTAAAACAGGTGAAAAAATTTGCTGTTTTTGTCTTTTCTTCTGTAAAGTGGCCTACTCATACCTGCCTCACCCAAGGGAGCTGCTATAAAAGATCTAATATCATGATATACCACATTTTTAAAAGTGTGGGGTGTTATTAAAATGTTTGCCAGAGAAACCTCGGTAATTCTAAAATTATGTTTTAAAGATTGATTTGATTGTAGAAAACCTTTTAATATGAGACTGTGTGAATGTTAAAAAAAAATTCCACATAATTTTCATGACAGGAGAGGAAATGGAAAGAGGATTATGTCACCTGAGAATAGCAGTCTAAACGTTGTTGCTTTTCCTGATTGTCTCTTGCTCTTGTTCTCGTGACAAGTAAGCACACGAGATTGTTAGGAATGACGAGAGGTGAGCCAAGAGGTTAGACTGGATATACCAGACCAGGCAGAGTGGAGCAATGGAGTAGAAACCAGAGTTTGCGTCTTTCAAAAACCCCTGAACTCAGACACCTGTAACCTATGATAAACAAATAAAGGCAGCTTATGAAGCTTAGTGGTTCTTTGATCCGAGGGCCTTGAAGAATATCCAATAGGTTATCCTGGTGTCCTCCTGGTTAGAGCCTGTGTCTGACTTCCATGGTACTTTTAATATTTTCCACACACACCATAATTCAAACGCATCAATTCTTCTGCAATCTTCCTTACACAATGCCTAATTTTCACATGCATATGAGGTGATTAAAAATACCATGGCTTGAGTAAGGTACACGTTAGTTCTCAAAATGACATCTTTGCTCTTTAACACTTTTTAAAAGTCTTGTGCAGCAGATTTGTCCAATATGTCATTAGATTTCTTGATTACTGCTTCCATGAGCATTGATTGTGGATTCAAGTAAAAGGAAAACTTTGAAAACATTAATCTTTTTCTCTACTAATCATGTTGTCATTTTATATAAGTAGAAGTAATCCTATAGTTCAGTTTTTGCAACCTTTTAAAGTTTGATGGCATCTCCTGCATTTAAATTTTTTAGTAAACTACCTATAATGAGTTTTGCTTTTTTAACCATTTGAAGTGTACAATTCAATGACATTGTTCACCTTGACAATGTTGTGCAACTACCACATGTATTTCCTAGACACTTCAAAGACCACTAAGACACAGTTTTAAAAATAAACAACTTATTTTGGACATTTTAAAATATATCTAAAATAGAATAGTATAATGAACTCCTCTGTACCCATCAGACAGTTTTAAATACTATCAACCCTGCTCTCAATTTTGGGTGAATTTGAAGCAAATTAAGTAATCTTATAAATTTTATAACAAGTAAATATATAGTGATATAAATTGTATACATTATAATTATATCATTGTCCTTGCATATAATTCTTTTTAAATAATCATTCTTTTAAAAATTCCATAATACTCTATAACAACATGGAATTAAAGAAACATAACAAGAGTTCTGAAGTGGAAAGTACTAGAATTTCATTCCTTGTAAACAGCTTCTTCAATCTGGAACTCCAAAGGAGGAGGGTCCCAAGGCATTTCTTCATCACTGGATGAATACAGTAATATTACCTTAGAACCTCTTCTGTGACCACTAGATTATAGCTATATAGATTTCCAACCTTACTCTAAATTGTTCAAGACTCACTGGGATCCTTAGGGAAATAACAAGAACCTATTGTCACATTCAAGCATAAGAGAAATAATGTCTCTTCTCTACATTCATTTTCCTTATCTCAAAAGGGAAGAAATAATAATTCACATGGGATTAAATACCCTGGTTAAATCACCTAACATTCTGAAAAGAATGAATACTTATTTGACTTGCATAGAAACAGAACAAATTGCAAAAAAAAAAACTGAACTCAAACACATGAGAATTTAATACATGACAAAGCTTGCATTTCAAATCAAAAGGAGAAAGATGGCTTGCACAATAAATTTAATGTGAGACAACTGCTGAGACATTCCAGGAAAAAAGCTGAATTATTATTTTATGCCATGTACAAAAAGTTTAAAATATGAAACCATAAAATTACCAGTGTAACATGGATGAATATCTTTATAATCTTGGAGTGAACAAGACTTCCAAGCATGCGTCACAAATTTCAGAATCTATAAACCAAAAATTTTATGACGTTTGGCTATGTAAAAATTGAAGGTTTAAGCTCTTTCTATAAGACAAAATACTACCTAAAAGAGAGACATAGCATATCTTTGAGTGGAAAGAATTAACATAATGACATAAATTCTTCCCAAAATAATATATAAAAGCAATTAGAATGAGAATACATTTGTATTTTTAAATAGATAATAACTTTAAGATTCATATGGAGAGATAATTGAGAATATTCTCAAAATCAATATTAATATTATCAAAATTAATATTATTATTTAAGATAATTGAGAATGTTGTCAAAAATATCCCCGCTCTGAACAGCTAATGCACAGAGTGGACCATATGGCTGATCCCACTTTGAGACGCCCCGTCCCTCGCTGGCCCAGGACCCTATGGGAGACAACACTGGAGACTCAGTGTCAGGACTGGCCCGGACTGACCCCACAAAACACTAAAGGCGTGTGGCAGAGCAACGGAGTGGGTGAGG
>NW_022111358.1:14450643-14462612 GCF_000313985.2 Echinops telfairi
TTACACAATTGATGTATGTATGGATTGTGATAAGAGTTGTAAGAGCCCCTAATAAAAATGATTAATAAATAAATAAATAAAGCACAAACCAACAGAAAATTTAAAAAATAATAATGAACAATGCAGGAACCATCAAAAGAAGAAGAAAAGAATACACAGAGACATTATACCAAAAAGAACTATTCAACATTCTCCCATTTCAAGAGGTAGCATGTAACCAAGAATCAATGGTACTGAAGGAAGAAGTCCAAACTACACTAGCCAAAAACAATTGACGGAATACCAATTGAAATGTGTCAACAAGCTGATGAAACACAGGAAACACTCATTCATTTATGCCAAGACATTTGGCATACTGGCCAACTGACTGGACAAGATCCATATTTGTGCCCATTCCAAAGGAAGGAGACCCTACAGGATGTACAAATTATAGAAGAATGTCTTTAATATCAAATGTAAGCAAAAGTTTGCTGATGATCATCCAACAATGGTTGCAGCAGTACATTGACAAGGAGCTGCCAGAAATTCAGGCCAGACTCAGAAGAGGACTTAGGACAAGGGATGTCAGTGCTGATGTCAGATGGGTCTTGGCTGAAAGCAAAGAATGCCAGACAGATGTTTACTGTGTTTCAGTGACTATGCAAAGGCATTCAACTTTGTGGCCCATAACAAACTTTGGATAGCCTTGAGAAGACTAGAAATTCACTAACACTTCATTGTGCTCATGAGGAACCTGTACATGGATGAAAAGTCAGTTGTGCAAACAAAACAAGGGGAGACTGCATAGTTTAAAATCAAGAAGAGTGTGCTTCAGGTTTGTATCCTCTCACCATACTTGTTCCATCTGTCGGCTGAACAAATAATAAGGGAAGCTGGACTTTATGAAGAATAATGTGGTATTGGGTTTGGGGGAAAGTTCATTAATAACCTGCAATATGCAAATGACACAACTTGCTTGCTGAAACCAAAGAGAACTTGAAGTACTTGTTGATGAAGATCAAGGATTGCAGCCTTCATTATGGATTACAACTCAATATAAAGAAGAACAAAGTCTTCATAACAAGACCAGGAGATAGCCTCATGATAAATGGAGAAAAGATAGAAGTTGTCAATGATTTTGTCTTGCTTGGATCCATAATCAATGCTCCTGGATGCACCAGTCAAGAGATCAAACAACACAGTGTTTTGGGTAAATCTGCTACACAGGTCCTCTTCAAAATATTGGAAATCAAGGATGTTACTTTGAGGACTAAGGTGTACCTGACCCAAGCCATGGTACTTTCCATGGTCTCATAAGCATGTGAAAGTTGCACTTTGAATAAGGAAGGCTGAAGAAGAATCGATGCACTTGATTTATGGTGCTGGTGAAGAATAATGAAAGTACCATGGACTATCAAAAGAACAAACAAATCTATCTTGGAAGAATAGCCAGAAGGCTCCTTTGAAACAAAGATGGTGAGACTTTGTCTTAAGTAGTTTGGACATGTCATCTGGAGAGACCGGTCCCTAGAAAAAGACATCATATTGGTAAAGTAGCGGGGAGTGAAAAAGAAGACCTTTGAGATAATGGATTGAGAGAGTGGCTGCAACAGTGGACTCAAACATAACAATTGGGAGGATGGTGCAGCACCCAGCAGTCTTTTGTTCTGTTGTACATAAGATCATGAGGAATCAGAACTAACTCTATGGCACTTAGCAAACATATCAAGGGAATGTCTCACACAGTGTAGAGGCAGGCAAGTTCCAAGTCTGTAAGTTTGATGTCAGGATAGAGGCTTTTCCTGCAGGGGCTGATGAATTCAAGATCAGCAGGTCAGACGACAGGCTTCTGGAGGCAGAAGTGAAAGAATGCAAAGTTGGCAGGTACCCTGGCAGGCTCTTGAGGACTTTCAGATCAGCAGCAATATGGCAGGCCACTGGCTCAAGTCCAAAGAACCAGAGATCAGACAATAAGTCAGATGCAGAATCTAGTCCCAGCAAAAAGCAAAGCAAACTTTTCCACATTATCCACTTGTATTGGAAGCAGGATAAACCCTGAGAAGATGCCTTCGGGAGATAACTGCATTTTAACTGCCAAACTACTGAGAATCCTGTTTCAGGCAAGTTGACACAATACCTTTAACTATCACACAAATGGGAGGAAAACACAGAACAGAGCTCAAATTGTTAAAAAGTTGAGACTAGAGGACTCCCTGAGATTACTACTCTGAAATTCTCTTTAAACCTTGAACTACAGCTGCCCCTTAAGATCACCTTTTAGTGAAAAAACAGATTGACACACAAAGTAATGTATATCTATGAATACAAGGTCTCACTGAAAAGACAATTATAAACAACCACTCTAAAGCAGAGATGAGAAACTGAAAACCAGAGGAAACTAGAATACTGGAAATGGAACAACCAGAATGAAATTTAAAAGAACATTGACACACTGTGGAAAATGGAACTAATGTCACTAAACAGTTTGAATAGAGTCTTTCAAATAGGAATCTATTAAAGATAGGATGAAATATTCTTTTTAAAGTAATTAAGAATTGATACATGCTACAACATGGGTGAACCTTGAAAATATTATGCTAAGTGAAAGAAGGAGTGACAAAAGACCTCATGTTATAAGCTTCGATTTACATCAAGTGTCCAGAACAGGCAGATCTATAGATGTATTTTGGTGGTTGCCAGAGGTTGGAATGAGAGTGACTGATAGAAAGGGAAAGGGCTTCTCTTTGGAGTTATGAAAACGCCGTAAAATTAGATAGTGATGATAGCTGCATAACCACATGAATATGTGGGGAAAGCACTCTAAAAGACTGAATTTATGCTTAATGGATAACATCTCAATAAAGCTTTGATAAAAAGAAACACACGTAAAGTTTTACTGGACACCATGTCCAGTACACATGGGTGACTCAGATTTGTGCAAAAGGGAAACAAAACAAACCAACAAACACAAACTATAATTGTAGAATGTAACTACTACTAAAGAAACACAAGTAGTTTCTAATTTGATGCTGCCCTATATTTTGAGTTTCATAGCTTTCAATAATGCTGTACTGGAGGCCAAAACAGAAATGCCTTTCATTTTTTATTGTAACAGCTAAACTGGGAAATAAACTTGCCAATTGCTTTTTGAAAAGGAAATGAGCTAAAAACATCATCGATGTAAGTGGAGCTTAAATAAACCTTTGCTCAGTAAGATAAATATGTTCACAGGGAGAGAAAGTCTGGTAATAAAAACAGTTTAAAATGTTATATTATTTTTAAAAGCATTTTTGTTTTGTTTGCTATAGATTGTCAAACATCCTTTTAAAACATGGCAAATCTGCAGGATAGTAAAATGAAATGACATCTTGTTTCCATTTTCTTACTCCTTTCAGTTCATCTCCTTATTGTAAATCATTTTCCATTGTGGGAGGATATTACATTTAAATAAAACTGAGGAAAGAAGCAGCAAGCGGGTATGTTAATAAATTCATGTTTCTTAGCACCACTGCCTCTTACAGCCATTTTATAAAATATACTGTGGTCTTGGTAGTTGATTTTTTTAAAATTCCCATTTATCTATTCTTCCTGGATCTGAGTAAACTGCAAGTTTCTTTACTTATCTGCACTTCTTTTAAGAATACAGCTCTTTTGAGAAACCAATTTATATGACTATTATGTAAGCATTTAAAGTAATCTTAATACTATTCATAAGAGAATCTAGATTCACCTTTTAGAAGGATAGTAAGTCTAATATTTAAAGATAAATAATAATTAGCATGTATAGTACTTATCATACCCTTACAAACTCAATGCTATTGAGTCAGTTTTGACTCACATTAACCCTATAACATGGGATAGAACTGCCCCCTTTGGGATTTTGAGGCTGTAAATCTTCACAGGAGCACAAAGCCTCATCTTTCCCCAACTAAAGAGGCTGGAAGTGACCCAGTACCTAACCCACTATGCCACCACACTCCTTAGATGATTCTAAATTATATATCTGAGTGTGTGTATGTGTACATGAATGTTTATGCATTTACATCTGTAGTCTTTACAATTATGCAAACAAATCAATAAAAACGTCTCACAACAATCTCATTAACATGAGAAAACCAAGACAGGGCAAGGTTTAGTAATTGACCCAAGCTGAGCTCAGGGAGTTTGGCATCACAGCCCACGTTCTTAATCTTTGCTTCCCATGAGCTTCAGGTGCCCTGAGAGCAGCACTTGACCAGTCAGCAGGTGCTTCTTACTCTCTGTTCTGTACAACCCTCCAAGTGTTTCCTATGGAGTTAGGCACCTGTACAAATGGTGTGATGGCCATCTCTGACCGTCTCTGGCTACACAAGGGAGGAGGAGAATCCAACTCCACACAAACCCCAACCTGACTGCCATAAGGCAAAGATTCACCCTCCATCCTTCTTGACGTATTCTGATACCAACCATTCCTTCCACAGGACTCTACTTCCATGCTGGATTCAATAATTCATTGCAACAGCCATGCAGAACTCACAGACAAATCTCACAATTATAGGGACCTACTATGGAAATTACCCCAAGTTAGGACCAGTGAACAGTAAGGATGTTGTCACTGGTCCACAGCAGTGTCTCTTCTCAATAAGCAGCCAAGTACCTCTCTGGTCATCTTCACCATGTAGTCCCTTGGTTTCTGCCTCTGTGTACCAGGAAGCCTTACAGTCCCATAGTCTCCATGCTGCTGCTCCTCTGTTTACTTTCATAGTCTTTGTTTTGGTCTGGCTTGTATGTGCTGCCCCATGGTCTACATACCTCTGATGCCTCTGGCTTGGCATCTGCCACTTCAGGCAGAGATAGTGAATGTGCTCCACTGGTGACCCTTTTTCTGATGGTCCTAAGATTGCTCTCCATAGCCCCGCTTCTGAGATGGCCCATTCTTATATCCCATTCTTATATGAAGGTGTGGTTTTTGTCTTTCAGCTGACCATACTCCGAAGGAAACGAAAGATGGTGACTGAGTCACACTCTCTACTAAGGTTGAGACTTAGAATATATCTCACCTTAATCCTGTTACAGAGAACTCACTCCAAAATGGGATTATAGCCACAAGCATAGAGGCTACAATTTATAAGACATCACATAAGGGATTATGGCTAGAAGAGTTATATTAACTGACTATGCCTCAGGACCTATGATATACCTAAAACATATTATAAAGCTATTCTACAATAAAGAGGTAACCAATTATTGTTTTTGAATCATCTTTGATCTATGATAAAACTCCTCAGATTTCATGATTGATTTTAGGATTTCAAGCACATTTTCAAACTAAAATATATTACTTTAGGTTCAAATGTAAGTGCATTAAAATATGGAAAATAGTTTAATAAAGCAATATTTTTATTTTCCAGAAGGCTAATCAATGAACCCTATGATAGAAATACATTTTATATAAAAATATATCTACATGAAAATTTACTTGGATTTTAGGCTAAAAATATTTTATGAGTAAAAAGATAGTCAATTCCTAATCACTAATACCTTAGAATATTCTCTGAAATATACTTTTATTAATATATATATATATACACATATATACTTTTATTTAGTTAGGAGACAATATACATTTCTGAATCCATAAAAATAATTTCTGATTGATCATACTTAAGACTAAAAAACTCAAATCAAACTCAGTGTCATCAAATTGATTCCAACTCACAGTGACCCTGTAGGACACAGTAGAACTGCCCAATAGGGTCTCCAGGGTTGTAAATCTCTATGGAAGCAGACTGCCATGCCCTTCTTCCACTGAGTGACTCAGGGTTTGAATCACCCATTGTTCAGCCAATACCCAAGTGCTTACCCACTGGGCCACCAGGGTTCCTTATATTTAAGACATCAACTCTAAAATCATATTGTTCTATACTCATTCTGGGCATTCTTCAAATAACTGAGATGTCTGGAATTATATGTTATGAAGGAAACTATGGTTGAACAAAATTGAATATATCAACTGTCAATAATTGCCATGAGCATGGGAATATAGAGCAGTGGCATAAGTGACATGTATTTACCATCACAGACTTAGTGCTCTAGTGACTTTGTTGGGTAAATGTTGGACTGCTAACTGCAAGATAAGTAGTTCAAATCCACCAGCCACTCCTGAGGGAGAAAAATTAGACTATCTGTTTCCATAAAGATCTTTAGCCTCAGAAACTCTATGGGTTACTTTGAGTTGGTATTCCTAGATAGCAGTAAGTTTAGTTTGGTTTTTTAATTTAGTGCAAACAATATCAATAAATGAAAAAGATAAATTAAGGTCTGTTTCCTTACGTAAAGAAAACCCAAATCCTCACAACTGAACCAACAAATAACATCATGGTAAGTGGACAAAGGATTGAAGTTGTCAAGGATTTCATTTTCCTGGGAGCCTCAACAGTGCCCAGAGAAGCATCTTTCAGAATCCAATGATGTATTAGGCTAATCTGCTGCACAGACAGCTTTAAAAGTGTTAAAGAGCAAAGATGTCACTTTGAGGACTAAAGTTGCATTAATTCAAGCATGGTATTTTCAATGGCCTCACCTGCATCTGAAAACTAGAAAACGAATAAAGAAGACAGGGAAAGAATTGATGCATTTGAAATATGGCTTTGGCAGAGAATACTGAAAATACTATAGACTGCCCGAAGAACAAACAAATCTGTTTTGGAGGAAATACAGCCAGAATGTTCCTTAAAAGCAAAGATACAGAAATCTGTCTCACATACTTTGGACATAGTATGAAGCGAGACCCTCATAAGCAAGGTCAGTGAAGAGAGGAAGACTCTCGGCGAGATGGTGACACAGTGGCTGCGACAGTGGGCTCGAGCATGACAATTGTCATGGGCAGTGCTACCTTCTGTTGTAAGTAGGGTCATTATGTTGACTCAGTACAGACTGAAGGCACGTAACAACAACAACAATTCTTCTGGGGATATAAATATACATACACCAAATCAATAACGACCAATTTTAATAGAAATAATTCAGCTATTACCCTCAAATTTTTAAAAACCTCCACATGAATCTTAAAATATTTAGAGGATGAACAAAGGATGCATGAACCATGCCATAGAGTGAAAGAAGAAGAAAGTAAAATTGTGTGTTAAAGGAAGCAAGCTGGGGCATTGGAGGTTCAGAGGTAGGATCTTCACTTTTCATAAGGCAGAGACTAAGGTTCAATTTTGGCCAGTGCACATTATGCACGGCTACCGCTCAATTGTCAATGGATGGAGTCTTGCATATTGCTATGCTGCTGAACAGGCTTCAACAAAGGCTTCAGACTAAGATAAGGAGACAAGACCTAGTAATATATTTCCAAAAACCAGCCAATGGAAACTCTATGGATCACTATAGTCCAATCTGCAACCCATCATCGAGATGGTGCAAGACTGGGCACCACAGAAAAATAGTAAGGAGATTTATCCAAAACTTAGAAATAGGCAGAAGACATTACTGGGAGTTGTTTCAATGGATGTAGGATGTCAATTAACAAATCCTATGAGGTTTATCTGATTATGTAGAGGTGTGTAATTTAACTTGAGTCTACTGACTAGGCTATTTTACAATTTTGAAGGGTTTGTGTCTAATTAGAGGAAAACTGATAATAATGCAAATAATCCTTGTCAGAGAACAATGCAAATTACTCTTCTCAGCAATATAAATAAAATCTCTCAGTAGAGATAAAATTGTTTTCCATCTGGTAAAAAATGTAACACCAACGATTATGTCTCTTGCTTTGCAGGAATTTGCATCTATTAGCAAATCCACTTCAGCATTCCTTTGACTATATAAGTTCTCTGTTCTCAAATGTATCTTTGAAAGGATCTTGTGACCTTACAAGGTCTCTCATTAATTGAGTTGAACATTTGACCTATTTTTCTTTTATATTTGCCTAAGAGTTGTTGTTAACATTTGAAAATGACATTATAATAAGAATTTGTGTGGGAAAGTCATGATAAGCTAGATAAGTGGGAAAGGAGAGTTGTAGAGGACCTAGAACACTGTGGATCAGATAATAATAGGTAACAGGAAAGCAGTAAAAGAGTGACACCACATAGTTAGCAAATATCTTACTCTAATGTGGGATGATGTAAAGATGATGAGCACTTATTACTCTGTAGATCTATAAAGTTGTATTTGGGTCAATATAAGCTGTCGGTGTGAGCGTCCTCTTTTTCACAGCAATTTCTGAAGCTGAAAACTTCACAATTAAGACAGCAACTTGGCTGTAAAGGAAGACTAAATAAGTGTAAAAATTCTTTATATGATTGACTGATTGAACTACTGAATTGCATGATATGTGGATTAGGTGCCAATAAAAATGTAAAATTTTTTAAAAGAAGTGCAAAATCCAGGAGAATGTAATAATTCAGCAGCTTAATGATGAAAGATTCCAAGAGGTAGCAATAATCCATATGATCAAATACTACAGAAATGTCCATCATGATAAGGTTTGCAAAGTGTCCATTCAGTCATTCATCCAATAAATATTTACTGAGTACTTAGTATATGACAATAATTGTATTAGGTATAGTGATACTAATAAACAAAAGCAAAATATAGTCCCTGCTGACATTGTTGTTGTTGTTGGGTACCATCAAGTCAGTCCTGATTCATAGCAACCCTACGTACAACAGAATAAAGCATGCCCCAATCCTGCGCCATCCGCACAATTGTTCCTATGCTTGAGCCCATTGTTACTGTCACTGTGTCAATTCATCTTGTTGAGGACCTTGCTCTTTTTGGCTGCCTCTCTACCACGTATGATGTCCTTCTCGAAGGACTGGTCTCTCCTGATAACATGTCCAAAGTACATGAGACAAAGTCTCACCGTCCTTGCCTAGAAGGAGCATTCTGGCTACACTTCTAAGACACTGCTGACACTGAATGAAATGAAGGAGGCAGGCATTAAATGATTGCTTTAAGAAATAAATATATAGGTGTTCTATGCCAGCCATAAAAATTCCAGCCTAGGAAACCCGATGGGGCAGTTTTATTATAAGGTCACTATGACTTGAAATCGAGTTGACAGCCCACAACAAAGTGGCACACTGCTATGTCTTGTTGGTGATTTGACCTCTTCCCTTTGTGTAATGCTCCTCTTTAGACCTAGTCTACTTTTAATTAGTACGTTCACAGTACTTGCATGGTTTTTTTGATCCTTTTATTCTTCATCTAACTATGCGTTCTTTGCCATTTCTTAGGAATTGGTTGTATTTCTTGAATTTTTTGTTAAATAATATTGAATTATATATACTATACATTTCAACTATTGTTCTATGAATCTCCCTGTCTTGTTAAAATTTCCTGGACAATGTTTATTTTTGTTGTTCTTTTAGCTGTCTATGATAATGGTTGGATTAAGACTCCAAGGTGTTTTTTACCTTTCTCTTTCTTCCTTTTCTTTTCTACAAATATTACAATTGTTATTATCTCAATGGCCAAAGTAAGTCACGTGAGTTAGTGTGGGAGGAGACCAAGGGAGTAGATGAGACAGATGTGAAAAACTGGGGCTGGAGAGGCTGAATTTGATCTGTATCCTTAAACCTCTCCAATCTCATTCTTCTTCTTGGATCACACTGCAGACATGAGTTCAAGGCCTTCTCATCTAGTATCTAAACTACTTAATTGACCTTCACTTGTTCAATCTCTTAATTGAACTTCATTTGTTGCAATTGATTAACATATGACTTTTTTTTTTCCAGAAAAGCACAATTCTGGCCATATAACATTTAGCTTATAATCAAGCTTCCCTTTGGCCACAGAATAAAGTCCTAAGTGACAAAATACCAATTTATAAACTATCAAGGGCTCATGAGGGAGGGGGGAGCGGAGAGGGAGGGGAAAAATGAGGACCTAATGTGGGGGTTTAAGTGGAGAGAAAATGTTTTGAAAATGATGTACAAATGCGCTTTACACAATTGATATGTTTATGGATTGCGATAACAGTTGTATGAGCCCCTAATAAAATGTTTAAAAAAAAAAAAAGAATAAAGTCCTAAGTGAAGTTCAAAAGTGTTTCATTATCTGTTGTTGTTGCCAGGTTCCATCCAGTCAGTTCTGGCTCATGGCGATCCAACCCTATGTTCAACAGACTGAAATACCACCTGATCCTGCATCATTCTCACAATTGCTACGTTTGAGCTCATTATTGCAGCTACTGAGTCAATCCATCTTGCCAAGGGTCTTCCTCTTTTTGCTGCCCCTTTACTTTTCCAAGCATGATGTCCTTTTCCAGGGACTGATCTCTCCTGAAAACATGTCCAAGGAACGTAAGACAAAGCCTCACCATCCTTGCTTCAAAGGAACATTCTGCTTTATTTCTTACCAGGCAGATTAGTTTGCCCTTTTGGCAGCCCACGATACTTTCAATATTTCTCAACACCACCATAATTCAAATGCATTGATTCTCCTTCAGTCTTCCTCATTTAGTATTCAACTTTCACATGCATATGAGGCAACTGAAAATAACATGGCCTGAGCCAGGCCCTTCTTTGTCCTCAAAATAACATCCTTGTTTTTCAACACTAAAGAAGTTTTGTGCAGCAGATTTACCTAAGGTAATGTGTCATTTGATCTCTTGACTGCTGGTTTCATGAGTATTGATTATGGATTCAAGCAAGATTATATTCTTGATATTTTCAATCTTTTCTCCCTTTGTCATTACTCCATTTGTGAGGATTTGGGTTGTCTTTTCACTGAGTTATAATCCATACTGAAGGCTGGCCTTGGATATTCGCCAGCAAGTGCTTCAAGCCTTCCTCACTTTCAGCAAGCAAGATTGTGTCATCTGCGTATTGCAAGTTGTTAATAAGGCTTCATCCAATCTTGATACCATATTCTTCTTCATGTAATCCAGTTTCTCTGATTATTTGCTCAGCATACAGATTGAATAAGTATGGTGAGAGGGTACAAACCTGATTTTAAACCATGCAGTATTCCCTTGTCCTGTTTACACAACTGCCTCTTGATCCATGATCTTCATGAGCACAATTAAGTATCCTGGAATTCCCATTTTTCTCAAGTTTGTTATGATTCATACAGTTGAATGCTTTGCCATAGTCAATAAAGCCACGTAAACATCTTTCTGTTACTCTCTGCTTTCAACCAAGATTCATCTGACATCAGCAGCGATCTCCCTTGTTCTAAGTCCTCTTCTGAATCCAATCTGAATTTCTGGAAGCTCCCTGTTAATGTAACCATTACTGGATGATCTTCAGCAAAATTTTACTTGCATGTGATATCAGTGATGTGTTTACATAATTTGAGCCTTCTGTTGGATCACCTTTCTTCTGAATGGGTACAAATATGAATCTCTTCCAGTAAGTTGGCCAGGTAACTGTCTTCCAAATTTTGGGGTATGAGTACTTTCAGTGCCTCATGAGCTTATTGAAACATTTCAATTTGTATTCCATTATTTGTGTCTAATGTCTTCAGTACAGCTTGGACTTCTTCCTAGAATATCACTGGTTCATGATCACGTTACCTCTTGAAATGGTTGAATGTTGACCAGCTCTTTTTAGTGCAGTGCCACCATGTATTCTTTCCATCATCATCATCTTCTTTTAATAGTTTTATTGAGATATAATTAATATATCATACAATTTATAGTTCAATCATACCAAGAAGGATTGTGCACAAGGGTGGGAGGGTGGGTGAGAGAGGAGGAAAAAGAGGAGCTAATACCGAGGACTCAAGTAGAAAGAAAATGTTTTGGAAATGATGATGGCAACATATGTACAAGTGTGCTTAATACAATTGAATTATTGATTGTTATAAGTTCTATAAGAGCCCCCAATAAAATGATTAATTAAAAAAACATATTTAAAAAAAAAACATATTTGGAGGCAGGGGAGACAAAAGAGGAACTGGTACCAAGGGCTCAATATCTATAAAAGAATGAAGGCAACATATGTACAAACATGCCTGATGCAAGTGATGTATGGATTGTAACAAGAGTTGTTAGAGTC
>NW_022111358.1:14465237-14466467 GCF_000313985.2 Echinops telfairi
GGAAATGATGATGGCAACATATGTACAAATATGCTTGATACAATTGATGTAAGGAATGTTATAAGAGCTGTAAGAGCCCCCAATAATATTTTTTTCAAAAAGATCCCAGATGCTATTTTTATAATAGCTGGGCAACATTGGTCTTCTTTTGATGCTTCCTGTATAGTTTAATATTTTGCTCAAAGAATCTTTCAATATCACAACTTGAGATTTGAATTTTTTGTGAATTCTTTCAGTGTAAGATATGCTGAGTGTATTATTCCATTTTGGTTTTCTCTCCCTAGGCCTTTGATTTTTACTTTGTCTTCTTGAACTTCCCTTAGAAATTTCCTATTTAGCTCTGTGACATCATCATTTCTTCCATTAGCCTTAACTACTCGACAATTAAAAACAAGGTTCAAAATCTCTTCTGATATCCACTTTGATCTTTTCTTTTTTCCCCCTGTCTCTTTAACAGCCTTTTGCTTTCATCTATGATGTTCTTGATGTCATCCCACAGCTCATCAGGTCTTTTGACATTAGTGTCAATGCATTAAAACAGTTCTTGAGATGATCTAGACATTTCAGTGGGATATCCTTAAAGTAGTATTTTTTTAAGGTAGTATTTTGACTTTTGTGGACTTGGTTTAATTTTGTTCGGCTTCAGCCTGAACTTACATATAAGCAATTAGTGGTCTGTTCCACAGTCGGCCTCTGGCCTCATTTTAGCTGCTGCCATTGAGCTTCTCCAGCATTTCTTCCCATGAATGTAATCAATTTTATTTCTGAGTATTCTATCTGGAGAAATCCGTGTGTATAGTCACAGTTTATGTTGTTGGAAAATGGTATTTGCAATGAAGAAGTTGTTGATCTTACAAGATTCTATGGTGCAATCTCCAGCTTCGTTTCTGTCACCAAGGCCATATTTCCAACTACTGTTCCTTTCTCAGAGGAGACCCGGTGGCAGAGAGGTTAGGTGTTGGGCTGCTCCACAAGGTCCATATTTCAAAACCACCAGCCACTCCGAGGGAGAAAGATGGAGCTTTCGACTTCTGCAAACAGTTACAATCTTGGAAACTCACTGGGGCGGTTCTAGCCTATCCTATAGGGTCACACTGAGTTGGCATTAACTTGATGGCAGTGAGGGTTTGTTGTTGTTGTTGTTGTTGTTGTCTCTTTGGAAAATTCACTGAAGTCAAGATCTGGGCCTCAGTCTTACTGATCCAGAAACCTAATTTGTCAGGAAGATTT
>NW_022111358.1:14466567-14467822 GCF_000313985.2 Echinops telfairi
TGTTAATCAAGCTCATAGACATTAATCAAATTCATAAAAAAATCATGTTGTATCATTAAATCAATTCTGATTCATGGTATGTATAACAGAATGAAACAGTGTCTGGTCCGGTACCACCCTCACAATGATTAAGTTTGAGTTCACTGTTGCAGCCACAGTGTCAATCCATCTTGCTGTGGCTTTCCTCTCCTTTTCTGACTCTCTACCAAGCATGATGTACTTTCTCAGGGGTTGATTTCTCCTGGTTACATGTCCAAAGCATGTGAAACAAGTCTAACCATGCTTATTTTTAATAATTTTCCACTGTAAATTAGGTGGGAGGGTTACATTTCAGATCATCAACTTTATAGTCAACAGTTTAAACTACTATTAAAAGTCCCCTTTGGAAGGGATATATTGGAATAGCATGTCAATAAAAGTATTTTTTTTAAATCAACTCCCCTTTACCAACTTCCTTAATTTCTCTTCTTCTTGTGGACTACTATCTTCCACTTAATCCAAAGTTAACATCCATCAGCAGTCTAGCCCATTGCTTTATCTTTCTTCCCTAACCCTCCTCCATTTGGCAATCTCCAAAATCTGTTCTCTTTGGTATGAAAGTTTTTATCTTGGTCTCCCAAGCCCTCTTATAACAGTGGTACCATATATTTGTCCTTTTGTGATTGGCTAATTTCACTCAGCATAAAGTTCTCCAAGTTCATCTATATCACTGGTCCTTTGTGGTTTTGTCATCGCTTGTTTAAAATAAATGTTCTTTAACTGTGAATTGCGTGGGGAGGGTTTACATTTCAGATAACTCTGTATTCAACAGTTCAAACCACACATCAACACCCTCCCTCATATTCTACCTCACCCCTGCACTCCCAATTTCTTTTCTCCCTCTTACGGGCTTCCATCCGTTGGTTCATCTTCCGACGTGTCCCCATCCAACCTTGAGAACCTCCAAAGTCTGTTTATTCCTTTTGATATGCAAGTCTTTGTCTTGAAGTTCATCCTGATAGTACTGGTCTCATGCTGTCCAGGCCCATCACGTCAGGAGGTGTTGTGTGGTTTCATCATTTTTTAAAGAAATGTATAGTATTCCATGAGGATAAAAATAAGGCTTTCTACTCCCATAAAGGGTTACGTCTTGGCTTTTTAGAATAGCTAAAGGCCCTTTGGACTTCTTTTCCAAAGTATCCCCCTTCAATAAACTCACTCTTTCTGTTCAAACCTTTTCTCGGACTCTTGTCTGAACTTTGCCCCTCACCTGAAA
>NW_022111358.1:14469062-14469676 GCF_000313985.2 Echinops telfairi
TATTTATTTATTTTTATTTGCATCTCTCTAATGGTTCATGACCAGGAGCATTTCTTCAAATGTTAGTTGACCAGATATTTTCTTTGGTGGAATGTTCTCTGCCCATTTTTAATGGATTATTTATTTTTGTTGGTTAAGTGTTGAAGTGTTCTATAAAATTTAGAGATGAGTCCTTTGTCTGATATATGATGGCCCAATATTTTTCCAGTGTGTGGATTTTTAAAAAATTTTTAGTGAAATATTTTGATGTACCTGTCTAATTTTTAGGAGGTCTCAGTCATTGAATTTGTCTTATGTTTTCTCTATTTTTTAAATCATTTTATTGGGTGCTCTTACAGATATTATAACAATCATAATAATTCAATTAAATCAAACATAATTGTATAATTGCTGTCACCATTTGACTCAAAACATTTTTTATTCTTGAACTCTTTGATATCAGCTCCTTTTCTGTTATTTTTGATGGTGTATTTATGTCATGTATTATGATCCCTAAGATGGTGTGTTAGATCAGGTGAGAAACAAATTCATTGACACTCATAAGAGCTTTATACCAAAGAGTAACTTTATATTAGGAAAACATCCCAGCCCAGTCCAGATCAAGTCCATAAGTC
>NW_022111358.1:14471327-14472838 GCF_000313985.2 Echinops telfairi
AAAAAATGACATCTTTGTTCTTTAACTTATAAAGAAGGAGGGAAAAAAGGTAAACCTGCATCTCAATTCATTAGCTAGAAGCAGATCTAATATTGTGAAGGAGAATTGTGCCTTTATACCCAAAAGAAGTGATCTGGTAATAGAACTAATCTGATTTAACAAAAGCTTCAAAATGGGTCATTGAGGTTAAACAATGGTTTCAGTTATATACTGATGTGGAGAAAATAAGGTATAACTTCATGGTTAAGTACCCACAAAAGTTACACACTAACTTGGGTAACTGGTGAGTGTTACAGGTAGATAGTAATTGGAGGTGAGAGGGGAAAAAGAGGAGCTAATACTAGGGGCTCAGATAGAAAGTAAATGTTTAAAAAATAATGATGGTAACATATGTACAAATATACAATTGAAGTATGGATTGCTCGAAGAGCTGTAAGAGCCCCCCAAAAAAGTGATCTTTTAATTAAAAAAGTAAAAAATAAAAATTTAAAAAATAGTAAACTTTTCCCCTAGCATTGAACTCATAACATACATATATTTAATATTAACTCCTAATGAGCAAATACATTCTTTATTATTCCATGTTATTGGCATGTTATTAGTATGGGATACTGAATTCCAAGAACTCTAAGCCTGTGAAGGGTTACTAATGCCAATCTCTTTAAATAAAAGGTAGAAACTAAAGGTTGAAAGTAGCTTGGGGTTCACAATGGAAAGACGGTTTGGAGGAAGGAAGCAAGGAGGAGACAAAGGACACTTTCTCATTTAAACCCTATTTAGGCTGCGATCAGAAAAGGGCAGAGTTTTGTTTGAGCTTTCTTTTTTTCCTCAGTAAGCTTTTCATTCTGGAACCATTCTGATGGAGAGCATACAGCATAGAGTTGCCTGCGGCCCCACTCGGGCCAGAGCGGCAAGAACCTCACGTCCACCCGCCCCGCCCCGACAGGCGACCCCGCCCCCTCGTGGCTCCGGGTTGCCGGCGTCTCCGGGTTTGGGCCGGACCTGGCGCCCCGCGCAAGCTCAGAGCCCTGCGGACAGCGCGGTTCCCGTCAAACTTCACGGCCAGCCGCCACCAGGTCGGGAGCCCAACTCGAGAACCCTCCACCCGGAAGCCCCTCTCTTCAGAGGCGCCCAAGTCCTCGTGTGCGAGGCGCCTCCCGTGCCCGGCCGGGCGGCGAGAGCCCCGCGGAGCTAGGAGCGAGGCAGCCCCCCTCGGGAGGGGAGGCCCTCGCCCGGGACGCCGTGGGACAGGCCGCGGGAGGCCCCGCAGCGCCGACGCCCTCAGTGGAGCGGAGCCAGCGGAGCTGCTCGGTGCCAGTCCTCCGAAATAAAGGAGCGCGCCTAGACCCCGATACACGCGCAACCGTGGCGACAGTCTGTTGCTTAAGGCACACACCTACAGGCTGTTCTTAAATGCAGCCCACGCCTTCCCGCTGCCACAGCCGCCACAGCCGCGCGCCTGTCCCGCGCTTCAGATGGTCGGTCTTGCGGCGCGGCGGGGCGCGCGCACG
>NW_022111358.1:14475299-14482374 GCF_000313985.2 Echinops telfairi
CCATTGCATTACTAGGGTTGCTAAAGGACAGCTAGTGAGCAATATATTGTCTACATTGAACTGTTCACTTAGAATACTTTATATTATTTGATTTTTAGGAAACAGATTCCTAAAAGAAAGAAATTTGGATCAGAGAAGAAGTGTTCAAGGACCATGCAAGCCAACTGTAGCCAACTGCATAGTCCTCCAGGCACTGCAGGCAATGAGGGTGTCTCAGCCTCCCAATGTGCTCACACAGCAAGAGTGACTGGAGAAGGACCTTGCCTCCGTGCCGGAGATGTTCATATCCAGATAAACTCCACACCTAAAGAATATGCTGACAATTCAAGCTCCAGGAATATAAGGCCAGGTGTCCACAGCTGCACGCATGGATGTGTACAGGGTCACCCACACAATGAAGCAAGGCAACCAGAGGATACAGCTGCCACAGAGTCTGGGGAACATGGCAGCAACTCCTTCTCAGAGTTCCGTTATCTCTTCAAGTGGTTGCAAAAAAGTCTTCCATATATTTTGATTCTGAGTGTCAAACTTGTTATGCAACATATTACAGGTAGGGCATAAAGAATATTAAATATTAAATTGTTCTATTTTATTCCCCCCTTTTTGTAATCTACTTTATGTATTTCATTTACTTATTTTCTGTTAGATTTTAAAACAATATGCTTTTATTAGATTACATATTCTTCTTTGACTTTTTTTTTCCTCAATTAACTGAAACTTATTTTCTAACAGGAATTTCTCTTGGAATTGGGCTGCTAACAACTTTTATGTATGCAAACAAAAGCATTGTAAATCAGGTTTTTCTAAGAGTAAGTATAATCAACCAAAAAAACTGTTAACTGTTTCTCATTGTGAATTACATACTCATTTTTGAGGGAAATTGAAAATAAGAGTTTGACAACATTTTTAAAATTATCTAAAATTGATCTGTCTTATTAGATTGCTTCCCATATTTTACTTATATGTTTGGCTCCTGATAGCTAAAGGAAAACTTGAAAAGACTCAGAAGTTTAAAACACACTGTTTATTCTGATTTGGCAAGGGTTTCATGTTTTATGAATCAGTTTGACCACACTAAAAACTAACCAAATCGACTGTCTTCAAGTGGATTCCAACTCAACAACCCTGCAGCACAGCGTGGAGCTGCTCCATAGGGTTTCTAGGCGGCTGTCGTTAAACTTACAGTGATCCTCTGTGCTGGAAGCTATGGCATCAGTATTTCAACCACCAGCCAGGTCACCCAAAGTGAACAGTGTTCAGCAGAGCTTCTAATTCTAAGAACAGATTACTGAGAAATAGGATGTCCACTTTTGAGAAATTAGCCACTGGATAACCTTAGCCTTATGGATAACATCTAAACGAAAGCCTCTGAGGCTGTCAATCTGGACAAACGCCACCTCCTCTTTCTGTGAAGTGACTGGAGTGCTTCGTTCCAGCTCCAAACTCTGCGTTAGCACCCTAACACTTTACCCATGGTACCGCCACGGCTCCATCTATCACACTAAGCATTCGAAAAGAGCCGTGATGGCACAGTGGTTTAAGCATTAAAAGTAAAAGGTAAGCTGTCCCATGGGCTGCTTCCTTAAGGATTTTCAGCTTTGGAAACTGTCCCCAGTGGGGACAGTTCTACTTAGTGCTATAGAATCACAATGAGCGGGATCTACTTCATGTCACACAACAAAAAAATAACGGGCTCATATAAAACCCCATTATTGTTTAATGAATCTCTACTTTGGTGCTACAGAGTAGAACTGCTCCATAGGGTTTTCTTGGGCTGTAATCTTTATGGAAACAAAGTGACAAGCTTTTCTTCCACAGAGCTGCTGAGTAGCTTCAATCAACCAACCTTTCAGGCAGCTGAGCACAAACCACTTGAGCTACCCAGGGACCCACCTATTAATATAATCAGCATAAAAAACTTTAGCTGTTGCACTATAAAACAAAACAAAAAACCCACTACCATCTAGTTTATTCCAACTCGTAGTGGCCCTTAGGACATAGAACTGCCCCACAAAGTATCCAAGGCTGTAAAGTCTACATTACCTCCCCATCAGTGACTGATGGATAGCAACCGAGAGCTTAACCACTGCCCCACTGGGGCCCCTGTTGGACTACAAGATTTAAAGTATATAAAATGTATCATTGAATAAGTGAATTTAGGACTACTTAGGTTTCTCTTAAAGAAAATTAAATCTGAGAAGTTTTTCCATGGCATAAATTACAAAATAATTCAGTTCATTTAAATCTTTGTGAAAAATAGGATTAATTTATGAAATTTTAAAGGCATCTTTGAAAGGGTCATGCCTATGTGAAGACTGGTATTCTTCTGGACTTTTGTTGTTAAAACATGTCAGACTACAAAAATTTAGTCTAAGGCTTAAAACTTGTAAAACTCTGTGAAAGTAGCAATTAAACCTTTTTTACCTTAAAAGTGAGGTAAACACACCTTAGTTTGATTTTTCTATTGCTTTTTGTTTTCCCAGCTGTGAAGCACAGGAGTGAATGAGTGCATAATGATCATAATAAGGCACACAAGTGGATATAGAGAATACAGGGGCGGGGGGGCAGAGATAGGAAGGGACAGCGGGGTTGGGGAGTAAATAATAAAGACAGGAGGAGCAAGCACTAGAACAGATTGTGATTGCATAAATCATCTTAAAGGCGATTTAGCCATGAGAGGGGGAATGTTCTGAAATTGATGTGGGGTGATTGTCCAATTCTCTGTGATATGATTGAATGATTAAACTACTGAATTATGATATGTAAATTACTTGCAAATAAAATGGGAGAAAAGTGAGGTTAAACAAATTTCTTACTAAATACTTATCTGAATTTTTAAAAATTATACTTACTAAAAAAGAGTATACTTACTAACTGATCAATAGCATTTAACAAACGCAAATGAATAAGTTAGTCATCAAAATAGAAGTTTAATGATTTTTAATGTTCTGGCATAATTCAGAGTAACAAATTATAATTTCCTCCTCCTTTTCCCCCCTGCCCCAGGAAAGGTGCTCAAAGATTCGATGTGCTTGGTTATTGGTATTCTTAGCAGGATCGTCTCTTCTTTTGTATTACACCTTTCATTCTCAGTCACTTTATTACAGGTAATTCTAGTCTTACATATACAATTACTTTTTAATGTAATTATATATCCCATAGCACTTTGTATAGATCTTATCTTACACATAATACTTGTCTCCCTGCAAGTTTGAGAGCTAAGTGTTTTAGTTCAGATTCGTTCCCCAATGCCTTAACAATCATCAGATACTTAATAGTTTTTTATTAGAATAGAGCTGACTGATGAGACTGACCAGGAAATATATAGAGGGCCCAGAATTGGAGTTAGCCCAAATTAAAGATATGCCCCAGGAGGAACAGCAAAGACTAAAATGGACCAATCACCTGGTGGGGTTTGATCAAGTGCAGTGTAACTGAGAGGAAGTACAGGGAGTCAAATGAAGGTCGAACACAATAGTGAGACAGGAGGAAAGTAAAAGGAAATAGAGGAAAAGAACCAAGAGGCAAAAGACATTTATAGAGGTATAAACAGGAATGTATATATGTAAATATATTAATATGTAATGATAGGGACATAGATATATATTTATAGGCTAAGTGTTAAGGTAGCAGATGGACATTGGGTCTCTACTCAAGTCCTCTCTCAAAGCAAGAACACTTTGTTCTAATAACCTGGCATTCTGTGATGCTCACCTTCCCGACACGATCACTGAAGACAAAATGGGTACATGAGCTAATGAATTTGGTAAAGAAAGCTGATGGTACCTGGCTATTGCAAGATATAGCATCTGGAATCTTAAAGGCTTGAAGTTAAATAAGCAGCCAGCTAGCTCAGAAGCAACAAAGCCCACATGGAAGAAGCACATCAGCCTGTGTGATCACGAGGTGTCGATGGAATTGGGTATCGGGCATCAGAAGACACAAAACAAAAATCATTTCAATGCAAACAAGGGAGGTTGGAATGGAGACCCAAAGCCCATCTGTAAACAATTAGACATCCCCTCATAAAAGGGTCACAAGAAAGGGACGAGCCAGCCAGGGTACACACAACATTCCTCTAGTTCTTTAACGCTTCCTTCCCCCCACTATCATGACCCCAGTTACAAATCTGGCTATACCAGAGTATGTACACTGGTATAGATATGAGCTCTCAACACACAGAATCCAGGACAGATAAACCCCTATATGGACCAATATGAGCAGTGATACCATGAGGGTGAGGGGAGAAAAGGGGAATCGATCGCAATGATTGATTTATAACACCCACACCCACCTTGGACAAACAACAGAAATGTGGGTGAAGGGAGACAGCGGATAGTATAAAATATGAAAATAAAAATAAGTTCTAAATTATCAAGGGTTATGAGTGGAGGAGGGGAAAAAAGAGCTGGTACCAAGGAGAAAGAAAATGTTCTAGAAATGATGGCAACATATGTACAAGTGTGCTTGATATAACTGATGTATGGTTATAAGAGCTGTAAGAGCCCCCAATAATTTTTTTTTAATGCCATCAGTGGCATACAAGAACTGGGAAATAATGTAGTGTCAGAAGTCTAGAAAATACATTAAGGGAAGATGGAAAAAGCGGACTTTTGAAATTAATGCAGAGTTGGCAACCTTGACAAAAGCAATTCAATAGAAAAGAGGGAACAGAATCCTTGTTGGGCTTGGATGAGGAGACAATAGCAGAGCCCAGTATGTTTTTCGATAATAGGATAGAAAACTATGAACACACCACTTCATGTTACTTTTCTTTAGGAATGATTTGAAATTCAATGACTTAAAAAGTTAAAGTAACCTCTCATACCATTTACTTGAACTGACTTTGTCTTGCCCTCATCGTAGTTTTTACATATCAAATTGAAGTAAAATATGCAGTAGCAAATTAAAAATTCCTATTCTTTCTTCACCTTTATATGTTACTTTGGTAAATTTTGATGTTTTTCTCTTGGTAGCTTAATTTTTTTAAAACCTACTTTGGACCATTTGAGCTTCTGGGAAATACTTTGGATTGTTGGGATTACAGATTTCATTCTGAAATTCATTGGCATGGGTTTAAAATGCCTCCTTTTACTAGTGCCTTCTTTCATTGTGCCTTTTAAATCCAAGGTAAGCAACTAACTTGTTTATTGGAACAATGTTACCCAAACTATTTGGTTTTGCTTTAAAATGACTCCTTTGATAATTTTTCAGTTGCTAAATAATTTTAATTATGTCAGACTAGTGACCATTTGCCAAAGACTTGAAACTAAATATTAACCTCTAAACAAGGAAGCTTGTAGAAAAATGTAAAGAATGGAATTTCTCCACAAACTTTTGAAGCCCTATTATATTATATTTGCTTCAAAATAACCTAAAAGCCAATCCCTATGTGGAAAAAAAAATTTAATTTGCTCTTCTCCAGGGTATTGTCAGTTAGTAATTGATATCTGCATATGTTTATTCGTTGTCTTCACTTAACAATACAAATTTTAATACCAAGTTTTCTGATCAGCAAAATATACGTTTTTTATTTGTAAGATGCATAAAACATTTTCAGTTTTTCTTTGGAAATTCTTCAATGGTTAACGCTCAGTGACTGTAATATGTAAGAACCAGATTGAAGCTAATGATAGGATGTGTTCGGGCCAATATGAGATATTTATGCTGTGTTTGTAAGTAACTTGGGTAGCTTTTTTTTTTCTTCCTTTTTTAGGGTTTTTGGTATATGCTTTTGGAAGAATTATGTCAATATTACCGAACCTTTGTTCCCATACCAGTTTGGTTTCGTTACCTTGTAAGCTATGGGGAGTTTGGCAATTTAACTAGCCGGAGTCTTGGAATATTGCTGGCTTTATTTTACCTCATACTGAAAGTAGGTATCATTAAAAATCTCCTTGTGATTACATAATGATTCATATTAGATTTTATATGCTACTTTATCCTTTCTTAGTTTTATAGTTTATTTTATATTCATATTAGTTAGAAGTAATGACAAGTTTATTTAAAATTTGAAAAGTGGAAATCTGTTCCTAGAGTTTCTGTTTTCAATGGCATGGAAGAGGCAAGACCTTCATATAGCAAAGAATCTAAAGGGGGAAACAGGTAGAACTGAAAATATCCATTAGCAAAGTAACGTTAGTCATATACAGTCATTCTCAAATGAGCATAGTCTGTTGCCTGCCCTTTGTCCTCTTAAACATAATAATCACTTTGCAATACTTTAAATATGTTAAGAACTTGTAAACCAGCTAAATTTGCTTTAATCTTCTCTTGATCTTTGTCGTAATTGAGTTAAATTTATATTTATCTTAGTAAGATTTCTAACTCTAGCTATTCAGATGTACTTCAGCATGTTTGGCTTAACCTATACATTGAGTGAAATACTCAGCATCGTTAGGTGACATCAAATCAGCTCCAACTCCTAGAGACCCTACATTCAGTCGATTTAAACATAATGAAAACGGATTAACTACTGTGGTACACAATGAGCACTGGTTTAAGTACAAGATTTTATATTATGAAGTTTCAACTTTGATCTTTGAGCATAGCAGAGAAGGGTCCTTAAATTAATCATCTCTTTTATTCCCTCTTTCAGCTTTTGGATTTTTTTAGACACCTGAGAACTTTCAGACAGGTTTTACGAATATTTTTTACACGACCAGTAAGTATTTTTTAATGTTAAGGAAAAACACTTTTATTGTACTTGATTATAAACATTTTTTTAGTTTGACAATTTTAGAAGTATGCATTTCAAAATTAGGTGATCTTTTGAGATTAGTATTTTCTAATATTTTATTTAACATTTGGAGCTATGATAATCACTGGAGAATTTTATTTCCTGATAAGTTTCTTAAACTTCCTAGAGACGCCAATTTAATGGTTTCATTGCTTGGATATCTTAAATGTACTTCTTGCCCTTTTAATCACTTGGGTTTTTGTGTGGTGTTTTTTCCCCATCATTTTATTAGGGCCTCGTACAGCCCTTATCACAATCCATATAGTGTCAAGCACACACTTGTACATATGTTGCCATGATCATTTTCAAAGTATTTTCTTTCTACATGAGCCCTTA
>NW_022111358.1:14482692-14498692 GCF_000313985.2 Echinops telfairi
CGTTTATGAAAGTGATTTCACTTTTATGAGAGGCTTTCAAAAAGTTTGTGGGAAAAATTCTATTATCTTTTTATTCCATTTTCCCACAAACTTTTTAAGCCATTTCTGACATCCCCATTACTAAAAATGTTTCTTATAGTTGTCATACTGGAGAAAATTTCTCTACCAATTCTTAAATTCTGTAGATACAAATAAATTCACAGCATGGACTTTTAGTAGTAAATTGAGATGCTGCCCAAGACTACTATAAACTTGATTATGATTGTTAATGTTACAAAAATTATGAAGTATCATAAAGCAAGGTGATCTACCTATCAGACCAGGCCCCAAAGGTACCCAGTAACTTAGGTATCACATCTCATGATTTGGTCCATAAACAGTTAATTTGTCAGGGGTCAGGGGGACTGACAGATAAGAATGCCAACCAAATAATATAGTATTAAATGTATTTAATGAGAGATTTTGTTTCTAAAGTACAACAGACTAACTAAGATAGTGTTAGTATAGAAGCAAGTCTTGGTCACATCCTATACAGACCTTTTTCTTGACACAAGGTAAAAGGGAAAGTTCAATTCTGGTCAATTTAATATTTCACTAGAATCCATCCAATAAAGCTTGTACTGAAATAATCTCAAGAATACATTTGGATATTCTTTCTTTATGAAAGAAAATAGCAGTCATGCTTCAATAAGACATCATAGGCACTTATAATGGCATATATTTCAGATTCTCCAAGATACTGGGCATGTGCAAGATAAATGAAACAGTGATGGATTTTTTCCACAAACTTGGGGAAGCTCCCTCACATATACATGGACCTTCCTTAACTGACCAGGGAAATGCAATCTCCTGGAGGTAGTTTCCAAAATGCCAGACAAGAATACTATTTTAAAGGCTTTCAATGTAAAATAAGTGTTGACAATGTATTCTGCACTCCGCTAAAGGACATTTTACTAAAGGGAGATAGATACCAAGATCTTCGATCAGTGTGATGACTCGTTACTGGATTTTTAATACTACCAAACTCAAAAGTTCTTATTTTTTTCATCCTTTTGTTAGTCTAGACATTTAGTTGAAGACATTTCGATTATGACATCAGGTATGTCCCAACAAGTCACGCTTTCCTCTCATTTCTGTGACTGAGCTGATCTGATTTGTAACATTTTGATTCTTCTAAATCTCCATGAGAATTCTTCAATGTAACCTCTAGTTAATGAGTAAAGTTGTACCAAATTTGCTGAAAAAAATTAAAGATCTCAGAATTCAGAAACATTTAAGATTTGAGGAAAAGAAAATTCAAATAATTGTATTTATTGTTCAGTTACTTTTGACAGTCCTGTCTCTACCCACGTGACATTTGCCTATTTTAGTTCTTTGAAATTTTTGTCATTCCTTTCTTAGTAATAAGACCCAACTTTTCTGATAATTAAGGATAAGTAAAAATATTTTAAAACTCAGCAGGGATGAACAATCTGGAGGAGAAAACAACGGGACCGACAGTTCCGGGGGCACATGGGAGAGAGGGAGGTGGGGGGAAAGGAAGTGTGGTGTTAACAAACCCAGGGACAAGGGAACAACATGTGATCCAAATTGGTGGGAGGTGGGTGTGGGAGACCTGGTAGGGCAGGATCAAGGGTAATGTAACAAAGAGGAATTGCTGAAACCCTGGTGGGGACTGAGCATGATAGTGGGACAGGAGGAAAGTCAAGGAACGAGAGGAAAGAGCTGGGAGGCAAAGGGCATTTATAGAGGTCTAGATAAAGACATGTACATATGCAAATATATTTATATATGAGGATGGGGAAATAGATCTATGTGCCTATATTTATAGCTTTAGTATTAAGGTAGCAGAAGGACATTGGGCCTCCACTCAAGTACTTCCTCAATGCAAGAATACTTCATTAAATTGGCATTCTATGATGCTCACCTTCTGGACGCAACCGCTGGAGACAAAGTGGATGAATAAGTAATGTGAATAAAGTTGATGGTGCCTGGCTATCAAAAGATATAGCGTCTGGGGTCTTAAAAGCTTGAAGGTAAACAAGCTGCCATCAAGCTCAGCAGCAACAAAGCCCACATGGAAGACACACACCAGCCTATGCAAACACGAGGTGTCAAAGGGATCAGGTATAAGGCATCATCAGAACAAAAAATCTTACCATAGTGAATGATGGGGGGAGTGCGGAGTGGAGACCCAAAACCCATTAGTAGGCCACTGGAGATCCCCTTGCAGAGGGGTCTCGGGGAGGAGATGAGCCAGTCAGGCTGCGATGTAGCAACGATGAAAAATACAACTTTCCTCTGGTTCCTAAATGCTTCGTCCCCGCCCCCACTATCATGATCTGAAGCTAGACCAGAGGATGTACACTGGTGCAGACAGGAACTGGAAACGGAATCCAGGGCAGATGAGCCCTACAGGACCAGTGGTGAGAGTGGCGATACTGGGAGGGTAGCGGGAGAGTGGGCTGGAAAGGGGGAACCGATTACAAGGAACTATATGTGACCTCCTCCCTGGGGGACAAACAACAGAAAAGTGAAGGGAGATGTAGGACAGGGCAAGATATGACAAAATAATTTATGAATTATCAAGGGCTCAGGAGGGAGGGGGAAAATGAGGACCTAATGCCAGGGGCTTAAGTGGTGAGAAAATGTTTTGAGAATGATGAGGACAATAAATGTACAAATGTGCTTTACACAATTGATGTAAGTATGGATTGTGATAAGAGTTGTATGAGCCCCTAATAAAACGATTAAAAAAATAAAGTGAGGGATTTTACAACTCTTTGGGGGGAAAAATGATGAGGCCAACGAATGTACAAATGTGCTTTACACAATAGGTGAGTTGTGATAAGAGTTGTATGAGCCCCCAATATAAGGATTAAAAAAATAACTCAGCAGGATATTATTCGGTGGCCCCAAACTTTCATTTAGAATTCACATGTTGTTTGTTTTAAAAAAATGGATTTCCTGGGTCCTGTACCAGTGTATCTGGACATACTGAATCAGTCCCTAGTGTAGGGCAGACACCTGTATTTTTAAGATAACTTCTCCGGATAAGGAATGGGTTGACCCTGCGGGGAACCTCTGCAAGATCTAACAGTAGGTTCAATTTAGTATTCCTGTCATATAGTGCAATGGAGCTTCCAAAAAAATTCCCTTTCTATTTTCCCAGGAACGTCTCAAAGCGCCCCTCTTATGCAAGTGTAAAACCTCAGTGCTGTTGATTTGACTCAGAGTAAGCCTATAGTCTTTTAAGAGTTGTGTTGGATTTGAAGTACTCATTTGGGAGTTCACTAAATTTAACAGTTTCCTAGGTCAAATTATGTCTTCATGATTTCACCCCTTGCAATTCAAAACATGGATTTATGTAGTTCAGCCTCAAAATGTTTGTATCCTCCAAGAACACTTTCAAATGCCTGGTTCCAGGGGGATTTGAGAAGCAGAACATCTATATATTTGAGAAACACTAAAAACAAAATTGTAAGTGAGCAAAACTTATTATTTTCATAGAGTTATGGTGTAGCTGCCAGCAAGAGACAGTGTTCAGATGTGGATGACATTTGCTCAATCTGTCAAGCTGAGTTTCAGAAACCAGTTCTTCTCATTTGTCAGGTAATTATATTTTCACGGAACCTAGATAAAGCATTTCTTCTCCATGACTCAGAAGTCACATTCATGTTAGTTATAAAGAAAAAACAAATAGTGTTTAGTGGAAGGTAGCATTCAAGAGTCATACGAGCATAGTTTCTTACTCATGATTAGGGGTTTGGTAGATTGGGTAAACCTTGTGCCTTGTTGATGGCTTTTATGCAGAGAGATGTATGAAGGGGGGGGGGATTCATCTGGCAAATTTAATACCAAAGTGATTAGAAGGCAGACTAATTTTTAAAAAGTGGATGGTAGTCTTTTAGAATAAACCAACATTTGTCATTGTATTTTATAAGGCTTTTTATTTTTTTAAGGCTTTTTCTTATACTTTGCCAGTCATTTTACATTTTAAATGACTATTAAAGTGTTATAATAACTTTAAGTATTATCATATCGAGGTCATCTTGTATTTTATTTAAAATGGTTAAATAAATATTCCTATAAATAGAGTCAAAAGAACACTTAGTGGTTCTAACCTGCTTTGTAACAAACTTACTTTCAGCTCTCGAGTATGATTATCTGTAGTGTGATGAATTTAAGATGTTTATGAAGTGTAAAATCTAGTACTTAATTCCCTTGCAGCATATATTTTGTGAAGAATGCATTACCTTATGGTTTAACAGAGAAAAAACATGTCCACTGTGCAGAACTGTAATTTCAGACCATATCAACAAATGGAAAGATGGAGCTACTTCTTCACACCTTCAAATATATTAAGTCTTATAAACTATTAAGGCCACAGAATAGTTTCATCTGGATACAGTGACTATTGGTAAAGGCATTAGAAAGGGTTTTCACAACTAAAAGAAAATATTTCCAAATATTTTCAGACTGTTATGATTTAAATGCATAGTCCAGTTTAGCAGAATGAGTGAATGCACCTCGTGCTCTCAAAAATATATAAGTAATGTTCAATCTAACATGTATCTAGCATTTCTTTTAGCCTAATTATTGGACAGGTGATTGCAGTGTTAAAATGTAAATATATTTTCTTCTTAATGTAACCAAAACAGCAATTGACTAACTAGAACTTGGGTTTAGAGGAACTCAGGTATTCTTTCCTGACATTATTTTCAAAATAGACTATTTTTTCATACTATTTTTTAGATGAACCTTACCTGAAACGAGAATTTTCTTTAACATTGACTTTTATAATTCTCATTCTCAAAACTGCTTAAAATTTTCATAAAATTGTTCATTTAAATGGAAGTTCTAAGGGCTGTATTTTACTGGTAATAATCAGATTTCCTAAATGAAGATTGATTTACTGAGGATATGTTTTTAAATATTGTATTATTCTCTATTGTATAAGCAATCAGTGACAATAAAAGATTTAAATGTACACACGCATTCTGTTCTTAGCTGTGACATTCATATTATTTATTTACAGCTGTGGGCGATAGGGTCACTGAGGCAGCATCAACTCGATGGCAGTGGGTTTGGTTTTTATCCATATTATCCATATTCTCAATGGAGCCCCGGTAGCACAGTAGTAAAGCACTTGGCTGCTAACTTCAAGTTCAGCAGTTCAAAGCCACCCCGTATTCATGGGAGAAAGATGTGGCCGTCTGCTTCCATAAAAATCTAGTTTTGTAAACTCTACGGGACAGTTCTGAGTTGTAATGAATCAGAATTGACATAAAAGCAATAGGTTTGGTGTTTATTTTTAGAATTACTGTATTAAACACACTAAAAAGAGGTTCTGCTCTCTTCTGTAGTGCTGGTTTACCTCCCACACCTAGTTTCTTAATACACTTGAGGCTGACTGTGGACAGTGATTTTTTTTTTAAAACAACATTCACATAGGAACTGTAAAAGGGAAACTATAAAGCTATGCAGTCCACTAGCAAGACTGATGAACTCTACTTCTGCCTTTGTATTTCTTCTCTTCAAACAAAAGGAAATATAGACTAAAAAATTTCATGAATTCATATCATGCCCTCTCAAAGATTATTTTACCAGCACTAAGAAAATACTATATTTTATAAAAGGGTAAAGTCTAGGGGAACTTCTGTACAGAAATAACTTTTGGAAGGGTGATGCTTACCAGATGTTGCTTACAATTTGGCGGCACATACAAATCCAATAATATAGTTGAAAATGTTGATTGCCATTAGAAATCATCTCAGTACTTTTATGTGAAATTATGTAAAATTTTCATGTGACTTTTAAAGCAACAATTTCAAGTCTATTTTTGCACAACTATCCAAATTCAATATATAAAATCAATACTACGCTCTTTACTATGGTCATTTTTCACATTTTTTAGTAACATTAGATATGAGAACTTAGCTGCATTTGGTATATTAAAAAAAAAGTTACTTACATGCACCTGATGTGTATATTTTCTTCCTATCTTAGGATAATTAAAAAAAATCACTATTTTATGTTCATTCAAATTTGTATTTAATTTCTATTTACATTCAGTCAATCCAAAATCAAATAATACATTGAACTAAATACAAGATGAAAAGCAGAAAAAGCGTTACCCTCATAGCACTCCTGATAAGGCAGCTGAAGAATTTATTTACTCTGATGCAAAGCCAACTTGAAATAGAAAAAAATTAAGTTTTAAAAGAGCAAACACAAACATAGACAAACCCATCTTTCAGATTGTACTCCAGATAATCTACTGAAATAACACTTGTGCTGTAGTGTTAAATTAGGAATCACACAAGAAAAGTACTGTATCAATCAGTAACAGATGTCAGATCATAAGTGATAGTATGTATTTTTCTGGTTGGTTTGTCCAGCTTGTTCATGTCTACTACTACTATGGAAAAAGGTAGATGTTTGGACATTGAGAATCAATCAGTTTCAAAATCTATTCATAAATTCAACATTTCTCAAGGGAATAATCTTAGATCTAGCCCTTAGAAAGCTAGGAACCATGACTAATTGAATATCCAAAATAGGTCCTATATTAAATATAAAATCCAAGGCTCAGTATATAATATTACATAAGATGCATTCTTGTTTATTATAATCATTTATCAGCTATAGTAAAGAATGTTGAATTTATGGAATATCATACATGCATCAGACCCCCTCCCCCCAAATTCTCTCTCAAAAATAGTATGGGAAAATCCTTGGCGGATTCAAATTAGTTAAGACCACAAAGGGGAAAAATAATTTCTAAAAATCTGATTCAAGTTCAATAATTAATACTTTACATTGTTAATCACAGCTGGTTTATAAATCCCAGTTTAATTATTCTGTAACGCTTACAAATCTTATAAAATGAAATTAGTAAACTTCATTCTCAGTGGTTATATTTTAATTAAAAAACAGCATGTATAAAATAAAAAAATATCCTGTAATAGTTGATTTTAAAGAAAATAATCAAGTGATGAAAGAAAAGCACTTAAGCTCTTTTATACACTTACCTGGAATACTCATAATGAACCCTCCTAGACTAGTCCTATTGACATCATATGTTTAAACTACGCGTGAATTTTTACAAATAAATATAGTTAGCCATATTGCATAGGTGTGTGCTTTCTGTCTGACATCAATGTGGCACTCGACATTTTCACAGTCATAGTAGGGATGTCCATTTATGGAACACAATTTCTCAATAAACTTGCCACAAGATGGAAAATTAATTCCACTTAATGAATATTGAGTTAGGAAAACTACTTGCATGGATGCTTTCTATGCAGAAAAGTTGCAGTGTTTGCCAGTATTGCTGGCAGCACTAATTATGAAAACAGTTTTAACTATAGGGTAGTTATAGCCAACCATTCACAGTGCAAATGTTTTTTGTAATAAGACGGGGATATTTTGGTGTCAAAGCATCACTGGAATTGTTCAGGCAGTCAACAACACCACAGTGAGTAAACACATTTCAAGACAACAGTTAAGACACCACAAGCCATTTACAGTCTGAAACAAAATTTGTACAAACCACCATGACGTTTTAGCTTCTGTTTTTCAGACATCACAAACTGTCGGAGAACAATGATTTTATACCTACGGTATAATTTCTGCCCTTAATCATCATTGTAGCTCCTAATTTACCAGCTACAGTTAGAAAGTCTGCAGTAGGTTGCGGCAAAAAGGGAAAGAGGAAACTTGAGAGGGTGGTTTAAAAGAATTTTTTTTCTATCTAAAGCTGAACTGTTATCAATTCTTGTTTATTGCCATAATTGAAAGTGTATTTTCAATCATTTTCCATGGGTCTGTTTTTGCTTACTGTTGACAGGATTTAATCCCATCTCACTTGAATTGCAATTTAAACAAAGCCTTGCTCTTTTCTGACTGAATTCAACATGCATAAAGAATTTTATGGCTTGGATCCTATGGCTCAAAAAGGTTTGGAGAACATAGCAAGCAGCATCTATTTAAAAAAAATTCCAGGGCTGCAAAAGATTACAAACCGACTTTACACACTTGGACTGAAGACAGTATACCAGACCAACAAAAAGGAGTGGTAGGACCCAACTGCATGATCATCTATGAAGCCAGTATGCACTGAATTTGTTTATAAAGCTCTGCAGATAGTAAACCCTTTCACCAGCTAGTCATGGAAATGCTCTCTTTAAGGCAGGAAGTATTTAAGAAAGGTAAAATCACCTTCATTTTTATTCTTTTTACCTGTAAATCACTTATGTAAATTTTGTTACAATTTCAAAAACAGAGTGTCCTGGTAACATGGTTCTTAAATTAAGCCACTAAGTTGTCTTATTCACTGTGGAAGACATTCATCAAAAGGCCATCAAATATTGTTACAATCAAAAAACATAGCCCGACTATAGGAGGAAAAAAAACCACCTTTTTTCCTTTTTAAAAAACTGTTGAGGAAAAAATATACAGAAAGTAAACTGTAAAAAAAAAAGTAAAACATAAAACCTTACTAATTTGTTATAAAGCGATCAGACAGTGTGGACCGTGGCAATGCCCTCTGCCCATGGATCTCTAGCCTCCCTCACTTTGCCTCCTGCAAGTGCATTTTCCCCTCTCTTCAGTCCTCCTTCAGTCACGGGCAGAATATATTTGGTGTCATGAACCAAATACTGGTCTAAGAACCGATGGTGATTTTATTCCCAGTGCAATACAGGCCTAGGACAAGAATGATAAGTAGGACATAAAACGTATGCCCATTCCAAGGCTTCCAGTTCAGCTTAGCACATAGCAGGTACTGCAGGTAGAAATGATTAAATAAGTTCATCTCCCCCAACCCCCCCGAACACACACCCAAGTATTACAGATAGGTATTGCAGCTGGGTTACTGAAAATAGACCCCAATTCTGTCCCAATCCCTCAAACGAGCCACAGCTGTGGTTAACAATGATTCATTTGCATTTTATTATATCACCAAGAGAAGAAACAGAAGTTGTCTGGTTTTCTTCACACCAACCAATAATTTCGCATTTTAAAGTTTGAGATGTATTCCATAATGAGCTGAATCAAAAATCTATTTGAAAAATATATATTTATATAAAAAAAAGATTCAGGTTGTTTGCACATAAAACATCAATTGATAGGTTTCTTCTGTCTTTGATTCCATGTTCCTGGAAAAAGTTTAACCAAGCTTGCATGCTAATTTGTCCTTAGTTGCAAGTATTAATAGGCAACTTCATACTTTGCCTAATGAAAAGATAACCCTTCTTCGACACAATTCGAATCCAACAGTGATTCAGAAGCAACATCCTACCCCTAATACTGTCCGTTTTGAGCCATCAGCATGAAAATCCTTGATAAGGTTGAGAAGATGTTGCTAGGAATCGATTAATTGATGTGCCTAAGAATTCCACAATACTATTTTGCTTAAGTTTTTTTCTTTTTTGCACCATTGATTGATTTTTAAAAATCCATGTTTACTTTTCCTTCTGTTCAAGATGTTCTGTATAAAGACACCGGCTCTGTAAGACTGTCATTTTCAGTCTTCTTGTTTCACCTTGTAGGGTGCTCACAAACCCCACCTTTTTTTTGCCTTAAATTCATTAGAAGCATTGCTTTGTCATAGATTCATACGCAGGTGCTCTGGCCGTTTGGAGATCATGGGAAAAGCTTGTTTTTTGTATGGCCCGGAGTGTGGCTGTCGTATTGGAAGCGGCGCTGATGCTTCTCCACTCATGGTCACATCCATCTGCTCGATTCCGCTTGTTTCCATTGGGTATTCCACGGGTGTCTGAGGATTTGCAGTGCTGGCTGACGCACCTCTTCCCCAGAAATCCCCAGGAGAAAATTTGACCGGGCTTTAAGACAAAGAAGAACTATCATTCATTTATCACAGAGATCATCTCAAGAAAGAATCATTTAGTTTTATTTTTGTGTAGGTTAACAAAAAGGCAAAAGTTGAGCCATCTCTCCTCTAGACTAACTGCTAGCATTCCTCAACTGGTCTCTTCATCTCTACATTTGCTGCCTTTAATAATCAGGTAACTACACCCTGCTTACAAGTGTCCTACTGCATTTAAAGTGTGTTCCACCCTGTGCCATTCTTCTCCTCACTCACTTCAGAAACAGTAACCAACTTTTTCTTTCCAAAAGGCAGTTTTCCCCTCCTCCCTCAGGATTTCTGCGATTGCCAGTCTTCTGTCTATAATACTATTTCTCCTGTTTTGGGGGCAGCTGGCTCTTTAGCTCCAGTCCTAAATGTTACTTCATCAAGCAGGCGTTCTCCACCACTGCTCTCGATTTTCTTTGCACTCTTTTCTACCGCACGTGGAACTACTTGCAATAGCAATGGTTTGTATGTGTGTGGATCTCTTCCTCTAAATGGTAAGCTTCATCCGAATGGGGACAATGCTTGTGTTAACTGTGGGTATAAAAAGCACACTTGCTTTAAGGAAGGCACGCTGTGGGACACTGTCAGAGACCAGTCACTTGCAGTACAAAAAGGCGTAGGTGGTATGCTTACGTCCACCAAAGAGATTATGAAAGTTATTTCATTTATATGAGGCTGTAAATTTTTTCCTTTTGTAAATTTCTTAAGTAATGCTCTTCTAGGTTTTCAAAAAAACAGACAGAATGAAAAATCTGAAATACCTGACAGGTGTTCGTGGGCTGCCAATAAATCTTCGAGGAGATCGGATTTTTGGTTCAAAGGAAAACTTTTCTTTCACACTTTCAAGTACAGATGGAGCCACATAAGTAAAACCCTGAAAGAAGGCACAGTGGGCTATAAAACAGCACTTTCTCACATACATCAAAGAAATACGGATGTTCCATCTCTGCAACACCAATACATGATCACATCAAAATGCACCAATCCGAATCCTCTTGTTCTCATCCCCACAACCTCTGATGCCCTCAAGCCTTATTTCCACACCACTTAACTTCTGGAGGCACAAACTTTAAGAAAGCAAAATTCTATTATGCTCTAGACGGCAGCAAATACAACCCCACTCACTGACAGTAGTACGAAAACAAAACAAACCCCAAAAAGCCAGGAATGTAGACTTCACATTAAAATGTTAAACACACCCGCACAAAAACCCCAAACAACCTAAAGTGAATTCTTTTAAGAGCTCTAGTGGCCTCGTGGTTAGGCGCTGGGTGGGTAACTGCAGGGCCAGCAGTTTAAAGCCACTAGCTGCTCCTCGGGAGAAAGACGGGGCTTTCTACTTTTGTAAAGAGTTAGTCTCTTATAGAAAGAAAACGTTTTGAAAATGATAACGGCAACATATATACAAATGTGCTTAACACAATGGATTGTGCTAAGAGTTAAGAGCCCCCAATAAAATTATTTTTTTTAAAAGTCAGTCTCTGAAACTCACAGGGGCAGGCAGCTCTACTCTGTCCTATAGGGTCACTATGAGTCAGCATGGCAGTGGGGTTTTTTTTAAGTAAATTCTAGAGTTTTCAGCCACATGTATATAAGCAACTAAAATGATCACCCTGGAATAGTTTCTCATAATTAAGCCAAAGTACTCTTTCTAGTTTCATACCAATGATTACACATAATATTTTCTGGATTAAGGGTCAGCATTATGAACACCATCAACTAACATAGGCAAAACCACAATCTTGTGGTTTTTTCTTTAGTTCCCCCTCTGGCCACAGTTTTCTGTTTCTTGCTGTTGAGCTACAGCTGCCGTTTCTTTTGCTCTGTATAGTCATCCTTTAACAGCCTTATCATTCCTCTTCTAATTTATTCCTCTATGAGCTGGGCATTACAATCACTATGGTCACTATGATTTATAATCAATTAAATTCAGAAAGGCCTGGGGGAAGACCTGAGGAGTGAGATGCAATGCTACAGAGTACATACACTTTGTAACCGTTTTATTTAAACCTCAGAAGGGATTTCCCCCACAGCTTCTAGTAGGCTAAGGCTACAACTATCAAGAGGACCAGGTTTTTCCTTATTCATGTTACAGGTTCCTTTAGTTCTGTACATGGTGCATTACTATAGGAATTTAAATTTTCTAAAGCCGTTATCTCCAGGAAAGTGTAATGTTACTATTTTTGCTAATCCTTAAAGAGCTCCCTCCGCCTTCCATACAAAATGCTAGCTCATACCTAATAACAAATGAATTGTTCTTAGGTTTAGTGGTTAGCCAATTTAAGTAATTATGAAAAGCCCAACAACAATTTAATTGACAATGAAAGCTTAACCATGTAACTTTTGCTACAACTTTGCATTTCTTTATAGCTAAGATGCTATCAAATTGTTACTGGGGGGGGGGAAGAGAGTTCCTGGTGGATCATCTAACTAATTGAAACTGTAATGGCCAATTGAGGTGAAAATGTCTCTGTGATAAATTTTTTAAAGTTTAAGTTCTACATCAGTAGCACACAGAGAAAAAGAGAATACAATGCCAGAATCAATGCCTTTCACGACTACTTCCCTAACTGAGCATGAGACATTGTACTAAGAGGAATACAGTGGTATTCTATCATGTACACATCAAACATAAATGAGTTTAACTACATACACATATTCCTTCATCTCTTATATAATTAAAATGAAAATTAGATTTTGAGTATATGTTTTATATTTCAGTACAATCATATTTATACAATCATTACTATTCAATGTTACTTAAAACTTTATAGTACTATAGTAACTTAAGGATAATTTTGGAATGCACAATTAATTTTTTAATTAATCATTTTCTTGGGGGCTCTTACAAGCAATCCATCAGTCAATAGTATTAAGCACACTTATACATATGTTGCCATCAACATTTCCAAAACAATTTCTTTTTACTTGAGCCCTTTTATCAGCAAGAATACACAGTTTGTGCATTCATGCGAGCTTTAGAACCTACCTCCTATCCCCATTAGCTATAATACTACTGTAAGTAGCATGAACTAAAAGTTTGATAATTAAGTTAATTAGCAATACTTCTGTGGCAAATTCAGCAAACTCAGAAGAAAAATAAACAAGGAAGAAAACATTCCATTCTCCCTAAAGGTAGTACAAAAAGAAGAGACATTGTGATACTCACATGACACATAAGCCTAGTAATATAAGCATACATGACACATGGGAGAAAGAATATACCAATCTGATATAAATCTGTAATTTTTGTTAATTATTATCTTGAAAACTTTTGATCTGTGAAGATAAGCTATGAATCTATATAGATATTTCTTGAGAATTTACTATCATATATGATCCAATATTTTTCAATATCAAATACTGACAAACCGGCTAAAGTTGCCTAGCAGTTAATAGCACAATTTATTGTATGGTTGTTTCAAGAATTAAAGAGTTAACAGTGAGCTCCTCTTTTCCCACTGCTATGGCTGGGCGGTAATAATTTGAGGTGCAGAGTCAAACATCATATTAAGTCAATAACTTAAGTAAAGAAGGAATCATACATTCCAAAGAATCATAAAACACCTACTCTTCTAAAATGTAGTGTTTTATTATGAAAATCAATTTTGTAGATACCAGTGATTAAGGGGATGATTTTTAAAAACAAGCAAAACACCCCAGGTTACCTATACGAACTGCAAAGGCAGCTTCTCTCATCAAGGTAAATTGATTCACACTCAGAGGGGCTGGGAACTCGGGACCATGGCCTTGGGGGACACAGAGGTCAACTGGCTAACATAGGCCACAAAGACGATATTCCACATCCTACTTTGGTGAATAGCAACTGAGGTCTTAAAAGGTTGAGTAGCCATCTCAGGTACAACTATTGATCTCTCCACGTCCAGAAGAAAGAAAAGTAAAGTTGAATAGGCATAAGAACAATTAGTCCAATGTACTAATGGAGCACGGGAACATGTCTCCATGGTTCGGAGACCAGAATAACTAGTTGGTGTCCAGCCACCATTACCGGCTGTTCTGAAATGAATAACATTAGAAGTTCTGGGATAGAGTGGGAGAAAAAGAATGGAACTCAAAGTCATTACAAGGACCAAGCATATTAGTCAAATAGAGAAAGGTAGAAACTTTGCAACTGTGGTCCTTAGCCACCCTTCTAATCTGGAAATGAACTCAATTCCATGGCTTAGATTTTAGCCACATAGGTCTATCTGGGGAACAATAACATTTGGGAAGTATGCACTCCTTACCATAATCAACCATCTGAGATCAAAAGAGAAGCATTTACCCAAGGACAAAGTTCAGAAGGGTTAGGAAAGAAGGATGAATGGGAAACACAGGAAGGAAATGAGATAAATGATAGTAGTACATTGTGGGCAATCTAATCATCGAAGCAAAATGTGAAGAAAAAAAAGAATGTGTATGAATTACAGAATGGAAAACTGACCAGTTTTACCCAATTCACAATAAAGTTTAAAAAGAGGAGTAAGACATGAATGCAACATACCAGCAGGAAGCAGGGAACCAATAAAGAGGTCTGTGGGGCCGGCCCCAATACCAACTATGTGGACACCCTTCCTCCTCCCACCAGAAGAATTCACTTCAGAGAATAGCACTGAAACCACAGCTCAGGGAGAGGGGTGTGATTGATCAGAACACACAGGAACAAACAGAGAGGGAAGGAGAGAGAATGGAACACATCCTGGGCCATGGAGTCCTGAGGACAATATTTCTGCTCAGAGCAGCCAATGCACAGAGAGGACCATAGGTTTGGGCCCACCACAAGACACAATGCCCCTCACTGACACATAGCACTACGAGGGGCAACACTGGAGACAGTGCAGAATTGTGCCCGATCTGACTCCATCACACTGGGGCGAAACACTCAGGGCATGCAACAGAGCAGCACAGAGAGCAAAACAATGAAGTCCCTGGGAAATGCCAAAAATAGACTTTGGGGACAGAGTGTAGCACCCCATCAGACTCTACTGGAAAACACTCCTAAAGGTAAAAAAAACCAGACCTGGAACTATTTATAGGCTTTTCTTTTTTTTGTCATTGACTTTTTTTGTTGTTATTTTGTTTTTTGTTAGTTTTGTCTTCCTTTGTTGTTTTGTTTGGCTTTGCCCTTTTGTTGCATTTATTAACATCTCTGCCCGTCTATCTAGGTAAGATAGGTGGGATAAACAATTCAGAGAAGAAAACAATGGGACTGACGGTTCTGTGGGGACACGGAAGAAGGGGAGGTGGAAGAAAGGAAGGGGGTGTGTGTCAAGTAACCCAGGGACAAGGGAACAAGAGTGAACTAAAATCGATGCGATGGAGAGAAGGATATAGGAAGCTGAGAGAGCTTATCAAGGCCAATGTAACAGCGAGGAATTACTGAAACCCAAATGAAGGCCAAACATGATAGTGGGACAAGAGGAAAGTAAAAAAAAATAGAGGAAAGAACTAGGAGGCAAAGGACATTTATAGAGGTCTAAAGAAAGGCATGTACATATGTAAATATATTTATTTATTTATATAACAATAGGAAAATAGGTCTATGTACTTTTATAGTTATATGTTAAGTATTAAGGTAGCTGATGGACATTGGGTCTCAACTCAAGTACTCCCTCAATGCAAGAACACTTTGTTCTAATAATCAGCACTCTGTGATGCTCACCTTCCTGACACAAATGCTGAAGACAAAATGGGTACATAAACAAATGTGGTGAAGAAAGCTGATGGGGCCGGCTATCAAAAGATAGAGCGTCTGGGGTCTTAACGGCTTGAAGATAAACAAGGGGCCATCTAGCTCGGAAGCAACAAAGCCCATAGAGAAGAAGCACACAAGCCTGGGTGAACACGAGGTGTTCAAGGGATCAGGTAGCAGACACCGAAGAACAAAAACCATCATTGTGTGATCACCTTCCCCACATAAACGCTAAAGACAAATGTGTGCATAAGTAAGTGTGGTGAAGAAGGCTGATGAGGCCCGGCTATCGAGATCTATAGCGTCTGGGGTCTGGGACTTAAAGGCTTGAAAGTAAACAAGCAGCCATCTAGTCCAGAAGCAACAAAGCCCACATGGAAGCAGCACATGAAGGGCCAAAGGGACCAGGCTTCAAGCACCAAAGGCAG
>NW_022111358.1:14499411-14506643 GCF_000313985.2 Echinops telfairi
AACACTGAAAAAAAAAGTGGGGGTAAGATGTAAGCAATAACATTTTAATTATAATATTAAATAAACAAATATTTAATAAATTAATGAATGTTTAATAAAATTTGACTATGCTGCACTTAAATTTTTATTATTTAATTATAATAAAATGTTAACATATAGGCTTAAGTCAACATTGATATGAATAAATTATTTCAGAAAAATGATACAATTTGGGAAATGTTTTTTAAATAGCAAAAAATTTTTAATTATCAAAAAGAGCCCCCCAAAAACAAAAAACTCAACCATATTAAGTGATTTACCCATAGCTACATGGAATCCTTTCTCTTGCTTACCAGAAAGACCTGGTTGGCACTTTCACTGAGAGTTGAATCATCTGGGCTGTCAACAGGTGTCTGACGTGTAAACTTTGAATCGAACTGACTCACATCCTCTTCAGATTGCTTTATTAAAAAATATATAGTAGAAAATATTAATAGTCCACATTAAACATACTAATAAAATGTGCTGCATGCATTAAGAGAAGACCCTAGATGACACTGCAGTAAAACATCATGATCACCTTGTAGGAACATGCTGAAAACTAAATGCTGGTGGGCAGTTATTTACATCTTCAAGTTTTAAACATGTATTAAAATATATTAGTACACAGTTACTATGCCTATTAAGTTTATAAATATCAATGTCACTTCTCAAGTGGGATCCATTTCTCTAGTCTACTGAGAAAATGTGCTCAATGGCCACTGCAGGTTTGTGACAAAGTTGGAAAAACCACTGAAACAGAATTATAGCACAAAACACATTTATAAGATGTTCCAATTTGATTTTCTTTCCACAGCTTATTTAAGTCATTTAGATTTTTCCCAGTTGCAAAATAATATCCCACTTTAATGAGTTTTTATTGTTGTTGTTTGTTTTGGGTGGGAGAATACTATCACCTCAATTCTACATACCAAATCAATTTCTTGAATTCCTTCTTGCTTTCCCAGTATATCTAGTTATACTCCAGTATCAGATACAAGAAATAAATAATGATTTGGAACCCTTAGTAAAATCATGGAACTAGGCTAGTTTCTATACCTCAGCACCACAGACAATTCAGACCTGACAATTCTTTGTTGTGGAGGCTGGTTTGGCATTCTAGAATATTTACCATATTTACAGCCTCAACTCCCCAGCTACCAAAGGGATCTCCCTTTCCCAAGTGTGACACCCAAAATGTCTCCAAACATTGCCAAAGTCACCTCTGGTTGAAAACCTCTGATAAAAGTCAAGGTTCAATGATCACATACATCATTGAATGAAATGTAAGTGCACACTAAGCCTCTGGGATCAAATTATGCAACACCAAGAAAGTTAAATCTGAATTGGATCAAGCCTCTACATCTAACTACCAGGTTCTTAGAAATACAGGGACTGGAAGAACATAGTCAACGACCTAATAAGGAAAACAATGAGCTAACTCAAAGTATGAGACGCTCTAAAACATCCACTCTCTTCAACAGATGCCCAGGGGGAGGACTGGGAGGGGAAATGGATAGACGAAAAGAGACTTCACCAATCTATGTACAGGCCTTGATGAAATCATTAAAGAAATAAACCTGAGGAAAGAAGGAAAACAGTGAACTTTGTAAGTGGAGGACGGCATGGCAGCGATTCGAATTTCACATCAGAGGAGTTGAGCTGACGGCAGTGAAGCTGGGCAGTCGAGTACATGAGGCCAAGTGTGCTCCTTACGAGTGTATAGGTAAAGAGCAGATCAAATGGGGAAATGAGGAGCTGATACCAGGGCTTAAGTGGAGAGCAAATATTTTGAGAACGATGAGGGCAACAAATGTACAAATGTGCTTGACACAACTGATGTATGTATGGATTGTGATAAGAGTTGTATCAGCCCCCAATAAGATTATTTTTAAAAAGTAGATAAAATGAGATAACGAAAGAAGTCTTTCTTTTCATTCTCTACTTAGATTCCAAAAATTAAAAAAAAAACAATATTTTTCCCAGTTCTGAGGTAGGGGAAAGAAAAAAACTAACACACACTAAATTCAATTAGTCATAAATGTATATTCTATGTTTTGAAGAAAAATGTACCAGAGAAATTAATTTGAAAAGGTGACTTTGAAAAAGTGACTAAATTTAAAAAAAAAAGAAAAAGTGACTAAATTAATAAGCAAAGCAAAATAAAAACACTCGATTACTTTCAGCATTTAAGTGTCATAGGCAAAAAGATTGTACAGAATTAAGATAAACACAATGCTTCAGACTGCTCTGAGCTTTTCTTATTCTTAAAAAGCACCGGGTCCTTCAGAGTATGAGCCTTTATGTATACGCACCAACAGAGGCTTAAACGGAGGCTCTACCTGCCGAGCCAGAAGTTCTTCCCAGTTAATGTGTCTAAAGAATGGATGTGCCTACAAAAAGAAAAAGAAAAATCAAGGGGAACAGACAGACTACTAAGGTATAAATCACAAGATAAGTTAAATTTGAAAGGAACTACATAGAACCCTGACAAGTAGATAATATTAGCAGTAGCTTCCTCTAAAACATCAAATGCAAAATCTCTACCTGAACTTCTCCAGCATCCCCAGGACCAGCTCCAAGACGAGAAGCAGCGTTTCTTTTTAGCAGCTTTAGGGGGATAATAACAAGAACTTGATAAACCTTACTTAATCTATTTGACTTTTCTTTCTCCCCACCCCCCCAAGAGTTTACTTTTGTATTTGTCTTGAGAAAATATAATTTTGGTTAATGAAAAGGAAATCTTTGAACACATTTGGCCATCAAAATTTGCAGGCTTTTAGGGGAAGTCAGGGGCTAAAGAGTAGACAAGTAAGAGGGAGGTTGGAAAAAAAATGATGGAGGCAGGGGAAAACACTGGGAGATTTACAAGATTTAAATGTAACAGAGGCAAATAGTGTTATATATGAATTCCTGCAACGATGGGGGTCTTTGAGTAGATGCTTGGGTAGACACGCAGACTGAACAGTAGAGAGGCAAAAAGGGAGTATACCCACAAAGGTATATAGGTTGACAGAGGACATACACATATTTACTTTTGTTGCAAATATATCCATGAATGTTGTGGAGCATATAGGAGACAAAGTTATAAAAATATCTTAGACATATTCAAACACTTTGAAGAAGTAGCTAGACTTGAAGATTAGGACCATAGTCTCAAGGGACACCAATTAGCCTAACATAGTTCACAAAGGCAATGTTTTATATCCAAATTTGGTCAGTAGCATTTTAGGCTGTAAAAATTACTGAATAGCCATCTAATGTACAACTACTGGTCTCTCACTGTCAGGGGAAAGAGTGACAAAACTCAAGGGATTTGAAAATAATTGGTCCAATAGACTAAAAGACTACAAAAATACCAGTCTCTACAACCCTGAGACCAGAACTAGATGGTGCCCAGCTAGTACTACCAATTGCTCTGAAAAGGATCACATTAGAAGGTTCTGATCGAGTGGGAGAAAATGTGTAACAGAACTCAAAATTATAAAGGAGACCAAGCTACTGGTCAGATAGAGTCTGGGGTGACTCCCATGATTATGGCCCTTACTCTTCACATCTGGGACTGAATTCACCTCCCTATTAATCATCCATTCAAGTCAAAAGGCCAGCATTTACCCAAGAATAAAGTTCAAAGGATCAGGAAAGTAGGAGGAAGGGAAACAGAAAACACGAGGAGGAAGTGGAAGCTGAGTAAGCAATGGCACATCGAGGGGATCAAAATGGATGAGTTGAGTCAGAATGTGTATGAACTGATGAATGTAAAACTATGATCTGATAAGTAAACTTTCATCTAACGCAATTAAAAGTTTTTTAAAATTTTTAGGATTTTTCTCTTTAAAATATGTGTGATTCTTTATTCAAATGTTATGATAAATTGTATCAAGCTAGATACATTGAAAGAAATACAGTAGGTGTTCCTTAGAAGCAAGGATGGTGTGACTTTGTCAGGAAGGAAGGACCCCTCCCTGAGGATATCGTGCTTGACAAAATGGAGAGTAGCTACAGAGAGCAGGGCTAACACAGTGGCGCAACAACGGTGCAAGCACAGGGACTACTGTTGAAGAGGACAAGACTAGGTAGGGTTTCAGAAGATCACTACGAGCTGGACTCGACAATTCAACTTCATGTGCCAACAGTAACAACAGACCCTAGCAGTTGAGCCTACTTAAGAAACGTACCTTTTTAAGCAGATCTCTGGCTTCTTGTGTGAGGTAGGGAGGCAAATTGAGCTTACACTTGAGGATTTTGTCAATCGTTTTCTTTCTATTCTCCCCAGTGAATGGCGGCTAAGAGTAAAAAAGAATGAAAAAGAATTAGCATAAAAAATGAAATTTTAAAACAGAACATTATGTATTTCCAAAATGAGCACAGAAATAAGAAATGTACTCTGTAAAATAAGCTGACTGCTGAAGACCAAGAGTTTTTAAGTGACGAGACAGAGCCAACAATATAATGTCCTGGAAGGAAGCCAGGGTCCCATCATTAACTTGCTGTATAATAATGAGGAGTCCTAGTGGTGAAGTGATTAAGCATCCAGCTGTTAACTGAAAGGTTAGCAGTTCAAACCCACCAGCCTCCCTATAGGAGAAAGATGAGGCAATCTGTTTCCATAAAGATTTACAGCCTTGGAAACTCTATGGAATAGTTCTATGCTCTCTCTCTGAATTGGAATTATCTCAATGGTAGTGGGTGGAGGGTCAGGCTTTTTTTTTTTTTAAGCAGTAACAGTTGCGTACTATGATTTTGTGCATCAATTTCTCCTACAAAATGGGGGCAATATTTATTCTACATCTATTGCACAGAACTGCCATAACAGAGATTAAGTGAAAAATTTTATAAAAGTATAGGATGCTATATAATCATGAGGTGTCCTTATTTTTCATAATGAACGTTCATAATGGCTGGACTTTGAAAGTAACTGGACTGGTAACATTATAAATACGCACAAGGTAGGTCTCTGGTAACAGTGATTCAATAACCATTCAGCACAGACCATAATACATGCAGCTTTTAGGAGGGATAGTAGGGGGAAGAAGGGGGAAAATGAGAAGCTGATGCCAGGGGATCAAGTAGAAAAAAAATGTTTTGAAAAAGATTGATAACATATGTACAGATGTGTCTGACAGAATGGATATACGTATGGATTGTGATAAGAGCTGTAAGAGCACCCCAAAAAATAAAATAAAATTTTAAAAGATTCAAAAAAGAATTACAGAGAAATTGAACAATTAAAAAAAATACATGCAGCTTTTAACTGTGCACCTACTGCTCCAGTCAGCATGTCATACATTAATGCTCCCAAACTCCACCAATCCACAGCTCGGTTATGGCCACTTCTCATCAAGATTTCAGGGGCCCTACAATGAGAAAAGTATGTCCAAAAAATTCACCCATCTGCTTATCATGGAAGTTAAAATTTTAAAAACAATATACAGAACCAAATGGTGTTCCACATTAGTTAGCATGTAATTGCTTAAAGCAGATAACAGTTAGCTACTAGCCCCAACCAGATGTATTTTTTCCAACATGCAGCTCACATGTATTCTATTGTTCCACAAAACGTATGTGTGACTGTTCCATCATGAATAGATTCTTTGCATAGTCCAAAGTCTGTTAGTTTCACATGACCTACAATAAAAAAGTACAAATGATTATTCTGACAATTCTAAATATGTATAGTGTTTGAACATATCACAAAAGATATTGAAATTCATTCAATTTTTCCTGCATAATCTTTTGTTAAGATATCAAGATCATCAAAGTGGCATCTATAAAATGGGGTGCTGATCTTTCAAACTAGAGCCAAGGCTTCTTTGCTAAAGACATAAACTACTAAAGGAAAAATAAAGTGAAACAGAATGTGTGTGGGGAGGGGTGGGAGGTGGTGGAAGGGGGATTCCATTTTCTGTCCAAGAATTTGAAACATTTACTACCTTCATGTGTCATTTTACAGATGCTATATTGGCTACCAGTCCCCCAGATACCCTGCATAGAACTGCTCCTGTGAGGTGTGAGTGAATGGCCAAGTGTACCCAACCCTGATGATTCTCCCATAAATTGTACTGTCACTAGCAACAAGTAGCCAGGACTGAGAGAGAAAAGCCCTAGGGGGTAATTTTATTCATTCTTAATGAAGTGTGGTAGATAGACCTTAATAAACATACATTTAACAAAGGCTTAGCATTGTACTTCAGATATAGTATTACCATGGATTGTGACTTAAGTTCATAAACGTCTTATAAAGTCACCTATAACAAGTTAGCTTATGCTGCCAGATGTTACCAGGTGGGTGAAAAATTGTTATATGGCAAAGGACCTTCTCAGATCCTGAAAAATTCCCCACCTTACACAAAGAACATTCCCATGTAGGTTTAGTTTTACTAGTGTAGTGGTACTCAACTTTCCTAATGCCAAGATCCTTTAATACCATTCCTCATGTTGTGGTGACCCCCCAACCATAAAATTATTTTCGTTGCTACTTTATAACTGTAATTTTGCTACTGTGATGAATTGTAATATAAATATCTGATATGCAGGATGCGTTTTCATTGTTGCAAACGGAACATAATTAAATAGTGATTAATCACAAAAACAATATGTAATTATATATTGTGAAATACTTAGTAATACTTATCTAATTACAAATAAATGAAATTTTGTCTTGAAGCATAGTGCAGCATGGGTAACAGTCTTCATGCTGGGTACTCATGTGGGCGTATCTGCATGTGGGCAGACCCGCCTAGAGACGGGTAGAGGAGCGGTGTCTCAGTTCCTAAGACCATTGGAAATATGTGTTTTGTGATGGTCTTAGGCGGCCCCTGTGAAAGGGTCGTTCGACCCTCCAAGGGGGTCTCGACCCACAGGTTGAGAACCGCTGTACTTGTGTCATTAGGTATCCAGCTGTTCATCTCCCTAGGAGTGCCACTATTGAAAGTTCAAACTAAATACCTACTATGTATGGGCATAGAAGAAATATCATTTCTATTTTCTTTGTTTTAAATACTATTATTGGGGGTTCTTATACATCTTATCACAACCCATACATCCATGCATTGTGTCAAGCATATTTGTACATATGTTTCCATCATCATTTTCAAAGTGTTTTATTTCTACTTGAACCCTTGGTATCAGCTCTGCATTTTTTCCCTCCCTCCCATCATTTCCATTTTCAAAGAACCATCTGATACATTAAAATTAATAGGTCAAAGAAGTTA
>NW_022111358.1:14506747-14521307 GCF_000313985.2 Echinops telfairi
TATATCATTTCCCCTAAAAACAAACAAACTGCAGTACAATTAACATGATCCTAGTCTGTTATCTAAATACCACTTTCTGTCCAAGAGTTCAAAACAGTTACTACCTCGTGCATCATTTTGTAGACATCTAAGAATTTGCAGCTGCTACTCAACTCGACACCCTAGATAGCTATTCCTCCAGCATGTGAGTACATGACCAAGACTACCCAGCCCAGATTATTCTAGCATAAACTCCAATGTCTGTAGCCGCACTGCTAGTTGTAGTCAAGGTTCTTTTGATTGTACCTACTGTTACATAAGATATTTGTCTCTGTGATATATGTTTGTTGAGGCAAACAACAAGGATAAACTGTGCCCGCTAAACACACTCTTTATGACTGAATCAAAAACTGGTTCATTCCAATTGTCTTCCCCCCCCAAAGATTAATCATGAAAAGTACCCCTTTTCTAAAGAAAAATTGCGTTTTATAGGTAAGATTCCATTTCCAAATTCAAGAACAAATTAAGACTAATGTTTGGACTGGTTTTTGCTCATCACACTTTACTTAAGAATTTCAAAAGAATTATGAGCTATAAAAAGAAAGAATTAAGCCAAGAAAAGCAGTTGGGTGGCCAATTATACTCAACTCCATTTAGTCTCATCAATCTTAAGGGCCTAAATAACTAAATAACAGCAAGTATCATGATGTCATAAGTTCTAAAACGTATAGTAAGATAGATGTATATGGAACTTTGAAAATGACTGAGGATTTGAAGATGATTATTTACTATAGAATTTTTTACGGTATATCTCCACCTTGGTGATTAAGCATGATATTCTCCGGCTTCAGGTCTCTGTAGATGATCCCCTTTTGATGTAAATGCCCCAAAGCCATGGAGATTTCTGCCAAGTAAAAGCTGAAAACAAAAGTGATTTCATAAAATTAAAAGGAGTCATCGACTCGAAGCCACTTATGTATGGAGTAAAATTTCTTCAAAGAAACGGACATGCACCACAGACCAAATTAGTAGGGTTTGGAAATGGGGGTACGAGATGGCATAGACTGCTGCCCAAAAGGCATGGAAACATTTATGTTTCACTCATTCTAGTGAAACTATAAAATGTTTTCTTTCATCATTTGACGATACTGCTAAAGTCACAAGGAAGCTCAGAATATGCCAAACTGTCACTGGTTCTGTTCTATCTGTGCAAAATTAGGTCGGTAGTCTTTCAGGCCAAAGCAAATTTCCCCCACCCACTCCCACCCCAGAGGAAAGAGGAACTGTGGTTCAGAAAGATTAAGTCTTGGTTTCAAAAGCTATTTTTGTAGCTTGACCCTTAGAAGCCTACTCATCCCTTACTTAATGCAGCTGTACACTATATACAGTTTATGCCCATAGTAGCTACACCCCTCTTACCAGTCACAGCTATATATTTGTGTGACACTCAAATTTATCTACCTCCAAAGAATAAATGGCTGAGTCAACCCGAAAAACACAAGCAGTACTAGCTGCGTAACAATGTTGCAATTCTGCAGTTCAGTCCAGGACGGATAGGGAGTGTCCTAGAGGACTGAGACAGTCAGCACCACCACAAGCAACCGCCTCCAACAGGGCTGAGCGCGCCTCCTCCAGAAAAAAGCCCTTCATCCCTAAGGCTCTTAAATGCAGCTTCTAGGTTAGAAAAGGCCTGAAATTAAACAATGGAATGCAGTTTGGTAATTAAGGTAGGGAAAAACAAAACAAAACATGAAAGTGCTGTTTCTAGTTAATTCATATCTAGGATACGCTGATTTGTTACCGAATCCTATCACCTCAAAGAAAGAGGTAGTTATTTGAAATCTGAAGCAAATGCCATTTTAAGATGTCGAGGATCCCCTCCTGGCCACATACCCATCCACAGAGGATGTATACAGGCTCAGCACCTCCCTAAGAATGTGCTTTGCAATCTGGAAAGTCTCAAAAGAGGGGAGATGATTTTTGACTCTTTCCTCAGCTCCACACAGTTTCACAGGAAAGGCACACTCGCCCCATCCAAGGCTCTGTCTTGTTCAGGGAAAGACAGACTTGAGAATGGTCCTGCTAGGACTAGACGGACTAAACCACCGTGCTACACACAGGCCTGGGGCAAAGGAATGACGTGACCTCCAAAAGCTGCCAGTTCTCAAACTGCTTCTCCCCTGAAGTCCTGAGGGGTTCAGTCACCGCAGGACAATTTATTGAGTCACGTGGCTGCCCAGTGTTCCAAATGGATCTCTGCTGTTAATTTGTAAGTTATTACCTGCATCCTACATCCACAAAAAATTTCACTTACCAAGCTGTGTCTTCCATAAATATTCCCTCTCTTTCTAACTGCATAAATAGTTCTCCTCCTGTAAGAAAAAGAAAATACATTAGACATAGAGAAATCTTTATTTCTACCTCACTTCTAATGAGAGGGTTTGTTCTTACCTTCTAACCACAATTTAAAAGCCAACAGTCCCTTAAAAATAAAACAGCTCTCAAAATTAAAGGTTTTAAAATTAAGTCCTCAGGATTCTATTTTTAACACATTCTTATTTTTGTGTGAAACATATATGTTTAACACTATAACTTTAACATTTACAAACATCAAAATATTTGTAGATGGTAGACGAGATTTTTTTAAATCTTAAATAAAGCCTCCCTAACATTTTACCCATAAGTGGGCAAACTAGCCTTACAAATTAGCAAATCCCCATATTCTGTATTTTCCAGAGCTATAAAGAAATTGGATGAGACAAGAAATCTGATGGCAGTCTTGTAAAAAAAAACAAACACAAACCCACTGCCAACCTGATTCTGACTCACAGCAACTGTATATAGGGTTTCTGAGACTGTAAGCCTTTTTTCTTTTTCCAACAATTTTACTGGCAAATAATTCACATAGCACACAATTCAATAGTTCAATCGCGCAAAAAAGAGTTGTACAAGCATCACAATATGTTTTAGAACATTTTCTTCATTCTTGTACTCATCGTTTTATTGCTTCCCATTTCTGGAGACTATAAGACTTTATAGGAGTAGGCAGCCTCCTCTTTCTCCTGTAGAGCGTCTCATGGGCTTGAACCACTGACCATGTGGTTGGCAGTTCAATGCATACTTAACACAGCATCAAAATAATGAAAATAAGAAATAATGCGAGATTCTATAAATTCCCAATGATATAAATAAACCAATGTAAATATAAACTACTTTTTTAATGGAGGAAAGGGGGAAGCATGATAGAATAAGAAAAAAATCACTTGGCAACTGTCATAGTTAATTGTTTTTCATAATAATCAATGACTACAACTGACTGAAAAGGTTCAATAAGAGCTGAATATTTTCACAGTCTCAAAGTATTTCCTTCAAAAGATACTACTTATTAATTATCAACAGGAAAACAAAGACTTCCCCATCAAGAAAACTGGCAGCACTATCTTATCCAGCTGCTCAGTTCAAATACAAAAGCCTTCCCAATCGATGCACCGGGACAGATTACCACTTGGTCCTCCTAAACATGCACAGTGTCTCATGAGGAAGCCTCAGACACACCCAAATTGAAGCACATTCCACAAAATACTTAGCCTGAATTTTCCAAAACGTTAAGGTCATGAAATACAAAGTTTGAGGACCTTTTCCAGAGTAAGGGAACTAAAGAAAGATAATGCTCTATTATTGTTAAATCCTTAATTTTTAAATTGTAGATACACAGTCATATAAAATAATGTCCTAGATTTTAGAACAGTGGTTTTTAACCTTCCTAATGCCACGACCCTTTAATACAGTTCCTCATGTTGTGATGACCCCCAACCATCGGAAATATGTTTTCCGATGGTCTTAGGCAACACCTGTGAAAGGGTTGTTTGACCCCAAAAGGGGTCGCAACCCAGTTTGAGAACTACTGTTTTAGAAGTTTATACTGAAGTATTTAGATTAATAGGAAAATCAGGACATTAACTCTCTCTCAAACAGTTCAGAAAAGATTGAGTGTTGTCTGTATGCATATATACACACACACAAATACACATACTTATACACAGAGAAGAAAGGAAAACTTAAAGAAAAACAAATGGGGTAAAACGGTAACATTTGGGGATTGTAGGTGAAAAGTTTATGGGAATTCTTTGTTCTATTCTTGCAACTTTTTGTACTACTCTGAAAATACATAAGAAAGTTAAAAGAAGTGTGTTGCAACAGTCATAAAAAAGCTACTGAAATCTGCAGTTTTCTATTGCATATTTTTGCGATCGTGAAATTTGTTTCTCAGAAAACTCTAGCACATTTGAAAGAGTACAAGACAGACACCTGAATCTATAAACGGTAGAGAACAACTAGGGCCCCAGGAGCTGGTAAGCATTTGAGAATGTGAATAATTCCCAAGATAAAGTGCATGCCATACCAGTATGGCTACATTAAACAAATAGTTCAGCCTAAAGATCCAATTGCAAAAACATTTAGTATCTTAACACTCTCAGAGATTTTTCATTTCAGAGTAGGAAAGAATTCTTTGATGGTTTTATTTGAGTTATCTTTTCTTAGTCTCCATACAGTCAATCTGATGACTCCGCATCAATTATGTGTTATTTTGTTCAGTGATTGTGGTAAGAGTAAGACAACATTTTACAGATAAAAATCTTCAAGTTTCCTTTGTATTTGTTGGTAAATAGAAACCATTGGTTACATGCAATTTCTTGAAAGAGTAATTTTGTCACATTGGGAAAAGGGAATTTTTCTCACTGGAAAATAATATTTTTATTTTGACCCAGTTTCTGGAGAAAACGCAATGGGTATACTGACCGCTGAGATACTCAAGGATGAGGTAGAGTTTTCCACCGGTCTGAAAGGCATAAATTAAATCCACAATGAAGGGATGTTTTACTTCCTCCAGAATATTCCGTTCTGCTTTCGTATGAGCCGTATCTTTAGCATTTCTTACTATCATTGCCTAAAGGAAAAGAGATGATCTATGAGAACAAAATAGTAGGCATTTTTTATTCTACAGTAACTGGAAAAATCAATGTTGTGCTTTTCTTGCCAATGTCATACTACTAATCATACTTCCCACAAGAGAGTGAGACAGCAGTGATGGAAGATGTTCATTTCTTATACACATCCACATTGTTTGGATTTTTGAAAAGAGCATTTGAATGCATGTTTTTAAAAATCTGTAAGTTGATTAGGTTTATTCATCTAGTCACTAAGAGTATCTACTCTGCTCCAGGCTCTGTGCCAAGCAAGCAGAACTAATAGGAGTCTCTCAGGGACAAGTCACTAGAGGTAAGCACATGGTGCTCTGGGTGACAGGAAAACAGCATCTCATCTGGCAAGAAGTCTTCCTAGAAACTGAGACACCTAAGCTGCACTTTGAAAGGTCATTAAGATGAAAGTTGGGAGTAAAAATGCACCCTAGTGCAAAGGAGTCATTAACAAGACATGTCTGGTTAGAAGTGGTAGTAGATCGGGTTGGAGAATTAGGCTGGGGCAGGAAATGGAAAGCCTGGGCATCAAGGCAAAGGTAGGCAACCTTAGTGTAGAGGCAAAAGAGGAATGTTGAGGTGGATGATAATGAACAACCTTTGGTTTTAAGACAGAACTCTGGTAGCAGTGCGGAGTTTTAGGGAGGCAATATAATCTGTTTAGAGGCTAGTAAAGTAAGCAGAGAAACTGCAATTAAGAAAATGAAGGTAGAAAAAATGAACGAATATTAAGTACAACATTAACATTTGCTGACTAACCCTGGTTTCTACTTCAATAATAAGATAATGCACCATTCAATAACAGAAAATGGAAAAGGGGAAAAAAGAGGGGGAAATGATGCATTGTTTTGAACAAGCGAAGTTTACGTTTCAGGCTTAAATCCAAGAGGTGAGCAGTTTGAAACCACCGGCTACTCCCAGGGAGAAAGACGGGCTTTCCGTTCCAGTTTCAGAAACTCACTACCCTGTCGGTGGGGTTGCTATGAGTCAGCAGCAACTTGATGGCAGTGAGCTTTCGCTTTTTTGAAGTTTAAGTTTAAGGACATTATCCCGGTGGATAAACTTCAAATAATATAAAAAAAGCATATATACAAGTTTATTAGCTGCAACTTTATGTGTAATGGCGCCCTGGTGGCGTAGTGGTTACATGTGGAACTGCAATCGGAAAGGTCAGCAGTCCGAAACCACCAGCCTCTCTGCTGGAAACAGACGGGGCTTTCTCCTCCCGTAAAGAGTTACAGTCTCGGAAACTCACAGGGCCGCTCTACCCTGTCCTGTGGGGTCGCTATCAGGCAGAGAGTTATTTCTAACAGTTAATACTGCACACACAATCCTAATGTTCATACATAGGGTATTGGAATGGAATATATGGGATACTTACATAATACATAAGGAAGCTGTAAAAAGAATGCAGCAGATATCTATGAACACAAGGTGCAAAAAAGCTTGTACAACACAGCAATATATGTAGTATGCTACCTTATGTGTACCAAAAGGGAAAATAAGAATATATGTATCTGTCTCTATCTGTAAAAATAAACCCAAAACCGATCAAGTGCAAGTATAGGAAAGGGAATGGGATTTCTGAGCACACTTTTGTAGGGAAGTCTCAATGGTTTTATCATCCATTTTCTTGGTTAAGTGAAATACTACGAATGTGATTTAAAAATAAAAATAGCAATTTGACTTTTGAACCATGCTAATATTTTATATACATTATTAGTTCAATAAGGATGGGGGAGAGAAATAAAACTGAATGTAATATAACTTTACTACAAAAGGATAAAATGGATATTTAAGTTCACTTTAGATTGAGCACCTTTAGTGGCCTATATATAAATATATAAAGAATGGCAAAGAAATCTTGAATCATACAAAATAAATATGTAGCTGATAAAAGTACCGGTATTATAATTCCGAAACTAGATGCATGTATTGTAAAACTGAGCAAATAAATAAATTAATGATGTAACCCTGGTTTTCACTGTGAAAAACTGTAGACATAAATAGGGAATGAAGGAAGAGGAAGACCAACACTGCGGAACTGGTCTGGAACTGGGGTATCAATCTGAATCCATGATTAAATCATAAGAAACCCCTGGCGATGTCTACAGAAAGTGCCAAGAGTGATGACACCTTAGGAACAAGAAGCATAGCAAGCACCCAGCTATTGGTTTATAAGCTCCATTCTCCATCGGAAAGAAACCAGGGCTCCTTGGCAGGGTGGCTGATTCCAGGTGAATGTGTAAGGTAAACCTGGCGCATCCTATTACACCACAAGGTAAAACCAAACTCACTGCCGCGGAGTCAAAGCTGACTCATAGCGACTCTGTAGGACGAAGGAGAACTGTCCCGGTGGGTTTCCAAGACTGTACTTCTTTAAGGGGATAGAAAGCACCATCTTTCTCCCAACCACAAAATAAGAACTTAAATCTACACATTCATACTGACTCTTTTAAAAAATCACATTTAGAAAGGGAGTATGAAAAGTTCTTCTTTTACAAAGAAGGCCACAAATATAGGAAAAGCGCTAAAAACAGAAATATCTCAGTCTTTCTGCTCCTAGAAAGAGTTTGGGAAACCCACAGGGGCAGCTCTACCCTCCCTTATAAGGTCACTATGAGTCTGAACTGGCTCGATGGCAGTGAGTTTGAGGGATTTTTAAATGGTGACACAGATGTATACAAGAAACAAGTGATAATAAAAACACCGAGTAAAATATTATTAGGAGATAGGAGGCTCAGAGTTTGAAAATATCATTCCACAGATGACTTATTAACTGTAAAGGGGGAAAAAGTAACTGTATAATGGGGAAATTTGATGGACAACATGATAACCAGGTGATTAAATTAACCTTACCAAATAGTGAGCGCTATGGACATAGAATGAGTCGTGAGTCCAAGCACTAAGATGACGACGGCCCCTACTAGGAGGTTTGAACAGTTGTTTGACACTGTTGAGTGCAAAAATGACGGTCTAATAGATCTGATATGTGTACCCCAGCTAATACGCAATAAAAGTGAAACAAACAAACAAACAAACGAAGGCACCTACGTGAGATTCCAGCAAAAAGCAGTTAGCTTAAATTTCAATGTCAAAAGTTTTCATTTAAAAAAAAAAAGAACCAAAAAACTAAAGAAAGAACCAACTCCACATGAAAGAACCTTCTACCAAACAACTGGCCTGAACTCTTTTTACAAAGTCAGTTTCATGACAGACAAAAGGCAGCTGGGAGTGTGCTAGAGACATGAAAACTAAAATGGCCTGAGATGTATAATCTGTGATGGAATGATGGAAATTTAAAAAACAAAGCAGCTACAGAGGAGATCCTGCAACAATTGAGTAAGCTTAAATATGAACAGCATACTTAGAAGACAATATTTCATCTCAATGCAGTGTGCCTACAGTCACCAGTCCAGATGGGAACCAGAGGAGAAAAGATCTCTAAAGGAATGCCATGAGGAAAACAATAATTTGCAAAGTAACTGATAAATTAATAAGTCTGACCAATGAACACTACTAAAAGGTGTTTCACAGAGCTGTTGAAAAATAAGGGAAGACAAGAGAACATTGCAATAACGCTGTGCAAAATGAGGGAATATGGAGAAGGGAAGAGTCAGAGACTAACATTTTTACTATCATAAGAAGTCAATGCATAATTGTAAAATTTCTTTGTTAAGAAATAGCAGCATATGCTTACTACTTAAGGATGGAGACTAGAACAAAGAGTTTAATAAGTTTCTTCAGAAGAGAATTAAATAATTAAGAGCCTTCTCTCACCAAGCAAAATTAAAAACAAAAAAGCACAAAAATACCTCACATTCTAAGAGGAATTACAATTGTGCTACAAATACACTTTTTGACGAGAACTTTAGGCCAAGAAACGGACTTTACAGCAATTAAGGATATACTGTGGGAAAAAAAGAGGTGGGGAATCACCTTTTTAAGCACCTTCATGGCAAATATTTTCCCAGTATTTGCTCCTGTTACTTTTCGTACTTGAAAAACCTGGATAAAAAAATAAAAGTGTTTGACTAAGCATTATTGAAAGCCAAACTATGCCAGTCACATTCCCTGAATACCTATTTATAGGGAACGAATGGTCCGTTAGTTCATATTTTTATAAAACCACCATGAAGGTGTGTGTGCAAAAAACGATCACCGAAGAGAACAGAACAGTTGGAAGATTCAGTAGTGCACTTTACACAGCAGGGCACTTTCCTGTTTGCTTTGCTGCCCTCTGGTGGCAAACTCGGGGTAATGAACGTTGAATGATGCGCTACAATCTAGGTTTCCAGAAGCTAATACCAAACCTAGAAATTATATTCAGAAAATTCTCCCAGGTATGCCACTGCTACTATGTCACATAAAACCATTTAATAATAGTTTAATGGAATTACTGTTACCTGGTCCTTAAAAATTAATGATCAAAATACATTTTGATCCAACAGCAAAAATGCTCACGGCTCAAAGTACAGGTGTTATACATTCAGAATGATTACAACTTATTAAAACATGTCCTTAAACCTTAAGTACAGATATCATGCTCTGCGAGAATTAACACCACATAAATAGTTCTTTTTTTTACATCAATAGTTCTTAAACATATTCCTAACCAAGTTGTTATCCACATTTTGTCTTTTGGTAGAGAATGACTCGGTATAAATTTTCTTGGACAGAACAAACAAGTGTGATCTTAACCTTGAGCAGATCTATAAAACTAGGAATACTTCCGCCATTTTCTCTATTGCTCCAGATACTGTAAATCAAAGAAAATCACTTCAAATTAAGCCTTCAATAATAGATAATAACTTAATGGACCATGTCTCCAGAAAGTAAGAGATGTCTTGTTTATTTTTTCAAAAAAGAATATGTATATATTTAACCTGTAACAGATTTTGCCTGGCACAATGGCCTATTTTTAAATTAATTAAATATTACTAGTGCTTATTATGTGTCAGGCTTTACTATGTATGTGGTGGTGAAAAAGGAGAAAAAAAACAATGCTTCTGCACATCCTTCAAATCACACCCGCCTTTGCTGACTCGTGGCTAACAAAGACACTAAAGCAGACTGCTGGAATTAGGTAATACAACTCAACTGCCCAACACAGACAACAGCTCTCCTGTCAAAGATTACTTCCTACCTTTCCATAGCCCCCTTTACCAAGTACTCGAAGTAGCTCAAAACATTCTGGTCTGATTTTTTCTGGCCCTCTGTTCACACTAGTTTCTGAGATTTCAAATTTCTCACAATGTTCCATGCCACTGGGGAGAAAAGCAAAACCAAAGGTAAATTTTCAGAAATGTTAAATTATCTTCAGCATATTCTTAGAAAGAGCAGAAGACAAATGCAATCCAATACAATGAAATGTAAAAGTACATGACAGCAGATGTCTACCAATAATGTAGGACAAATCATGATTCAATGATGCGGGAGGTTAAGACTGGGGTAACCTGATCACTACTCGCATATTTGCATGTTCACAGAATGTACTATCAATTGTTTATTTTACTTTAAAACAAACACATTTTACTGGGGGCTCTTACAACATTCCATACATTAATTGTATCCAGCATATTTGTACATATGTTGCCATCATCATTTCCAAAACATTTTCTTTCTACTTGAGCCCTTGGTATAAGCTCCTCTTTTTTCCCTTCCCTCCCCCACCCTCCTACCCTCATGAATCCTTGAGCAATTATATTTTGTTATTATTATTTTGTATCTTACTGTCCATTGTCTCCCTTCACCCACGTTTCTGTTATTTATCCCCTTTGGGGGTGGGGGGGTGTCAATTGTTTATTTTCATAAACATCAAATACCTCCAAATTAGAACAAGCTAATTAAGGTGACAAAGCAAAAAAACCTGATAGTTATTTCAATTTAGTTCATTCAAAAATGTCTATGAGGTTATGTAGTATCCAACCTTATTTGGTCATATAAGCAGAAAATCTGGATGCTTTCTAAAAATGCTCAATTGTTTCAAATCTTTATGCTACAAAAATTCTTGTTAATAAAACATCAATATCTATTAATTTTATTTAAAAATGGCAAGAGATAATTTTGCCTGTCATTTAAATGTTCTCCATATGAGTGATTTTCTCAATCTCCACTCATCCCAGGCCCTGAGCATCCGTGAGGTTGGAGTAGACAGTGCCTAATGGAACTTGCCTGAAAGGAACTAACACTCCGTGACCCTTGGCTTGAATTCCATGTCAAAAGTAAAACTAGAAGCATTTGATTTTTGAGGGTTTTAGCACTTTTTAGGAAAAAAGGTTAGAAACGCAGCCCTTCATATTGCTGTGATAGTTAGCTGCTACTGGGGGACGAGGCTCTCAGCTCAGGCGACACTGCCTAACAGGACTGAACCATCCACAGTGGGTGATCTAGAGGGTTTGTGCTGGCTCATTTTCCAGTAGACCACGAGATCGTCTTAGTCTGGGTGCTTAGCTGAAACCTGTTCAATCTTATAGCAACATGTAAGCCTCACTGACAGTGGTGTAGTGGCTACATTTGAGGCACACTGGCAGAGATTTGAACCCAGGTCTTCCTCCTGAAAGGAGAGAACTCTACCACTAAACTACTACTGTTCCCAGCTCTCGACATTGTTTAGTAAGATTCCTAACTCAGATTCTTATTCTGTATATTCTGAATTTGAATGCATGTCCTTTCTCAAAATCAGTACAAGATCTCAAACTCTACATATGTTACTATACTGATCAGACTTAATAAACACAACAAAACTAATAAATATGACTAGGTATTTTAAGAAAAAGTTATTGGAGTGACAGGAGGGTTGTGAACTAGAGCTGATATAACTTCCTTAAAGAAAGAGAAGACAGTGAAAAATCTTTTTATATAAACTTACAGTTCATACGGTCCAACTCCCCCATGATCCATGCTTTCATTTAACTGACCCTGAAAAATACATCAAAGTTTTAAAAATCAATAGTTTCAGAAAACATAAAGTTTAATGTTTTGCCCCTAACTAACAGGGAATGAATGAAATAAACTAGTTTAAAATTCTCTATGCTTCAATAGCAGACAAATACGGTAACAAACAAAATAAGGTAGACAAACCACACGATGACAACCGTGCTACAGATACTAGGAAATAATGGGCTATAGGCAAAGCCAGGTGATGCTCCCATCACAGATTACATTTATGTACCTTAAACAATGGATTTTTGTGCATTCTAAAACTAAAGGCACTACTACACTAAAGGCAATTACTAAACCTAATGATTTACGTAAAATGCTATTTTAATATGCTTCTAATATAGAGACTAACAAAATGCTCTGGGCAAAGTCTAGAGTGACTACAATCAGCCCAAGATATTATATGTATGGTGTGGCCAATGGAGGCAAAATAATCTAAGCAGCTTGCTAGCTAAGGATAGAAAAGATGAGTTTAAGAATTAATTAACCAAAAAAAGAATTAATTAACCTTTTATATACTGGCACTGGGCAATCAAAAAATAAAGATAATTTTCCATTTACAAAAAACCCCATCAAAAAGATTAACAGGAATACATTTGGAACTTTAAGATCTGCATATCTAAAACAATAAAACAAATATATGTAAAAATATTCCATGTTACTGGATTCAAAACACCCCAACCAAACCAAACCCACTGCCATCAAGTCAATTATAAGTGAAAACGTAGAAGTGCACTCCAGTGCTTCCAGGCCTGTAAATCTTTGAGAGCAGATTGCTACATCTTGGAGCGGCTGGGTAGTTCACACCACCAACTTTTTACTGGCAGCTGAGAACTGTATTACACCACCAAGATCAGAAGACTTACTATTGTTAAGATGGCAATATGACACAAATTGGTATACAGGTTCAATACAATCTCTCAAAACCCCAGGTTCCTTTCTTTCAGAAAGTGGCATGCTGACCCTGAAATTCATATAAAAATACAAAGAAACCAAAACAATCTTGAAACAAAGAGCAAAGCTAAAGAACTCATACTTCTGAATGTCAAAATTAAGGAGAAACTACAAATGGACAGTGTGGCCCTGACTTCAGGACAGACAATAGATCAACAGAATTAAAAAAGCCAGGAAAACCCTTGCATTTTCAGAAAACTGATTTTGGACAAGATACCAAGATAGTTAACTTGGGAAAAAATTAGTTTTTTTCAAAAAATGGTAGTGGGACAATCAGATATCCACATGAAAAAAGTATGAACTCCTACTTTACAATATATATAAAACTCCAAAATGCATTAGACCTAAATGTGAGCGTTAAAACCAAAACACTCTTATAGGAAAACACAGTATATCTTCATGATCTTTGGGGTAGACCAAGATTTCTTAGACACAACACCAAAAGAGGGTTGAAAGAAATCAATGGCTAAACTACACTTAATCAAAATAGAGCTTTTCCACTTCAGAAGATAGCATTATGTAAGGCTAAAAACGGGTGGCACCCCTGAGACTATGGCCCTTCATTACCCTTCAGGCCTGGAACTGAACTCACTCCCATTGGCACAATTTCGGGCCAAACATTAAGTAAGTATATAAGATGGCAACAGTAACACAAAGGAGCTATGTATGTACTCCTTAGAATAATCAACCATTTGAGATGAAATGGGCAGAAAAGTGCCAAGGACAGAGTTCAGAAAGCAGGAAGGGCTGAGAAAGAAGAGGGAAGCAGAGGAGTAGGAAAAGCGTTGCTACATTGTAGGGATTGCACCTAACAACATGAAACTCGAGGAACCTACAGAGACGACAACTGGAATGAGAGTTCTGGGAGCTACGGCGGGGGACAGGATGTCTGGATTAGCTCCTGATAAAATGGTTTGGGGAAAGCAAACAAACATGCATCTATTTGTGCATAGGGAGAAAGCTTGTCTTTGTACTCCTGTAAGAAAGAGAAGTCTCAGAAACCCACAGGGGCACTTCAAGCTTGTCCTATGGGGTCACTGTGAGTTGAAGGCAGTGAAAGAGATGGAGAATTGGGTATGAATTGTTGAAAAGAAAATGGATTTGCTCTGTAATTTTTCACTCATTTACCCTTAAAGCTAAAAACAATTGACACAGAGCAACGAAGTCCCCAGGGAATACCAAAAATAGACTTTGGGGCCAGGGCTTGGCACCCCATCAGACTCAGTGGAAAACATTCCTAAAGGCCAACAGTCCTTGAACTACAAACTTTCCTTTTTTGTTGTTGGGTTATATTTTTTGGTTTTGTTTTGTCACTGGCTTTTTGTTGTTGTTGTTGTTGTTTTGTTGCTTGGTTTTGCTCTGTCTTGTTTTTGTGCATGTTACTATCTCCGCAGGTCTAAATAAGATAGGCTGGATGAACAATCTGGAGGAGAAAACATCGGGACCCACAGTTCCAGGGGGACATGGGAGAGGGGAACGTGGGGGGAAAGGATGTGGTATTAACAAACCCAGGGACAAGGGAACAACAAGTGATCCAAATCGGTGGTGAGAAAGGTGGAGGCGGCCGGGTAGGGCATGACCAAGGGTAATGTAACCAAGAGGAATTACTGAAACCCTGAACATGATAGTGGGACAAGAGGAAAGTCAAGGATAGAGCTAGGAGGCAAAGGACATTTATAGAGGTCTAAATAAAGGCATGCACATAT
>NW_022111358.1:14522877-14527072 GCF_000313985.2 Echinops telfairi
AAAAAATATATACAAATGGCCCAAAAGTCCATGAAATAAATGTCCAATACTGTTGGCCATTAGGGAAATGCAAACTACAATGACACTAAAACACCACTTCATCCCCACTAGGATGGCTATAATCAATAACAAATTTGGTGAAGATGTGGCCAAACTAGAACCTTCATAATACCCTGCTGGTAGGATTGTAATATAGTGAAATGACAATTACTTTGTTTCTTAAAAGGTTAAACTGTTGACTATACCAGCAGATCTACCCATGATAAATGAAAACAAAATTTCCACAAATACTTAGACATGAATGCTTACAGCAGCAATATCCATAATATGAAAATGCAGCAACAACCCATATAAATACCAACTAGTGAATGGATCAACAAAATGTGGCATTTCTAAAAAGGAATGAAGGACTGATGCGTGCTATCACAAGGATAATCCTCAGAAACACCATGCTAAGTGAGAGAAGTCAGACACAAAAGGCCACATCACATATGATTCCACTTCTTGGAATGTCCAGAAAAGGCTAGCGAGAGAGGGGTAAGGAGGGACCTAGGACAAGAGAGAATGAGAAGCAACTATAAAGGAGCTCAAGGGTTCTTTTAGGGTGCATTCCAAAATGAAGTGTGGTAACGGCTGAAAACTGAATTGTTTTGTTTTTTTGAAAACTGAATTGTTAAAAGAACAATACTTGACAGTAGAAATTCAGTTATTAACATTACTATAAAGCTTTAAAACACATATTCTTGACCTTAGTCTAATTATGACTCCTTTCAGTTTATTACTGCTGCTGTGTGTCATCAAATTGATTCTAACTCACGGCGACCCCGAGTGACAGGGTAGAGTTGCCTCAGAGGGTGCTCTCTGCTGTGGTCTTTTAGGAGGCAGACTCCTGTCAGGTCTCTCCCCCATGGAGCTAGTGGACGGATTCAAACAGGGAGGCTTCTGGCTAGTCACCAAGCACTTAACCCTTGGGCCACCAGGGCTCCTTCTTTAAGTTTACATGAAACGGCTACCACTTAAAAGAAACTCTAACAAACCAGATGAATGTTTAAAAACAATGGGTATAAAAATTTTTTTAGATAATTCAAGACATTTATTTAAGTGAATCCAGCTTTCTTCAAAAACACAGTCAAGATACACAATAAAAATTTATAATATTCATATAGAATAGATGGTCAAATGAAAAGCAAACAAAACTACTTATTGAATCATTTAGTCTTAAATTGCTCATGATGTAACAAGTTCAAATGATGTCTAACCCCAAAGTTATGTTTCATGATTGGAGTGAACAAAGTCCACAGATAGGGCAGCAGAGCGGGGAAAAACAATTCTTACAGGTTTAACTTTATATATACAGTTTTGTGTGTGTGTGTGTGTGTGAGAGAGAGAGAGAGAGAGAGAGAATATACACAGAGTGGGGGCTGGGGGTTCTAGTGAGTGATTTTTTTTGTCTCTGTTGCTCCATATAATCTCCTATGATAGCTTCATTTTAAATAAAGCTGACATTAAATAAGTGTTTCTTCTTTCATTTAGTTTTACTTAATTCTAAATTAAAGACCACAGAGTAGTTTAACAGTGAGCCGTGGCTTTGAAGCCACCTCACAAGCTATACCCTGGGGCTATGTTTCACTTCCGGAGCTGGCCAGGCCTGTATTACCACCTGCAGCTGTGCTTATAACTTCCTACCGTTATCTTGTGGAGCAGAAGCATTTGCCGCACAATTCTTTTCTGCTACTCAGTGTTACCTTTATGAAACTCTCACACCAGCATCAAGCTAACACAATGCACAACAATCACTCTCTCACATGAAATGCTTCAGCCATTATCCTGCCACAGTACAAGGATCATAATTACCTAATTTCATGTTTCAATTATGTGTGTGCACGCCATTATAATCAACAAAGTTAAATCCTGCTTACTTTAGGTACTATATGATACACTGCTTCAAATAGCCTACCCGAATGACTACAAGTTTTAAATAAAATGTATATAGATTCAAGTTAATATGTATGAAGTCCCTTCGAAAGAAATCAACTTCATAAAATTTTAAATAATTTATTCCAATATAGGTGGTTTCCTTTATGCATTAAATCATTTATTCACTTGCCTGACTGTTCACAAATGTTTCCTCCCACCCACCCCCAATGTTTCCTTAGTTCTGAAGAAATGGGAGAAACCTTGGATAATAACAGGTTGTTATTCAACCTGAAAAATTAGACAGAAAATATAGGGAGCAGTGAGATTAGGTTAATGAAGGAAGTGCAGTTCACTAAAGGTGGGTGAGGCATGTTGTCCAATTTGAAGAATATAGTCAATGTAGCTCACAACACAAGGAATCCAGGACAGATAAACCCCCTCAGGCCCAATAATGAGAGTAGCGATACCAGGAGGGGAAGGGGAAGGTGGGGGAGACAGGGGGAACCAATCACAATGATCTACAGATAGTCCCCTCCCATGGGAACAGACAACAGAAATGTGGGTGAAGGGAGACAGCAATCGGTGTAAGACATGAAAAAAATAATAATTTATAAACTATCAAGGGTTGATGAGAGAGGGAAGGTGGGGGAGAGGGGGAAATGAGCTGATACCAAGGGCTCAAGTAGAAAGAAAATGTTTTGAAAATGATGATGGCAACAAATGTACAAATGTGCTGGACACAATGGATGGATGGATGGATTGTGACAGGAGCTGTAACAGTTCCCAATAAAATTATTAAAAAAAGAACATAGTCAATGTCCCTGAATTGTACATGCTGAAACCGTTGAATCAGTGTGTGTCCTACTATGTATCTTCCCAACAACAAAGTTCAAGAGTTGCTTTATTAAGTATCACAAGTATTGATAGAGATGTTTTTGTTATTTTTCAAAATCATAGTTTAATATATACGACATATAACTTTGTCAAAAGCACTAAAAATGTTAAAACCTCTTTGCACAATAAAAAATATCATGTCCCAAATAACAATCTATAAATTATCAAGGGCTCATGAGGGAGGTGGGAGCAGGGAGGGAGGGCAAAAATGAGGACCTAATGCCGGGGGCTTAAGTGGAGAGGTAATGTTTTGAGAACGATGAGGGCAATGAATGTACAAATGCGTGTTACACAATTGATGTGTGTATGGATTGTGATAAGAGGTGTATGAGCCCCTAATAAAATGATTCAAAATAAATAAATAAATAAAAATATCATGTCCCAAGCTGAACTTATACAGTGAACCTGTCACTGCACCATATTTTGAGTTCATTTTTATTGAATGCAAGTTTTCTACTACTTTGTTAACGCTAGGCCTCCACAGAAAGCTCTTAGAGCAGTTTCCAGCATTGTCACAATTTCATTAAATTCTCTGGAGGAAACTTTCCCTCAGTTTCAATGCACTGCCCCAAATAAAGATCCCATCGCCACTGCCAACAAACAAAAAACCCTTACCCATTTGTTCTAATAGATTTTCGAACTCTTTCATTAAAGAGCAGGCATTCAATTTTATCCATAAGTCTATCAGTTTAGTATTCTTATCCCTCTCTGAAGATTAACTATGCTATATACTTGTCAATAAGGACTGACTCAGACCAAAAAAAAGGATTCACTCAGTATAACATACCTAGAAAGACATACATTTCTAAATAGGTCTATAATACTTTTTGGTAAAAAAGAAAAACAAACTATAGCTGTGAAAACATAGTACAGTATGTAGAATTCCATTTACGATTACATTTCCTTGAAAACTCCACTGGGCAGTTTTACACTGCCCACAGATGATCACAACTCAATCAACTGAATGGCATTTAACAACGGCCAGCCTACATGAAGGCAAATCTGAATCACTGGTTCCTTGGTACTGAGTGATACTGACATGACTGCTGTGAACTGCTTAATATGCTAGGGTATTCTGGGAATGCTTGATCTTGTACACTCATTATTTTATAAAGTGTTGGTGAAGTTAAGCACCTTACTTTAAGTTATGTAGAGAGGGCCTCCAAAAACCTATCCCACGGCCATCAAGTTAATTCCAACTCACAGCAACCCGAGAGGGCAGGGTAGAGCTGAGGTGGGGACCTTTATGGAAGTGGACTGCCACAAGGCACAGCAGCCAGTGACTTCCAACCACCAACCTTTCAGGTAGGAGTGGAGCACTTAACCACAGAACCACTAACATTTTAACCCATTTTCGTCAAACCACAAGCAGCACATTATGATA
>NW_022111358.1:14527175-14530039 GCF_000313985.2 Echinops telfairi
AGAGGCAGAAGACACTGCCATTAGATATGCAATCTTGGGCAACCAGCTCTTTGGCCTATGCCTCATTTTTCTTACTATGACACCAAATGGTTAGGTTACTTTGATAGCAAAAGAGAAACCCCATTTCCAACAAGTTCATTCTGACTCAAAATGGCCCTACAAAATGGAACAGAACTACTCCTTGGGGTTTCCGATCCTAAATTTTTATAAGAGCAGGCAGCCTCATCTTTCTCCTTCATCTTTCTGGTGGGTTTGAACTACTCACCTTGTTATTAGCAACACTTGCAAAACCCATGGAGCTACAGGCTATTCTTATGCATGCTATTTTAAAAGTTGTGCAATAAATCAACAGTTATAGAAGCCACAGGTGGCCAGGAAATAGATTTTCCAAGAAGCTAAATTTTTATTTTTTCTCATATTAAAAAAAATTTTTTTAACAAAGTTAGCAAGATGTCAGCAAATCATGACTTGCACCCTCATCCCACCCCAACCTAATCTATTTAAGGTACACACCCCAAAGCAACAACTTCAACTCCCAAAGCATGTATTTGCTGAGGGCCCTCCTTAAGACTCCTGGGTGGAGCAAACGGTTATAAAGCTAAAAAAAAAAAAAAAAAAAAAGCTAGCCTGCTAACCAAAAGGTGGAATTTCCAGACCACTTGGAGATTTCTGAAAGATCTGATTTCAAAAACTTAGCTATTGAAAACCCTTTGGAGCACAGTTCTACACTGACCCTCACCATCATCTTCCCAGCTGTAAGAATGGACGTGACAGCAACTGTTTTGGTTGGTTCTAGCCCCAAAGTTCCTCTTCCCAGGTTAGTTGCCACACCTTCTTTTCACTTTCCTATCTCCCATCGATTTCTGGAGCCACCTCTTCCACATCCTTTCAAAATCCTTGTAACCAGCAAAAAACAAAACGCAGGAGAAGGCCAATATAGGGCTTATCTACTATGCTGAGCCACCTCCCAAGGAGGTCCCAGTTCGGAACAAGAGTCTTTCAAAGGAGGCCATGCCTGTACTCCAGGTAGTCTATCATTTTAACTGATGAAGATATGCGGTACCCTTCTTATCTAGTTTTCTCCTCCTGGTCCTAAATCAATGCCATGGTGAGCCACTACAACTGATGAGATTATGAGGCATATAATTAAAGTTGAGGCAAGAAAAATGAAAAGTTATAAATTACCAGTTTTACAAAAGTAATCCCTTACTTGTTTCAAATAGTTATTCAGTGCACCAGTGTTGATTTGATAACTGCCATTCCGTACGCAGACATATCAGGTTAAAAAGCACATACCTCATTGTTCACATTCCAAAATTTTAATTTTTGACTCATTTGGTTATTATTTTGGCACACTTCAGTTTCTTTAAGGTCTTTATACAGTCAACCCTTGAACAACTGGAGGTTAGAGGAACGGACCTGGCACAGGTGAAAATCTGCATTTAACTTCTGACTCCTCAAAAAGGTAACTAGTACTGGCCTACTGTTGATGGAAACCCTGATGACAGCAAAAGCAGTCCGATTAACACGTATTTCACATGTTACATGAGGGGACTTCAAAAAGCTCTCATGGAAAAATGGAATTAAAAAACAATGGATATTTACCACAACTTTTTAAAATCCCTGAACATAATTTTTCTATATGGGGCTCACATAAGAGCTGCATTTCCGATACAAGACAAAAAGGGTTTTGTGTCTGCTGGTATGTAGCTGCAGGGAGAGCTTCATGAATTTCCTTTTCTCACTTTATAATGGTCCTCACGTTACAGATTCATTTAGCTCAAAACGACTGCCAGTCACAGCTGCAGTCTAAGGGACATGGAAGGAAGGCAGCTTTTTCATGTAATCTCATGGCTTTCTCTGCTTCTTGGGAGCACTTCTGGCTTGACTTTGGCACTTCATACAGGTACTAAGGTGTCAATTGAGGTTGACAGTATTGCCATAAATATGCTGAAAAACACCTAGAACAATTGGAGAGACAAATTGCTCATACAGAAATGATTAGTATTACATGACATTTTAAAAAAATGTGTAAGTAGAGCCATGCAGTCTAAACCCGTGTTGTTCAAGGGTCAAGTGTATAGTGCTGAAATCACTGTTTTATGTTTTAACAGGATGCAACTTATTGCCAGAGGGGCAAATTGTGGGTGAGCCAAGAAGGGAAATCCCTTTTGTAGTTAGAGGATACACAGGACAGTCATTAACCCACGTACTCATTAGACAATGAAACTTAAATCCTGAATTACCATGGGTCATCACTGGTGAACATTAGCAATATGGATCAGCAATATAGTTTGACAACATCGTTTTTTGAACTTGAGGAGCAATTTTTGACTTTTCAATCAATTCGGCTTGAAACAAAGGAATGCTATTTCATAAGTAATAATAACAAACTTTTGAGACAGTAAAATTAAAACCAAGCTATGCATTAGGCAAAAAAAATTCTATATTTAGCATCCTAAATTACAGCAAGGAAAGCCCTCACACCACCATTCACAAGTCTCAATTCAAGCGATTTATTTTTGGCAAGCCAAATCACAGCTGTCAACAGTGGGTCTTTTCCACCCCCGAATTACACAAATTGTTCGCAAAAAGACAGACATCTTCATCTAGGAGAAAAAAGTGAATTACAAACGCCGTGTGTCGTTACAAATGCTTTTTATTAAAAAGTCACACGGAAGGGGGTTTAAAAAAAAAAAAAAGCAAACAAACAAACCCTGGAAGATGCAGCAGAGCCCCCTTGCTCCCGAAATAAAACTCCTGGTGGCTGTAACTGCAGCGGCAGCGCTACTCCCGACAGAAGTTTTCAGCTGTCACTTCTAACAGCTGAGCGCTTCCTAGGAGAGAAGCGACAGGCCGAGAAG
>NW_022111358.1:14530139-14532049 GCF_000313985.2 Echinops telfairi
AACTTGAAATTTTACACTCGAAGGGAAACCCTGGCGCACTTCACCTGCACTTGCGGGGGCACCTACCAAGCGCAGCCTCCCGCCCCCAACACGCGCTCACACCACCGTCCCCCCTCCCCCCGCCCGTCCACGCAATCCAGCATCTCCAGGAATTGATCACGCGTCTTCCCTCCTTCCCTCCACAAACAGATGGCTCGGGGCTGCGCTCCTCTGCGGTTGGGGGGCGCGACCTGCACCTGCGAACCCCGCAGCGACCTCGTCCCTACGGGCAGGTCTGCCGCGCCCGGCCCCCGGCCCCCGGCTGCGCGGGGCGCCCCAGCCCCTCCTGGAGACTACTCGCGCCCCTCTAGGTCTCCACGCTCTCGGACACGCCCGGCTTCCTGGGCCCTGGCCGCCGCCCCAGCCCTGTCACCTCCAGCCCCCCGGGACCTGGGCCTCACCCCCTCCTCCAGCTCCTCCTCAGAGCCCGCGTCCTCTGGCTGGTCCAGGTCGATGTCAAACACTCCAGCCATGTCCTCAGCTTCCCGGTCTCGGACGTCCGGCGCTGAGTCAAAGCCGTCCCGCCTCCGTCGTCGCCTCATGGGCCCGGACCCGCCGCAACCACCGCCGCCGCCGCCGCCATAACCGGCTGCTTCGGCTCAGTGCGACTGCGCCCAGGCCCCGGACTGGCTCTTCCAGCGCAGCGCCAGCGCATGCGTACAGCGGCCCGTGAAGCCCGAGAGTGGGCAACGGACATGCGCAGAACCAGCGCCCAGGGTTAGGCACCGGCACAAACCTGCGCAGAACAGGAGCCGGACGAGCCCGGCGCGGAGGCGAGGTCATGCGCACTGTGGGCTCCAGCTCTCTGACGGACAGCGAGCGTGCGTGCCAAATCTGAAATTGATCAATTGAAATTGAACATGCGTGATTAACCTTTCTGAATAAGAAGAAATGCACATGCACGCCCCCACCACCCCACCCACTCCCCAAACTTGGTTTGTAGAACATGCGCATTCGCTCTTGTCTTGATCGTTTGGTTTGTGTTTTTTTTAAGCCTTGAGCATGCGCACAGTGAGAGGGTTGGCCCTCTGAAGTTGAAGAGGACAATTTCCTAGGACGGCGCTGTCAGTGAGCGGGTTTGTTTTAAAGAGGGTTCTGGGTCGGTGGGAATGCAAGAGCCTTAGCTTTAGCCTTTGGCTAGTCTGGTGGCCTTGGGAAGTCAATTTACCTTCCAGAATCTTTATCTGTAAAAAGCAGATGATAATACCCACTATACGGGGTTGTTGGAAAATCTAAAATACAGAGCCTGGCTCACAAACCCTGCTCATTTACAGTGTTATAAAAAATTGTCCTTTGCGTTATTAAAAGTAATACAGAGACCTAGTCTGATGTTTCAGCTGGTCTTCTACTTTTTCCAAGCTCCATCTTTCTTCCTGCCCTACTGGAGCTAAACGCAGTGTTGCTGTAGTTATCGGGCCAAAAAGGAGGCTGGTGAAGGAAAAATCGTTTTTTAAGAGAAATAAAATTACTGGTAATTAAACACAGGATTGCTGAGGGAAAGTATGTGTTCTATGTGTCCATGCAGTGTGAACTGTACATTACCAATACTTTCAGTCAGCATTTATTTGTTTACTTTTTAAATGCATGCTGAAAAAAATATTGGATGTGAAACAGATTGAGGAAGATGTGTATGAGTGTATCTGGATATGGTAAATCCGAAGATAATAAAGAAAAAGGGAGCTTCCTTTAATCGCTGGTAAATAGCATAGCTATTTCACCTACATATATGTACATATAAATACATGGCACATATACAGTGAACCCTCGCCATTTCGCGCTTCGACTTCCGCGGCTTCACTCTATCGCGGATTTTGCGTAACAGCGCATGCTCTGTCATTACTGCCACTGATTGGCTCATACTGTACACGCTT
>NW_022111358.1:14532484-14543610 GCF_000313985.2 Echinops telfairi
GGAATCCTACTTCGCGGAATTTCATTTATCACGGTAGGGTCTAGAACCGATTAACCGCGATAAACGAGGGTTCACTGTATATACATGGCTTGTATATATGGCATTTAAAAAACATTTTATTGAAGTGTAAGGTATATGCAGAGCATTTCACTTGCTTTTTGTTTTTCTCATTTGTTCTTTAGGCATTGCAGCATCTCCAAGCTTATGTTTTTCTCTTGCAGGTTGCTCATTTCTTGGTGGGACTTTGTGGCTCAGCATGTCAATACTAACAGTGCAACTGGGTCAGTGTGGCAATCAGATTGGTTTTGAAGTGTTTGATGCTTTATTTAGTGATTCATACTGTTCGCCGGGTCTCTGCTCTAAGAAAGAGAATGAGGCATATCAAGCATCTTGCAAAGAAAGATTCTTCAGTGAGGAGGGAAATGGAGGTATGTGTTCTCTCTAGGTTATTGGTTTACTACAGGTAGCCAACCTCATTAAGGCCCAGCCCTTCACTTGGTGTTTGAGCCCATCTCTCCCCCCCTTTCTAGGGACCTCACTTTGCTCTCTCCCATTTGTTCTTTCCCTAACATGCGCTTTCTCGCCCATGGCATCTTTCCTTCAGCACATGTGCATGATCAGCTCTCAACCATCTAAAACAACAAAACCAACGGTTTTTATCTGTGGACTAAAATGCTCTTCTTAACTTCTTGCCTTCTCATCCAAGTGATTCCGTCTGAATCTGTCTTCCATCCTCGCTTGTGTAGTTCTCTCTGGGCAGTTTCACTCACTCTTAACACTTACTAAAGGGGTGACTCTGAAATCTCCAGTGTGGATCTCTTGCAATCCGTGGGTAGATAAGTAGACATCACTACGTGTGTTTCCCAGGTACCTCAAACCAGGCCTTAGCACCAGTGCTCCCCAGTTCAGTCACAGCTAATGAAGCGAAACACACATTCAGGTTGGTATGCTCTGTCACCCTATTTGTGCAGGGCATTACTGCTGACCAATAAAATTGCTTGCAATGCAAAGCACATGCTGCCTTTGCCTTCTAAAAGGGGGATGGAGTTTCTTAAAGTAAGTTCACTTGTAATTTTTCCATTCTGGTTACCATTCCAGTTCACCCACATTTTACAAATTTGAGTCCACCCCTGTTTTGCTTCATTGTACAATGTTGCCGTAACTAAGTTGCAAATTAAATAATAGGCCGTTTACAATGCTAGGTTCGTAACAATGAACCATCTGCAGATACCTGCTGCTGCCCACCTTGATATCAAATGATAGCTGGATATGTTTGTTTCATTGTTTGTAGAAGTTTATGCTGTTAACCCAAATAAAACATAAAATATTTTCCTTTTGATTTTTTACCCCTGCCTAGATCTAGTTGCCCGGGCTGTCCTTGTTGACATGGAACCTAAAGTTATCAATCAGACACTTTTAAAGGCTTCCCAGGCTGGCCGATGGAAATATAGTCAACATGCCTGCTTCTGTCAGAAACAAGGTTCAGGAAACAACTGGGCATATGGGTAAGGATCATTCCATATAGTTCCACATACTTTGCAATTTAGTTTCAGCTACATTGTTGATTAATAGTCAGTGCAGTTACAATTGTATAGTTGATACACCTAACACAATCATGAAATTTCTACTTTAAAATGTTACTGTTTGAATTCCCTCAAAAGAAGGGATCAGGTATCAGGTATCAAAGAACAAAAAATCATATCATTGTGAATGAGGGGTAGTGTGGAGTGGAGACCCAAAGTCCATCTGTAGGCAACTGGACATCCCCTTACAGAAGGGTCGTGGGGAGAAGACGAGCCAGTCAGGGTCAGTGTAGCAACGATGAAACATACAACTTTCCTCTAGTTCCTAAATGCTTCCTCCCTCCCCATCCCCCACTATCATGATCCTAATTCTACCTTACAAATCTGGCTAGACCAGAGGATGTACACTGGTACAGATAGGAACTGGAAACACAGGGAATCCAGGACGGATGATCCCTTCAGGACCAGTGATGCGAGTGGCGATACTGGGAGGCTGAAGGGAGGGTGGGGTGCAAAGGAGGAACCGATTACAGGGATCTACATATAACCTCCTCCCTGGGGGATGGACAACAGAAAAGTAGGTGAAGGGAGACAGTGTAAGATATGACAAAATCATAATTTATAAATTATCAAAGGTTCATAGGGTAGGGGAGCGGGAGCGGGGGAAAAAAAGCTGATGCCAGGGGCTTAGGTGGAGAGCAAATGTTTTGAGAATGATGAGGGCAAGAAATGTACAAATGTGCTTTACACAATTGATGTATGTATGGATTGTGATAAGAGTTGTATGAGCCCCCAATAAAATGACTAAATAAAGAAGAAGAAGAAACTCATTTTCTACCTTCTTTACTGTCATTCCACTGACTAGCTGATTGTCAGTACATGATCTTTATTTGGCAAGTAGTCTGGATTCTTGGGTAGAAATACTACCCAAGGCAGTTGTTCTGAAACTTTGTTGCACATAAAAATTCCCTGGAAATCTTCGGAAAACCCGATGCCTAGGACTCAGGCCAATAGATTTCAGTTTACTTGGGTTGGATTGAAGTCCAGATGTTGGGATGTTTTTAAAGGTCTCCAGGTGATTTTAAAGTACAGCAAAGCTTGAGAACCACTGCGTAGGACAGTGCTTTTCAGGATCACATTGTAACCCAAACTTGCAGGACTACCTGGTCAGGGAAGTTCCAGCTAAAATATCCTGTTTGAATTCGCCAAAAAAGACCTCTCCTTCCTTGACTCTGTCGGTGCATAAGGTACAAAGCCCGATAAAACCAAGGATCTCCCACACCAGGGTTTTCCACCTTCTTCACTCTCGTGTCACAACCACTGCACAAAAGAGCATTCCCCTCCACCTAGAAAATGCACTCTTCCAGCAGTTCGACTCGCCTGCTAAACATATTTGTGTGTGTTTTAATTCTGCCATTCAGGAACCCTTGACCTTTCATAACCATTAGTTCACTCATACAGCTTTGAAACACCCTCCCTTGTCTTTCTGCATTGCAGCTCTCTGGTTAATCTTAGAAGTATTTATATGTATCTCTTATGCATTGCCTAGGTACTCTGTTCATGGACCCAGACATGAAGAATCTATAATGAACCTAATTCAGAAAGAAGTAGAGAAATGTGACTCTTTGAGTGGTTTTTCCATCATAATGAGTATGGCTGGGGGCACAGGATCAGGTCTGGGAACTTTCATTACCCAGAAGTTACAAGATCAGTTCCCAAAGTCCTTGAAAATGAATCAGGTTGTATGGCCTTATGGAACTGGTGAGGTATGAACTCATTACCTGACATATTTATTTTTTGCATTCTTTGTAATCGAAATAAATGGGGGGGGGCGCGGAATTGATTCTCATCTTGTCTCTGGAAATGTTAAGTTACAGCTTGAGGAGTGATGATAAAACATGGCCCTTTCACAAGTATAGTTGACATTGAGAGAACTTTCCTAAGTAACCAAGGTGTCCTTGTTTTTAAAATTTCCAAAGTAGACAATTGTATATCTTTTCTGAGGACCCCACGGGACCTGTCATCACATTGGAGTACCCGGAGCCACTGCCAAGCTTCAAATACTTTTTCTTTCTTTCCATGGAGAAAAAGTTAGTGTAGAAGCCACTAGTAAGAGAATCAGTAAAAGAGAACTCACTGTAGGAAATGGGATAGGAAGGAAAATCCCACTGTTGCCCTCAAGTCATTTCCAACTCATAGCAACACTATGGGACCGGGTAGTGCTTTCCCAGGCTGTAACCTTTTTTTCTTTTTTTAAATTTTAGCAGTTTTATTGACAATTATATGGTTCACGTGCCATACAATTCAGTATTTTCAACATTTTGAAAGGTTATGCAATCCTCACCACAATCGGTTTTAGGACATTTCCGTCATTCTTATATTTATTATTATTATTATTATTACTAGCTTCCCATTCCCCCACCCCACCCCTGTCAAGCTGACTGCCACATCGTTCTCCTTTGGAGCTGCTGGTGGGTTTCACCTTATGGTTAGCAGCCTAGTGCTGCCACTGGGCCTTCAGGGCTCCCTGGAGGAAAGAAATGTGATGATAATAAGTGTTTTACTTGCATTATATCATGAATTTTTCAAACTCTTAGAGACTGGTTAATTGTTATCCTCATCTTACCTGTCAGATCGGGTCATCATGAGTCAGAACCAACTTGATAGCAATGAGCTGCTTTGTTTTGTTTCTAACAAATGAGGAAGCAGAAGCATGGAGAGGCTGGTTATCTTGCCCAGCGTTATTTGCTAGAGAGTGATGGAGTCAGGCGGTGAATCCAGGCAGGATGTTGTTAGAGTGTGTGCTCTTGACCGCTGTTCGCTCCTGCCTTGCTGATTTCTGGCTTTTCTCTCTCCAGGTTGTTGTCCAGAACTACAATTCCATTTTGACTCTTTCTCACTTGTACCGATCTTCAGATGCCCTCCTTGTCCACGACAACGATGCTATCCATAAGATCTGTGAGAAACGGATGAACATCAGACAGATCTCCTTTAGCGATATAAATCAAGTCCTCGCACATCAGCTGGGAAGTATGTTCCAGCCGACTTACTCTGCTGAGGGCTCATTTCACTATAGAAGAAGCCCATTGGGTAAGTGTCCCCTTAGCCTCCTCCATATGATTTGTGTGACAGTCTCCTCTTCCAAAAGCCTGTGGGTTTATTCTGTGCACATTTTTTAATTGGGCTGTCTGTCCTTTTTACTGCTGAGTTGTTAGGGTTTGTCATATGTCCCAAATTTCACGAGCTGCCATTGGGTCGATTCCAACTCAAAGACCATGCTCCACAGGGTCTTCTCTGGCCGACTTTTCAGAGATGGACTGCCCAGCCTTTCTTCCGAGACATCTCAGCGTGGACTCGGGCAGCCTACCTTTTAGTTAGCAGCCACTGTCTGAGCTCTTTGTGCCATGCAGGGACTCTCTATTCTGGATGCCAGCCCTCACTAGGTTCACGATCTGCCAAAAGAAGAAAAGGAACAGAAGCTCCCAATCCAGGGGTTGTCGTTTCGCCTTCTGGAGGATGTGCCTTCCTCTCTTGTGCCTCATCCCCTGGCTTTCTCGCTCTTTATTCAGCACGATTTCCATCTCCAAATCTAGAGGGCTTCTCTTCACCTCAACAGCCGACAGCATTTTCTTTCTTTCTAACATGCTATTGGGAGCTCCTGCAGATATTATTACACTCCATAGTTTCATTAGATCAGGCACAGTTGTAGAATCGTGCCATCATCATTTACAGTCCATTTTCTTTTCTCTTGAATTCCTTGATATCAGCTCTCCTTTATCCCCTCCCTCCCCCACCCGTGTGTGTGGGTTTTTTGGCATAACTTACACCATCCAATAAATCCATTTACCAAAAATTCTGATGTTCATTCCTTATAACTGACATTTTCCTCCTTCGGCATTCTTCCTCAGCTTGTCAGCATAAGGACTTCCCTATCCCTAATCTGTTCTCTAGGAGCCCTGGTGCTGTAGTGGTTACACACTGGGCTGCTAACCACAAGGTCAGCAGTTCCAAACCACAGGAGAAAGACGAGGCTTTCGACTGCAGTCGGGACCGTCTCAAAAGCCCACAGTCAGCTCTATCGCCCTGCAGGGTCGCTAGACGTCAGAACCCACTCCGCAGCGGAGTGTGTGTAGTCTCTTCTCTCTCGAATTGCTCTCGCGTGGTTTCTGACCATGTGTGCTCCCCTCTGCTCTTCAGACACACATTACTTTTCCTACCATTCTTTCTTCAGCCCTAATTTATTAAGTGGTGTCTTGTCCATTCAAATAATCTAAGCACAAATGACTACTATCTTTCCAGCAATTCTAATCTCTTTCCCAAAGAGCTATCTCTTAAAATACCAGGGTGGTGTTAAAGGTCAGCTGGTAACCTGAGGGTGGTGGTTTGAACCGCCCAAACCAAACCAAAAAGCAAACCTACTAACTCTTCGTAACCCCATGCAGGGTTCCAAGACAGAAAACCTTTAAGGTCACAGACAGCCTCATCTTTCTCCCGAGGAATTGTTAGTACATTGCCGATGGGTTTGGAACCACCAATTTTGCAGTTGGCAGCCCATTGGTAATTCTACAGCACCACCAACCAGGCCCGGCAATTCGCTTCCTTAAAGATCATAGCCAACTACACTATGGAGCCAACAAGGGCTCCCCAAATGAACACATACTTTATTTTTTATTATTAAAGAGCACCTCAACCACATAGCCGTCTTCTAGTGGTCTCCTTCTGCTTAAGTTAGGGTGCTTTTGTCTTTCGTCTTTTTCTTTTGTGGGGCTTTTCTCCCCTTCACCCATCTCCCAAACCAGCTCCTCTCTCAGTTCCCTATTCGGACCCCTCAGATTTCTCACACTGTCTTCCTTTCGCATCAGTACCCTCCTCCAACTTGCCAGTGCCATCTCTGCCATCAGTCTGGCTTTTGTCTCCCGGTTCCCCAGCTTCCCAACACTGGCTCAGGGCCTCAGTGTTTCTCGGCTAATATAGCAGTGGTTATTACTTGAGCCGGTTCGGGGTGACCTAAGTGTGTGCAGGGTCCACAGGGTTTCCAAGGTTGTGATCCCCAGGCCTGTCTCTCCAGGTGCCACTGGGTGCCTTCGAACTGTCAACCTTCAGTAGTGGTAAAACACGTGTCCTTCCCAGGGATCCCCAACATAGCCATACACCCCACAGCTACAAAGCAAACAAAAGTTTTTTTCTCCCTGTTGCCTGCCTCATCTCCTTGTACTCTGGCTGCCAATGAGCTTCCTCAAAGCATAATCCTAATCCTCGTGCCCTCGAAGTTCAGGGCTCATGGTGGCTTTGTCCGGATTCCTTAGACTGGCATTCCTTGGCCTCTTCAAAGTGCCCCAAACCCTGACCTTGTGGCTTCATCTCCTCTACCTGGATTCCTCTCTTACCTTTCATCCTACGTCAACTAATTGCCATTCTTCAACCGGTAGTACTTTCTGACCCTGGTCCCTGCCCCATATGGCTCAGCGTTCTCTGCCCTTAGGAGCTGCTCCCACCTTCCTTGGTCCTTCCAGTGAAATCTGACTTAACTGTCAGGGTCCAAGTCAAATGACAATTCTCCATGAAACACTCTTGTGCGGACTGTAGTAAGACGAAACTGTTTTTCCTCTGAAGTTCCATGGCATTTTCTTTCTCTTCGATGTTCTTAACAGGTTTGGTTTTGTTTGTTTTTTGCTGCCCTCCCCACCCCCACTCCCACCCCGAGCGTGTGTGCTTCCCTCTATAAGTCGTACACACATATTTATTTAAGAAGCACCAAAGGAGCCCCTCGGCCTTTTGGCTACAATCAAGTGAAGAGGTACAGAGGATATGCCGTCAGAGTACAGGCAGTCCCCAGATCACCAACGAGAATGACAAGTAAATGTCATTCCTACATCTGTCCTTATGTGGAACGTGTACGTAAATCCCCACAGCTAGATTAAGTTCCTATCTCGCAACGGTTCGTCCAACGTTTGTTTTAACATGCAGTGCACATAGAGCAAACAAGTCTGTGTTGGAGGACGTGGAACCAGGATGCTTCTTCAGAGTGAGCCTGGTGAGACGTCATCGCACATACCTGGGACATGATAGCAGGAGAGAGCGGTCCCTGGAAAGGACGTCACCGTGCTTCGTAAAGTAGCGAGTGGTCGGAAAGGCAGAAGGCCCTCGACGCGCTGACCACAGTGGCTGCCCCAGGGGCTCAAACAGAACACTTGTGAGGATGGGGCAGGATCGCACAGTGCTCTTTCTGTCACAGGGTCACTATGGGGCAGAGGCAATTCCATGGCACCAAACAACAACAGCGTGATATAACATACACCTTTCTACAAGCTGTACCTTTCTATACGTAACTAAATGAAAGAAATGCTTGCGGACACACGGAAACTCTCTAACATACAATACAGTTATAATCATGTTTTGGTGCACTGTCATAAAACGGTGCCTGTTATTACGGACCATTGTGTGTACCTGGAGTCTAGAGAGGGGTTGGTTTGTAACTGTGGGTTGTGCTAAAGTCAGATGCTCTGTTCATAGACCCTGCCCCTCCTTCCATGTGTTTCCTTAGAGAGGGACTCTGCCAAGTGGATGGTTTATGTTCCCTCTTGTTGACAGCCTCCTTGGAGACATGCGTCTTCTTCATTTCTATGCCCCCACCCCCACAGGCCTTAGCATATTGGGTTCACACCTTCTCACACATTCACCAAGCATTTGACTTCCTGCTGTGTACCAGGCACTGTGTTAGACATCAGGGGGTACAGTAGTGAGCCAGCATAGCCGGGTTCGCTGTGAAAGGAAGGCATCAATCAAACAATCACACCAAGAATACATCATTGCAGAGCTGGTTGAATGCTCTGAAGGAAAGGAGTTCAAGTCCAAGAGAATGAATCACAAAGGAAACTGACCTAGAATGAAGGTCTATCGAAGACTGCCCTGAGGAAATGACCCTGGAGCCAGGAGCTGCATCACACGAGGAACTGAGTAAGAGAAGAATGCTGCGAGCAGAGAGAAGATGTGTGCAAAGACCCCGTGGCACAGGGAAATCTAGCACAACAAGAATTGAGAGGACTCTAGAGAGTGGTTTGGGTTGTGATTGAAGTGAGGCTAGAGTGGTAGGCAAGGGCTGATTGCATAAGCCCTTGAGTCCGCTTTAACCCTGTTAACCTAAGACCCAGGAACCAGGTGGCACCAGTATTGAGCCTCCCTTTGTCAATGAAAAGACTGGCACTCCAGCCACTCACTCTCCAGGCGCCAGAAGAAACCGTTTGCTTCCATAACAACTTACAGCCAGGAAACACCTGTCGGGCAGTTCATTGCCACCTCTTTAAGTGCCCTGGGAGCTCATCTCATTTAAGGAGTGACTATCTGCTATGATTCTCTAGGTCAGCAGTTCTCAACCTTCCTCATGCCCTGACCCTTTCATACAGTTCCTCATGTAGTGGTGACCCCCAACCATAACATTATTCTCATTGCTACTTCATCACTGTCATTTTGCTACTGCTATGAATTATCATGTAAATATCTGATATGCAGGATGTAGTTTCATTGTTACAAATTAAACATAATTATAGTGATTCATCACAAAAACAATATGTAATTACATACTGTGAAATATTTATTTCTAATTAAAAATAAATGAAATTCTGTCTTGAAGCATGGTGTAGCATGGGTAACAGTCCTTTTCTTTCTGATTTTTTTTTTAAATCATTTTATTGAGGGCTCTTCCAACTCTTGTGACAAACCATACATCAATTATATCTGACATAGTCATACATATATTCCATCGTTCTTTGCTAGACATTGACTTTCCATTGAGCCCTAGGGATCAGCTCCTCTTTTTTTACCCTTCCCCCCTGCCCCCCCCCCAGGTAAAGACTGTTACAGTAAACTACATTGCTACATTTTATAACAGTATGCGTAAGAAGCCAACTTCAGTGTGACGGTTGAGATAGCTTCTTTCTCACCAGATCAGCATATCTGCATGTGGGTGGACCTGCCTGGAGACCATAGAGGAGCGGTGCCTCCTAAGACCATTGGAAATCCGTGTTTTTTGATGGTCTTAGACAACCCCTGTGAAAGGGTCTGCCACCCCCAAGGGGTCTAGACCCACAGGTTGAGAACCGCTGCTCTAAGCAATGGGCCAGTAGATTGAAAAGGATAGGATTAGGGTTCCCCTGGGGTCAGAGAATGATTGTGGCAGAAGTAGTTGAATAGGAAAGCTAGATGATCATGCCTGCATTCGTTTTCAGAAATATTTGCTACATGTGGTTTGTTTCTTTGTGCTGCTGCTGTGGCTGCCATCCAATACGCTCACACTCCTAGCAGCCTCACACACAACCGACTGAAACGCCACCTTCCGGGGCCCCTCCATCCTCCAGCCCACTGGGGTAGCCACCATGTCACTGTATCTTGTTGAGGGTTTTCCTGATTTTCTGCCGCCTATGTACTTGCCTGGGTGTCCTGTCCTTTCCCGGGGGCTGGTCTCCTGGTAACAGGTCCAAAGTCCTTGAGATGAAGCCCTCCTGTCCTCGCTTCTAAGGAGTATTTTGACTGCACTTCCCCCAAGACAGATTTGCTTGTTCTTCTGGCAGCCCATGGGACTTTGAATGTCCTTTGCCAATACCATAATCCAAATGCCTCAGTCCTTTTTTTTTTTTATCCCAACAGGAGACTTAATGGAGATTTTAGTTCCCCATCCTGAATTCAAGATGCTGGGTGTGCGTAGCATTCCTCAAATGTCTGAGAGCTCGCTGGCATACAGCACATTTACTTGGGCAGGCCTCCTCAAGCATTTGAGACAGATGCTCATTTCAAATGCAAAAATGGAAGAAGGTAAGGAGTGTTTTAAAAATATACAACCCACAAGCTGGGAAAAGTGCCTGTCTTAGAACTCAATATAAACTGCGTGGGCTGGTTCAAATAGTGGTCCCTTCTTCTGGCCAGGGAGGCCCCTGCAGACTCTCACCAGGGCTTCCCAGCAGGGCTTCTCAACCCCGGCACACCTTCATGCCCCAAAACGTTTCAGAGGAGTGGAATGCGTTTGTTTGCTTTATTTTAAAATTTAAACAAATTTATGAACCAACATAATATGCAAAATCAAATCATCAAACTCATATTGTTACTATATGGAAACTGTGTCTTGATTTCTTAACAAGTCACGTAATTGTATAGTATGAACTCATCACAAAGGAAAACAGCAGGCCCTGGGTCACACTGCCCGACTCCCCAGCTGAGGCCACTTTCCACCTTGTTAACTGCTTCTTCAGGGCCTCGCCTTCCTATGTCAACTCTCTCGCTCACACTGTTACTTTGTTTTCAGTTTTCAGTTTTAGATACCACCGTTACGGTCCTAATGTGAAAAGTCAGGATTGAATCTTTTGTATCCTTTACACACACACAACTCACACTCACACACACACTCCCTTTATTCTCCCAATATAGTTATATATTTTAGTTAAATCCATTTTCAGTGTTTATATTACTTTGACTGTATAAATGTTATTCACAGTTGAGCCATATACTGTGTTCACTGATATTTTATTTCATGTCTAATGATTTTTTTTCTTCCAAGAATATAAATTATATTCATTTGGTCCATACGCTGTGTATTTATGAACTACCATATAT
>NW_022111358.1:14543781-14545807 GCF_000313985.2 Echinops telfairi
CCGTAGAAAACGAATCCTTTCTTCAAGCATTCATTCGTACCTACCAGGTGATGTGTTATTTCTGCCATCCATTTGGAGACATCTCCGGGCCGATAAACCACTGACGCTGGCACCCTCCTTTGCTCTTCACCTTGCATTGTACCCCGTTTCCTGGATTTCAGATCCCCCACCCTTGTTTGGCTACTTCCTCATTTTGATGGACTTTACCTTTCAGTAGTTTGCTTCAGGAAGGTAAAACTTAATATATATATTACTATAGACACACATTTTTCATTGTGATGAAATATATGTAATGAAACATTTGTGATTTTAACTATTTTGAAGTAATGATTTACTGATATTAAATATACTCATCATGTTCTGTAGCCATCACCACTATCCACTTTTATGGTTCGGGGTCACCACTACATGAGAAACTGTTTTAAGGGTCGCGGCATTAGGAAGGTTGAGAACCACTGCTTTAAGCAATACCTGCCCCCCCCCCCACTCACCCAACCCGTTATTATGTTTGAACCCATTGTCGCAGCCACTGTGTCAGGCCCTCTCATCAAGAATCATCCTCTCTTTCACTGCTCGTCTCCTTTACCAAGCACGATGGGGTCCTCTTCAGAGACGGGCCTCTCCTGAAAACATGTCCAGAGGGTATGAGACAAAGTCTCGCCACCGTTCCTTCCAAAGAGCATTCTGACTGCCCTTCTTTCAAGACAGATCTGTTTGTGCATCTGCAGTTCATGATACCGTCAGTATTCTTTGTCAGCACCATAATGCAACACAGCCAACTGTCCTTGGTCTTCCTTAGTCAGTGTCCAACTTTCACATGCATATGAGGCGGTTGCAAATGCCATGGCCTGGGTCAGGTGCAGCTTAGTCCTGCAAGTGACTCTACTCTTCAATACTTAAAAGAGGTCTGAACAAAAGGAAGGTCATGTTCAGCAGATTTACCCAATGTAATGTGTCCTTTGATCTTTTGACTGATGCTTCCTTAGGATTAGCAGCTGCACATTGCCAGATTTCTCTTTGGAGAATTCCATTTTATGAGCAGTACCAAATTTGTTTATCTGTTGATGGACACACAGGTTGTTACTATTTGGGGGCTGTTGTGTATGACGCTGCAGAGAGCACTGGTGTACAATGTTCTGGTTTCTGCCTTCTAGCATTTCGGAATAGAATACCCGGAGGTGGAATTGCTGGGTCCTATGGTAGTTTTGGGTTTTGGCATTTTCAGGAACCACCGAACTAGTCTCCACAGCAGAAACCGACGAGGACTCCAATCTGTCCACATCCTCAACATCACTCTATGTGATGTTCTGATAATGGCCATCCCAGTGATGTGAATGAAGTCCTATCTCATGGCTTTGATTTCTAAGGACTTAGTGAAGTTGGGCATCTTTGCAAGTGTTAATGGTCATATGCATATGACCTTTGGAAAAATGTATGTTCAAGTCCTTTACGCATATTTAAATTGTGCTGCTTAGCTCTTTGCTGTTGAGGGAAGGGAACATTTAAGAGGCTACACACGGCATTACTCTGTCCTCACGTTTGATTGGTAGTGGGGCTAGATTGGGAATCATGCTTTATTAATTTTCCTTATTCATGCCCCAGGTCAGTGTGATTCCCAGTCTTGTTGTGTTGTGTTTTGTTTTCCTTTTCCTCTCTTGAAGCTTGTGGGAGTTGCTCTTTGTCCCTAGAATTTGTGAACTCTTTGGTGTTAAGTTTTTACCTCTCAGAGAAACTGTTAACTCAATAGAATGTAAGTTAAGCTTCATTAGAGCAAAGATTTTGATTCGTTTTGTGTACTGTTCTATCTGGAACTAGGGTTCTAACATACAACAAACCTTCAATAATTACTTGCTAAATTAGAGGCAAGGACGATGAGACCTACGTGTTGTCTTTGGGCATGTTGTCAGGAGAGAGCAGTCACTGGAGAAGGCAGGGAAAAGAGGAAGGTCCTCAAGGAGATGAATTAGCACAGTGCATGTCGCAGTGGACTCAAGCATGGGAACCAGTGTGAGAATGAGGTTTGGGG
>NW_022111358.1:14547793-14549547 GCF_000313985.2 Echinops telfairi
TGAACTGACCAGGTATCAAGTACCCAGTCAGATCCAGCATAACCGCAATGATTGCCATGATTTCTGTCTGATAGGAGTAAAGCCGTTGAGACTGCGAACGGCAGCGTTTTTGTTTGGCTTTGCAAGTGCTTCAATGACATTGAGCATCCAGAAGACCCTCAGGAACATTCTAGACCTGTGGCCATATCTGACTTTTATGGGTGGGTCCCCAGAGGTATTCCTTGTGAATCTTATCTCTTGATACCCTTTGCAGATATTTTTTGAAGGCATAGTAAGCCAGTTCTGAACTGGAAGAACAAAAACAAAGCCTATAGCCATTGGTTCCATTCCAACTCATAGTGACCCTATAGGACAGAGTAGAACTGCTATTTGGGTTTCTGAGACTCTACATCTCTGTAGAAGTAGACAGCCTCATCGTTGTTCTGGGGTGGGGGTGGGGTAGCTGCTGGCTTTGAACCACCAACGCTTGTAGTTAGCAACCCAATACTTAGCCCACAGTGCCACCGGAACTCCTATGTATCCCTGTGTAACCAGTCCCAGTACAGCCCAGTCTGGCCCTGTGTGTGCCACAGGAGAGCTGGGCCCCATTGGGTTTTCTAAGAACAAAACAAAGTCGTTGGCACTGAGTCCCTTGTGACTCCATGGAGTGTTGGAGGCTGTGACCTCTCCGATCTCTCGGCCTCTCTTTCTAAGGGTCAACGAGTGGGTTCAAACCACCAACTTTTGGGTTAGTAGTCAAGTTCTTAACCAAGGACTTCTACACTCTCCTCACTACCCCACAAGCAGCCCAGGCGCAGTGGCTGATTTTGTGGAAGTAGATGGACAGACATCTCATCACAGGAGCTTTTCTTCTTGAACCTCATCAGTGGGTGGGCGTGGGGTTAGGAAGCTCCACTTTTCAGTAAGATTCTCTGCCAGGCTGTGCCTGGTGTCACTGAGGCCGGAGGCTCGCCATCTTCTCGGCTTAAAAAGGTGTGCGGGCTGTCCCTGTGCCCCAGGAACCCGGGAAGAGTCCTGAGGCTCTCCGCTAGATTTCTAACCCCACTTCCTCTCCCTCCTCTTGTAGACTTGCCCTGCCTGCTTCCAGCACCCGACTGTGGGCAGAAGTTTCAGCTTCCTAGTTAGCTAAGTCAGGAACCTCCTGCTCACTTACTTTCCAGCTCAGAAAATGTTCTCTTTTGTTCTTTTTTTTTTAAACTTGCTTATGCCTTTTTAAAAATCAATTTTTCATCTTCTTTGTGAATTTTTGGGAGAGAATGACTATAAACTAGTCATGTTTAGTTTGTCCTGTGTAGCTGGAAATCACTACCGTGTTTTCTTTTAGTAACTATATTTTACCCTTGCATGAGGGTTTAAATTTTGAGCACCAGGTTATATATTGGGCTGCTCTCTGTAAGGTGAGCAGTTCAAATCCACCAGCCTCTCCAAGGAAGCTGGCCATACAGAATTAACCCACGGGGCAGTTCTACCCTGCCCTCTAGGCTATGAGTCTGAATTGACTCCGTAGCAGAACATTTGGTTTTCTTTTTATGTTTACAGTGAAGGCCAGAATCCATTCTGGGTCTCCAGCAGGTTTAAGCCTCCATTAAATCTCTTTCTAACCATCTGCAGGCAAGAAAACTCGTGTTGCCCTCAGGCGGGTGTGTCTGACAGTAGATTACTACCACTTCCCAAGCCATCTCCCTTAGGGGCTTGCCTGGGTGGATCCTTGATGGGGATTGGGGTACTGATGACTCTGAGTCATGAGTCATGTC
>NW_022111358.1:14549647-14563456 GCF_000313985.2 Echinops telfairi
GCAATGGTTCTCAACCTTCCTAATGCCATGACCCTTTAATACAGTTCCTCATGTTGTGGTGACCCCCCAATCATAAAATTATTTTTGTTGCTACTTCATCACTGTAATTTTGATACTGTTATGAATCATCATGTAAATATCTGATATGCAGGATGTGGTTTCATTGTTACAAATTGAATATAATTAAAGCATAGTGATAAATCACAAAACAATATGTAATTATATATTATGAAATATTTATTTCTAATTACAAATAAATGAAATTTTATCTTGAAGCATAGTGTAGCATGACTAACAGTCTTCACGCCCGGTACTCCTCTATGTGGGTATATCTGCATGTGGGCGGACCTCCCGGGCAACTGATAGAGGAGCAGTGTCTCGGTTCCTAAGACCATTGGAAATATGTGTTTTCCAATGGTCTTAGGCGACCCCTGTGAAAGGGTCATTTGACCCCCCCAAAGGGGTCTTAACCCACAGGTTGAGAACCGTTCATTAAGACTCAAGCCTAATGCACATTTCCCACTCATAGCCCTACCCCACTTCTGTGGCCCTCCCTACAACTGTCATGAACTTCTTTGCCACCAATCAAGCTCTGTGACAGTTCCTTTGTCCTCTCAAAGCCCTAGTTCAGCCACGATTCCCTGTAAGCCCTCGGGGGCCATTGTGACTGTGCTGATAGCCTCCCCTGGATGCTGGGTCTGCCTGGTCTTTTTCTTGTGTAACACTTGATAACTATTCATAAATTGTGCTTGAGATTTCAAGTCTTTTTGGTCCCCTACAACTCTCCAAAATAAAATAACTTAGGCTTCTTTCCCATGAAAGTCGATTTTGCATCAGTTATTGATATATGTTATGGATTTTTAAATTAGAGTGCCCGAGGGTTGAAAGTGAACAGGAAGCTCCCATCTCGAGGTAGTACTTCCTGACTACTTTGGCTGCGGTACCTGTTTTTCTAGCAATACCTGTTAACACGTCAGGGAACTCGGCGTTCCTCCTTTAGTCATTTTCCCAGGCTGGGCTTTAGGGTGTTAGCGTCTCCTCTGAGTTACGGTGGATCTCTGAACTTAGAATGTTGTCATACACGTGTGACTCCCCTAACCGTGGGAGTCCGCGGTTAGGGGACACAAAGTCCATTCTGACTCAGCAAGCCCACGCCACAGAGTAGAATGGCCCCAAGGGGTTTTCTGGGCTGATAACTGTATGGAAGCAGAAATCATTGTTATATTGGTTACATTACTCACAACGTGTCATTGTTCTCATTCATTCTGTTCTGGTTGTATCATTTCTAGGACCTGGTTTTTCTGCCCCTCATCCTTGCTTCAGCGTGATTTTTGACCATTTGGTCTGCTATAGATATTTTTTTAAGCAGCTCATTACTCAGTTGATCTTTTTTCATGTACAAGCCAGTCTACTATCTAGCTGAAACGGGACCTCAAGGAGCAATTTGAGTTCAAGGTTTCAAGAGTATCTCGAGGCAACAGTTTGAGGAAGTCCTCTCATCTCAACAGTATGGACTTTTTAAGAATTTGGGTTCTGATCGACACTTTTTTTTTTTAACCAACCGTTCCATAAGGATCTTCTGTGTGGGCACGATCGGAATGGTCGATGTGGTAGTCAGGCACCACTAGTTCTGGTATTAAGGTGAAGGGGGCTGTGGTTCATGTGGACTACGAATAGATGCCTTGCTTCCTTAAGTCTTCGATTTCCTTCTTTCTCTTTCATTCCAGACAGGTAGAGACCTTGGTTATGTGCAACATCCCAGACCTCACCCCCCACATTGGGAATTAGAACATGAACTTTGTGAACTAGATTATGCCACTTAATGGAGTTGTCACTGGAGACTATGGTCCTAAAGCTTTCTGCCCCCAAATTAATCATTCAAGGTGTTCAATTAACTAAAAAGTATTTGTGCCCGATCTCACCCCGCCACACCGAGGCAAAACACTGAGGGGGTGCAACAGAACAGCAAGGGAATGGAGCGGTGAGGTCCCCAGGGAATGCTGAAGGTGGACTTTGGGGCCAGGGCATGGTGCCCCAACAGACTGGACTGGAAAATACTCCTAAAGGCCAACAAACAGTCCTTGAACTAACTACAAAAAAAAAGTATTTGTAATATATATATATATTATATATATATTTGTAATATATATATAATATATATATCCACACATAATTTTTAAAAGTATTCATACCTGTGCCCTTTATATGGCTTATTACATATGTATACATGCATGACTACATATCCATCTGTGCTGAGATACTTCTACCTGTGATTATACATGTACCCACATCTCTCACTGCCCTCGTCAACCCTACAGGACAAGGTAGAACTGTCCCTGTTTCCATGACTATAGCTCTTAGTGGTTTCAAACTACTGACCTAGTGGTTAGTAGCCCAATGTGTAACCACTATGCCACCAGAGCTTCTTGTATCTGCTTTGATAGGATACTGTCTTACGACTTTTCTATTTCTCCCTTTAGTGGAAAATACTGTAGTTTTCCTTGTTCCAGCAGTCGCAGGTTTAATGCATACATACAGAGACAGTCACTCATTGGTGGTTACCAGGGATGGCAAGGAAGGAAGACACATTTTCAAGACAGAAAGCACCTGTTAGTCTGGGTGACAGAAAGGCAGCATGAATATGGGTGAAGCCCACAGCTTGACCAAGGTAGACGGCATCACTATGCGGGCTTCTGAGAAAGCACGTCTCTGGTAAAGGATGTGACAGATACTCGTTTGGCAACAATAACACCCCTAAAAACGGGTGTGGATATAGAAATATACATAGCAGCAGCATGTAAATATATGAGCATGGCATTGTGGGTGCTAAAGTGATAGAAAAATGGTAAGACTCTCCTGTCAAAGGTACAGAAGGGTTATGCGATATGGAAACGCAAAGCCCCATCAAGTTTTAGTTCTCACACAATTCACTGAACCCTTCTTGCAAAAGTGCGATCAGACAACATTTTCCTTGGGTGATGACTTGCTTCACTCAGCATCATGTCCTCAGGGTTTCGAGGACTCACCATTATTCTTTATGTCTGTGTAGTACTCCATGTGTGTACACCATCTTTCTGCTTTAGTGAATAGTACTACAAGGAACATAGGTGTGCACATGTCTATTCATGTGACTGCTTCCCATCCCTAGCCTCTGTACTTAGAAGGAGGAGTCCTGGACCTCCGGGTCTCTCGAGTCCTTGCTGTATGAGGACGCACCATCCTGGTTTCCCTAGTAGTTGTACCGTTTTACAGTCCCACCCACAGTAAATGAGGGTTCCAATCTCCCCACCACTTTGTCAGCATTTATTGATTTCTTCTTTTTACTTTGAAGTTTTTAAGATCAGTGCCATTTTATCAACGTGAGATTGTTTCTCTTCGTAGTTTTTATTTACGTCTCTCTGGTGGATAATGATCACAGCTATCTGCTTATGTGTTTGTTGGCTGCTTGAGTGTCGTAATTGAGTGTCGTACAAGTCCTTTATCAATTTTAAAATTAGATTATGTATTTTTGATGAATTTTTGTGGGGGACCAGCCTCCCCCAAACTGAATGGATCTAAGGGGCGGCTGTGTAATTGAGGGGTAAATTAAAGAGACATCAGACAAAATGAAGCATGCAAGGGCTCACCTCTCGGTCCTGACTTGAAGAGCCAGGTCTGCGCAGAGCGAAGCGGAAATGTAATCCCCCGAGTGTCTATAACCTAGGGCATGCAGGCGACCGGACGCACATGCAGAACAGGAGGGGGCTGTGCGGTCAGCATACACGCAACAGGAGGGGTCGCGCTGGGCTGTACACACAATAGGAAGAGGCACACATGTGACAGGAAAGCGTATAGGTAACAAGATGGAAGGACTTTAGAGTCAAGATGGCAGCCTAACCTTGGTTGTCTGACTTGGCTTGACCTTAGGTGTCTTGGGCTCTCCTTCCGGGGAACAATCCACTATCCTTCTCAGAAGGGAGTGGGCCCTCCTTAGGGTGGGACAGACAATAGGGTCTGATTGCCTGAGATGACTGACAGCCTTCAGAGGTAACCTTCAAGCAGATGACCTCCCAGTGTATAGTCAGTGACCACGTGTTTGCAAGCAGCACTTTAAATTTGGCATTATTATGGGGGGACATCGTGGGGAATAACTTATACTTAGGAGAATATGAATGAGATCTATCTCCAACCCACGAACATGAAGGTTTCCTCCATGGGAGCCTTGGCCTCCCAGACTCCTTAACGTTGAGAGTTTGTCCACATACACTCTCTTCCCAGATCTGTTTCCCACAAGTTTTCTATATTTTTTCAGGTATGTCAGACCCAAAGATTTTGTTCTATCAGCAGATATGAGTATATTTTCTTAAAATACCCCTATGCTAATGAATTTTCAGCCGTTTTTATGTACGACCCTTAACTTTTTGTTTTATCCCTGAATACAAATTAAAATTCACCCTTTTTATTATAGTTCTATGCATTTTCACAGTATACAGTCATCACCACAATTAAGACACTATTTCCATTTTCTAAAAAAAGTTTCCTCGTAACCTTGTAGCCAGTCTCATCCCTTTACTTCCAGTCCTGACAACCACTGGTCTGATGTTTATCCCTTTCCCAGAATATCAGAGAAATGGAATCATACAGTATGTAGGTAGACATGTCAGTCTGCCTTCTTTCACTTAGTCTAATGCTCCTGAGATTCGGCCTTGTAATTACATGTTATCAGTCGTTCCTTTTCTCTTGCGAAATAGAAGCTCATCATACACGTGTGCCTCATCCACTAGTCATGCATGGTGACTATTTCATGCCTTTTTTTTTTTCCCTAGAATCGAGTCATTTGAGTAACTTTGTATTGACAGGATAAGAATTTTTAAACTTCCAGAGAAAAAACGTTTACCTATCAATAGAGATTTATGAAAGATGCATAGACCACAAGATAGTTTTCTCCTCTTGTTGAAAACCACTCAGAAAGTCTTTTCCTTTTCTCCCCTTTGGCTGTAGGTATCAATTGGCACGTCCGGCCACCTGTATCAGGACTGCCTACTCTTGGCAAAACACCTTGCAACAAGGAGCTTCATTTTAACACTTCCATTGCTAACTTGGTCATCCTTCGTGGCAAAGACGTGCAAAGTGCAGATCTGGGTAAGCTGAAGTTCAGACGCACATTTTACGTAGATGATGATAAAGGATCCTTGTCTTTGTTCTTGAGGGAAGAAAATGATAACTGTGTTTTAATGGCAAAAGGGAATAAAGCCATTATTTCAGGGAGTGTGTGATTGGAAACCAAGGTAGAAGTGGTTTACACAAGACAAGAGTTGAGTTATTTCTGCTCCACACCTGGTGCCTCTGCAGTTCGCCCTGTGCTTTGTCCTTGTAGTTCAGGACACCTGCTTGCCTTCCAGCCATCCAGGAACAAGTAAAGCAGGGTGCACTTCCTCCTCCCGACCGCACCTGCCACCCCTGCATTGCCGTCCTATTGCTGTGTCATGACTCATGCTTGGAAGCCATGAGCTGAATTACAATTTGGGGGCTCTGTCATTAAGCAAGGAGAACAGGTTTGCAGAGCAACTAGTGGTCCATGTGACAAGAATCTTCCTATAAAATTGACAGGGAGTGGAAAAAAAAGATTTCTCTTTGTACATTACAAGACTTTACCGCAAAGTGAAGAGAACCTCAGACTGGGATCCCATTCTTGGGGCCCACATATCAGATAAGGGTTTAATATCTAGAATAGATAAAGAAGTCCCACATCTTCACAAGGAAACGGCAAACAACCTCATTGAAAACAAGACAAAGATTTGAAGAGCTATTTCACCAAAGATAAACAAATGGCCATAAAACGATGCTTCATTTTATGAAACCCAAACCCTCTCACCTGGGGTCAATTCTGACTTCCAACGAGCTATGTAGCACTTCCAAGGGCTTATAAATTGTTCTTTTTGGTAAATCTTTACAGGAGCAGACAGCTTCCATGTTCCTCCCTCAGAGCAGCGAGTGGGTGTGAACTGCTAACTTTGTGGTTCGCAGTCCAGTGCGTACCTGACAGCACCCCAAGGTCCCTTTCATTAGCCATTAGGGAGAGGCAGATCAGAACCACAATGAGGTACCACCTTACTCCCAGAGGATGGTTACAAAAGTCCTTTTTTTTTTTTAATTAGAACACCGTCGGTGAAGCTCGGAGGACCTAGACATTCATCTGTGTTAGTAGAAATGCAAACTGGGACAGCCACTGGGGGAGAGTGTGGTGATTCCTTAAGAAGTAAAACATCATAAAATGATTTTAAAATAAAAAAAAAGAAGTTAAACATAGAGCTGGCCTATGACCAAGGAATGCCACTCCTAAGTGCAAGCCAAGGAGACCTGAAAGTAGCGACACAAGCACACGTGCGCCACGTTGGTTGCAGCGCTGTTCACAACAGGCGGGACAAGCTCCATGTCCAACCACAGGAAAGGGGTTCAATAAGTTACGATAGAGTCGTATGAGGGACATTTAAAGATGACTTATATTTTTGACGTGGAGGAAAGTTCACAGCCTAGCAGTGAATGAAAAATGCAAAGCACAGAAGCAGGCATGTAAATTTACATACAGAAAGAAAGTCAACAACAACATTCATTGTGGTCATCATCTTCAGCAGTTAAAGTGACCTTTAAAATTTCTTAATCCTTTAGTTTTGGGTTTTTTTTCCTAAATGGTGTGAATTATTATAACTTTCCCCTAATGAACACAGATTAATCCAAAGAAGCTAGTTTTTCCGGTGATGTGACCCCACGTACAGCACAATGCAACCCTGCCTGGCCCTTCCTCATTTGCACCTCCTGCTCCTTCTGTTAGAGCCCCTTGTCACAGCCGCGGTGTCTCTCCATCTGACGAAGGCCTGCCTTTTTCCTCTTGTGTTCTAGGGGGATTTAAAGATCCAGCCCTCTATACTTCCTGGTTAGCGCCTGCTGATGCTTTTAATGCATGGAAAACTCAACGAGCCTTCAACAAATATGAGAAGTCTGCCACATTGGTCAGCAACAGCCAGTTCTTAGTAAAACCACTTGATCTGATTGTGGGCAAAGCATGGAATATGTTTGCTTCAAAGTAAGTAGAGTGTTAGTCTCCAAACCTTTCTTTCTGAGTTTCGCAGACAATGTAAATACCAGGTAAGATCTAGAGTAAGAACGGTTCCTACAGCCTCAGTGTGGATTCGTTGGCATCTTACTTAGGCCATGGTTACTCCTCTGTACAGTGGGTCATAACTAGGAGACCGTGTGCTGGGGAGTCTATTGGATTAAAATGTACAAACACATTAGACAGCACCAGTCTAGTACATAATTGCTTAGAATTATTATGACTGATTATCATACTAACATTTCAGCAGCAGGAATAGGAGTATTGGTTAATGGGAAGATTCCAAGCCAAATGAAATGAACATCGAAATCTTATTCCCAAATAAGATCCACGGGAGGGTGAACGAGCTGCTGCCTTGCTCAGTAAGAAATTTCTCTTCAGCTTTCCTGGACAAGAAGAAATGCTTTCTCAGATTTGTTGACCTGTGCCGCCATTACTTGATGCCAAAACAAGCACATGAGAGGCGTCCCTGTGTGCCTGGAGTTGGATTGATAGGTTTCCAAGCAGTTCACATTGAACCCAGTCACTTTCTATGGGGTGGAGAACGGGCTGGGATACAACCAGATCAGGACATGCTGCTGCTGCTGCTGCTTTTTACCCCCAAAAAATTCCTTTTTATTTTTTTTAGGGGCTCATACAACTCTTACCACAATCCATACATACATATATCAATTGTGTAAAGCACATTTGTACATTCATTGCCCTTTTTTCCCCAGTTTTATTGGCACATAATCCACATCATACAATTCATCGTTGAGTCATGCCAAGAATTGTACAATCATTATCACAATCAATTTCAGAACACTTTCTCCCCCCCATGACTAAATCGCCTTTAAAATGAGCTGAATAATTACATTCAGTTCTAGTGCCCTCTTCCTCCCGGCTTCACTGTTTACTCCTGAAACCCCCTCACCCTCCCCCTCACCCTACATCCCCTACCAACCCGTGCATCGGTTATTATCTCCATGCATCCACTCCTTCTGTGCTTCACCAACTGGTAAACCCAGCAGGAACAATAAAGAACAAAAATGAAATGGTAAGGATAAAACAATAGCAATATAAAGGTAAAATACCACAATGAGCAAGAAAGAAAAGACCTCCACAATATTTAAAAAGCCAGAAGCAAGCAAGAGATCCTTGCACCTAGAACAAAATCAGGTTGGGTCTAGAGCAGCGGTTCGCAACCTGTGGGTCACGACCCCTTTGGGGGTCGAATGACCCTTTCAATGGGGTCCCTGATTTATAACAGTAGCAAAATTACAGTTATGAAGTGGCAAGGAAAATAATTTTATGGCTGGGTGGTCACCACAACGTAAGGAACTATATTAAAGGGTGGCAGCATGAGGCAGGTTGAGAACCACTGGTCTAGAGGAAGGTCAACTGGCCAAGTATCACGTTTGATCTGGCCTAGTCAGGGTAGTGATCTGTGTTTGATTGACAGTCAGGCTGTTCCACGCCTTGCCTGGGGCTGGAGCGGATCTGCCAGGGGCTTCATCTGACTAGATACTCTGCAGATGGGTTTTTAGCTCCCACTGTCCTCCACAGACGTCCGTAAATTAGATGTTCACAATTTAAGCTCTGACACTTTTTCCTTCATCATATTTGAATTGTGTTACTGTCATCTTTGGATCACACAGGCTGATCTGCTTCTTCCACGTGGACTTAATTGACTCCTCACTCAGATGGCTGCTTTTTTGAATAAAAGCCTTTAAGACCCCAGACACTATTCCGACGGATCGCTGGGCACCATCTGCTCTCTTCCCCACACTTTGCTGCAGCACCCTTATCTTCAGCGATCATTTCATGAAGGGCAGTATCCAGCAGGGCCTTGCTATCAGAAGTAACTCTTCTTGTATTGGGGCTAGAGTTAAGTAGGCACCCAGGCTCCATCTGCTTGTCTATGGAATATGTATGACTGAGGTTTACTTTGGCAGTTGTCTTTTGACAAAAGAGAACCTCCATGCGACCCATTACATTAGGACCAGCAGCAAACCAACAGCAAATAAACAAACAAACAAAGAGAAAAATAACAACAACAAAACTAAAGGCAGGAAAACAGGAACCGATATAAACAAAAAAGTACAACATTGTCAATCATTCCCCCCTCCCTGGGGTAAAAGGCAATTGCACCGATGACCGCCGTTTTCCCAATGACACAGCACTCTGGACACCGTGGGGATGAGGGGTCTGCACGTACAGATCCACCTTGGACCGCAGGATGTTGTCCTGCGTAGTCCTGTCTCCCATTCTGTTGAGCTGTGTGTACCCTAAGTGTGAGGCTTAGCACCAGGGGGAAACTTCCTGGATCCATTCTGCCATGAGCAGTTCCTTACCCAACATCAAAACCTGTCACGTCACCACAAGGAGGGTATCGAGGTGCTAAATACATAGTGATTCTGGTCCCTTTCCCGTGGACATCCCCCCAGCTGGAGGTTCCCCCCAAGGTCCAGTGACTGCCACTTCCACAGTCCTGGGGCGACCCCTCTCTGTTCCCTCTCCCTTCCAAAGACCGCAGTCCTCAGCCCGAGGGGGCAGGCACTGCAGGGCAGGGCTTAGTTCATTCACCCGGACCTCTAGGTTAAGTCCTTCTGGTGTAGCCCTACTTTATGCCACGCGCCTGCACAGTCAGCGTCCAAGGGTCCACGGTCATCATGCTGTTCAGTCCATAGCATGGCTCACCGAGAGTTGGGTAGAAGTGTATTCATAGAGTCTACCCAGGCACATAAAATCTAGTCCATTGTCCCCCTAAGTTTCCTACAGTGCATGTTTAGTACCCCTTCTTGATGTGAGGCTACTTTTCCTCTATTACCCACCAGACTCACCAACAGTCTGTCAGTGTCTCCTCCGAAATGTGGACGTTTCCCTCCCCTGCTCTTGGCTTGGTTTTCCAGCCAGGATTTCCACTCAATCCTATGGGGGACCCCTTGATTTGCCCCAGCCTTGTCTCGATGTTCTATAGCCGCAAGTGGATGGTCATCTCTCATTTTCCCCCTCTTGAGGGAGTGACCCCAAACAATGGGAGATCTCCTCCTTCAAGGTGGCTCTTGGGGAGTGCACAACAGGGAGGTGATGTGTGGTTCATGGCCGGTAGGTAGCCTTCTCCCCTTTTGTTCAGTCATTGCCCCTAAGATTTGTTTAATTGACGTTAGTGGACTCATACAATACTTGTCTTTTTTGATTGACTTACTTCACTCAGCATAATGGTTTCTCGGCCCTTCCGTGTCATGTGGCGTTTCATGCTTTCATCACTAGTTTGTAGGGATGCATAATAGTTCGTTGTGTGCACGCACCATAGCTTCGTTGTCCATTCTCCCACTGTTGGCCATTTGGGCTGCTTCCAGTTTCTTGCTATTGTGAACTGTGCTGCTACGAACATGGGAGAGCACACAGTCACTCATGGTGTGGCTCTTATATTTCTTTGGGGTACATGCCTATTACTGGTATTGCTGGATCATACGGGATTTCAATTCCCAGTTGCTTTAAGTATCGCCATGATGTTTCCCACAGTCGCTGTATGTATTTACAAATCCACCGAAAATCTCTCCACATCCTCTCTAGCATTGTGGTTTTAATCTGCATCTCCCTGACAGCTAGTGATCGTGAGCATTTTTTCGTGTGTACTTCATTTTTGGTGAACTGTCTGTTCATGTCTTTTTCCCATTTCTTAACTGGGGCTTCATTTTCTTCTCATGTGACTCTCGTGGATGCTAAAGGGATGTAAGAGAATGTAAGGACCGATTCTTGCCTTAAAAACTGAACGGGTTCCAGAGGGTACTATCTGCAAGGAGAAAACTTATATACAAAAGAGACAGAAAAGTTAGGGTGCGGTGGACACTGCAGTAAGACACTCCAGGGTGCGGAGCATTTTAGGGGCAGGCTTAGATATACACAAGGGACAGGTCACAGTTTGAAGGTTTACAAAGAGCCATTAACACATCAGCCAAGTTCTTCATCGAGGAGAGGACAGGATGAGACTGGGAACACGAAGTAACTAATAAGTGTGCAGCTTCAGTCAGGGAACCAGAGGCAACTGTCCATTTTCTCAGGTGGAGAGACAGGCCAGCCAGTGGTTCCTTAGCTCCCATGGCTGAGCCGTGGGCGTTTTCTCATCGGCCATGAACCGTGGAAGGTGGTGGTCCTGTCCCATTACCCACGGGGCAAACAACTTTGTTCCTACCAAGGGACAGGAAACCTGATAAACTGGAACGTTGTGAATCTTTCAGGCAAGCAATCAAGGGAACAGAAAGCTCTGAGGAGATTGTGGGTTAGCTTTGGTTCTAGACCACTGCTCTAAAGTGAATATGCCAGCCAAGGAGTCATACAAAGTGTTTGGTTGCCCAGTACATATAAAAGTTGTATTCACACTATATTGGTGGTATTAGGAGTTCAACATTTGAGGTGGTGCGGCAGACTTTGAAGGGATTCTGCAATATCTTAATATTCATCAGCAGGAAAAGGATTGTTTATTGTGTGATATGAAAGGTTATTCCTTCAGTTGACATTTTTTAGTTATATTTTCTGTTTTGTTTTTCCACTAGAGCCTACATCCATCAATACACAAAATTTGGAATTGAAGAAGAGGACTTCTTGGACAGTTTTTCTTTGTTAGAGCAGGTCATTTCCAGTTACTGTAACCTCTGATCTTGAACTGAAAAACTTATTGTTAATACCATTTCTTTAAGGTTTTCAATGTCTTATTTGTTAAAGTAACAGTGGAATGCTGGTTTCATTTTGCATACTAGACCCCAAAAAAAGGAGGGACATATTTTTATTAGAAAATAATATGTTTTCAGTGAAAACATCTTCTAGTTACTTTACATTTTTAAGGGGGGAAAATTGGTTCTTCTACAAACAATATTAGAAACCCTTTGCTGAACTGTTGAGACTCGTATCTGGAATAGCCAAGAAAAAAGAATATTCCATTTTGCCCTCATATTCCTAAATCATCCCTCTTTTCTGAAAAAGAAAATTCTTTAAATATAAAGTAAACCTCTACAGCAAAATTTTAAGCTAAGAAATTCCAATTATGTACATAAATATATAAATGTATTTATCTTTAAAGTGCATGCTTTGAGCCACGAGAGGGAGCTGTTGTCAAAAGCTACAACAAATATCTGAAAGTAAAAAGTCATAAAAGTTTTTTTCAAAAAAAAAAAAGATTTTTTTCTACATAAGCAACTATTTAAGAAAAGAATGTCAGGATTTTTATAATAAATATATGTCATGTTTAAATACAAAAGCAACTGAAGTTTCACTTTGTTTTCTTTTCTGACATTTTTTGAGCAGCAGAAAATTGGGACAGGTTTTCTTTTAGATCTTGGAATGCCAGAGCAGAAATTTTACTCAACTATTGGTTTACAGTGGCTCCAGCTGATTTGGAATGTGGTTATATGTTTTACAGTAAAGAAGGTAAAAGTAGAGGGGGAGGGGGAGGGGAAAAAAAAAAAGAACGTAACACATCCTGGCTCACCGAGCCCTGAGGACAATGTTTCTGCTCAGAGCAGCAATGCACAGAGACGACCACAGATAGGAACTGGAAATACAGAGAATCCAGGGCGGATGAGCCCTACAGGACCAGTGGTGTGTTAGGCGAAACTGGGAAAGTAGAGGGGGAGGGGGAGGGAAAAAAAAAAAAGAACGTAAAAGCTTCTACCCAAGGCTCACCATCAGTGCTTGAAACTGACACACACAAAAGGGGGCTTGAGTCAAAAAGAAAAAACACAAGTTTGCAGGAGAATAATGTTTTTCAATAAAACATCCCATGCACTGTATTAACAAACGTAAAATGGGAAACACATAGGATCACTTGCCCTTTCTGCCAGATCTACTAGTAGTGACTTCTATTTTTATATGGAAAAATGATAGTTCCCAACTTCACTGGTTTCTTCCTTTTCATTCCATATGGAAATGATTACCTTTTTTGCTGTTGTTCTTATCAACTGTTGCTATGATTTAAAATACTGAACCCTATCTTACTTCTAAGGAATGCACCACGGGGTCTGTTCAGCAACTAAAGGCACACCCCACTGCTGCATTTTGTTAACCCAAGTTTACTGAAAAAGAGTTTTGATACAATTTTTTACAAAACAAAGTTTAAAGTAATTGGGAAACACTGCTAAGATCCAAAACGGAACATTTTCCCAGACAGACCCAGTGTAAATAAAAACCTGCAGCCGAGTCCCCGCAGGAGTACCGCTGCTTCTGAGGGACCTTGCTGTTTCCAGAAAGACATTTGAGAAGGGGCTTCCGAAGCACCCAGGAGGACATGTATGTTTGCAGTTTGGAGGCTCATGGAATCAATTGCTGGTCAACAACAGAAGTAAATCCCAGCTTTACACTGAGCTCTGGGCCTGTTTAATCTCTTCGTAACAGCATGGGAGCAAAACCTCTTCTTATGATTCACAGTGGCATTACTAGGTTTGTGCGATGCTTACATATTTGGAAGCTTGTTATAAACATTCGTATGGGAAATAACTTTTTTCCCTGGTCAATGTGGAGTATTACCTTAACTTTTGCCATTAGAGTACAGGCTTGAAGTTTTACCCAAGAAAGCCAACGCCAGAGCTTCACGAGAAGCCCTGGTGTCGGCAATGACTCTGCTTTGACCTGTGTGGAGCCAATGGCCCCCCAGTCAAGACCACATGAAACAAGAAGTTTCTGGGCAGACAAATCCAGAATGCTTTGAAAATAAGCTTTCTGAAATGGTTGGGTAACTG
>NW_022111358.1:14563556-14565570 GCF_000313985.2 Echinops telfairi
CAACTTCACTGGTTTCTTCCTTTTCATTCCATATGGAAATGATTACCTTTTTTGCTGTTGTTCTTATCAACTGTTGCTATGATTTAAAATACTGAACCCTATCTTACTTCTAAGGAATGCACCACGGGGTCTGTTCAGCAACTAAAGGCACACCCCACTGCTGCATTTTGTTAACCCAAGTTTACTGAAAAAGAGTTTTGATACAATTTTTTACAAAACAAAGTTTAAAGTAATTGGGAAACACTGCTAAGATCCAAAACGGAACATTTTCCCAGACAGACCCAGTGTAAATAAAAACCTGCAGCCGAGTCCCCGCAGGAGTACCGCTGCTTCTGAGGGACCTTGCTGTTTCCAGAAAGACATTTGAGAAGGGGCTTCCGAAGCACCCAGGAGGACATGTATGTTTGCAGTTTGGAGGCTCATGGAATCAATTGCTGGTCAACAACAGAAGTAAATCCCAGCTTTACACTGAGCTCTGGGCCTGTTTAATCTCTTCGTAACAGCATGGGAGCAAAACCTCTTCTTATGATTCACAGTGGCATTACTAGGTTTGTGCGATGCTTACATATTTGGAAGCTTGTTATAAACATTCGTATGGGAAATAACTTTTTTCCCTGGTCAATGTGGAGTATTACCTTAACTTTTGCCATTAGAGTACAGGCTTGAAGTTTTACCCAAGAAAGCCAACGCCAGAGCTTCACGAGAAGCCCTGGTGTCGGCAATGACTCTGCTTTGACCTGTGTGGAGCCAATGGCCCCCCAGTCAAGACCACATGAAACAAGAAGTTTCTGGGCAGACAAATCCAGAATGCTTTGAAAATAAGCTTTCTGAAATGGTTGGGTAACTGTATACCAGGCTATCCCTAAAACGTTCTCTCTCAGAGACGGGATACCTGTTCGATGGGTAGGAAATACAGTGCAAACTTAATCTGCTTCTAATTTTGAAGTTTTTTTTAAACGTACCCCTTTTTTTTTTTTTACCAGATGGCTCCCATATCCCATTTGTGCTTTCTAAAGAGTTCTGTCCTCTAAGCTGTAGATGCTGTTTCTTGATTCCCTCTTCTAACTCTGGGCTTATCCTTCCCTCTGACCCACTCTGCAACATAGTTCTTTCTTGTTTTTAAACATCCTTTCACTTAGGATTGACTAAATATACCCAAAACTCCATTATCAAACCATTCATTCATTTATTCCACCAATTACTTCCCAGTGCTTAATATACACCAGACACTGAGAAGGGGGTTAGGGAGGTAGAGATGAAAGCTGTGTTGTCTAAATGAAGAAGCTTCCAATGTAGTTGTTGCCTTGAATGTTTGATGCTGTCATTTTGGCTGCCTAATTATTGCTTAACTTACCCATATCCATGTTCATTTTTTTAAACAGAATAATATGATCCAAGAAAAATAATTTAATTGGAAACTCTATAGTCTTGACCTCAGATTTGTCGGAAACATGTCCTTGTTTCCTCTGGAGACTTATTTTGGAGGATAACATACCAATGATTTTTCTTGTGACCACCATGTTTATCACACTTGAATTTCTGTCCAGAATTTTGTTTTAAGCGTGCTCCATATGTTTCTATCTTACTCTTATCTCCCCAAGTCGAAGACTTGGCAGTCAGTTCTTTTCTTACTCTGCAACCTACCTACCAAATAGGGCATTACCTACTCATTTGTCTTTTTGGTAAGCAATCCTTACACGTGGTCATCTGTATCAATCACTTAGAGTCTTATGGATTTTAGGAATGAGTGCTGGAAACTCTGGCCTGACATTTTTGGCTAAATAAATTCCTGCTCCTACACCCTGAACTGAGGCACTGCCGGCCATATTCATAGATGGAATCCCATTCCAAAAAGGAGGGCTGCCTGCATAAGTTAAGATAAGCAATGCAAATATATGAGGTGTCTGGAGGAGCCTATGTAGGGAGTCCCCTAGACTATTTAGGAGACAGTATGGCTTCCAGCTCTGGAAAAGTAGGAAAATAGAAAGTTCCAGGGTGGTGAGTAAATCGGAGG
>NW_022111358.1:14565670-14569625 GCF_000313985.2 Echinops telfairi
GGGAGGTAAGGGAACTAGTGTCCCCAAAGAACTGTCAATAACTGACAGAAATTTCAGACAAAAGACGGGCTTTTTATGAATTATGGATTTTATAGGCATGGGAAATTTGGATAATGAATAAAGATTACCAAAGAAAATTGTTGCTTTTGAATTATGGTTTTGTGAAGAAGAATGAGCGTACCATAGACTTCCACGTGTCTGTCAGTTCACAGCACTGTGGTGGCTTTTGTGTTTCTATAACGCTAGAAGCTATGCCATCATTATTTCAAGTAACAGTGGGGTCACCCATAGGACACAGTTTTCTTCTTTTTTTTTTAAGAGAGAGTTTTATTTTATTTTTTTAATCGTTTTATTAGGGGCTCATACAACTCATCACAATCCATACGTACATCAATTGTGTAAAGCACATTTGTACATTCATTTCCCTCATCATTCTCAAAGCATTTGCTCTCCACTTAAGCCCCTGGCATCAGCTCCTCATTTTTCCCCCTTCCTCCCTGATGAACCCTTGATAATTTAGAAATTATTTTGTAGCACACAGTTTTCACTGGAGCTTCCAGACTAAGATAGACTATGAACAAGGGCCTGCCAATACACTTCTAAAAATAAGTCCAAAAGGCCAGTGAAAACCTTATGCATAGAGCAGACCACTTCAATACAGTGCCGGACAATGGGGCGCTCAGGGAAGTATTGCCGCCTCAAAGTAAAGACAACCTGAAGGATGCGGATCGGAGTAACTCTTCTGAGCACGTTTGCGGATGTGACATGACTCAAAATGAGAAGAAACAGCTGGAACTGCTAATAATCAAGAATGTGGAATGTCTGAAGTATGAATACAGGAAAATTGGAAGTCTTCAAAAATGAAATGGAATACCATCAAGACCTGGTCCTTAGGCAATCATGAGCTGATAAACACTCCTATAGTCTGCTATGCCGGAAATGATCGCGTGAAAGGCAGTAGTATAGTCAAACCCAAAACCAATCTCAACTGCCATCAAGTTGATTTTTGGTGACCTTACAGGACAGAGTAGACCTGCCCCTGTGAGCTTCTGAGACTATAAATCCTTATGGAAGTAGAAAGTCTCATCTTTCTTTCACGCAGTGGCTGGTGTTTTAGAACTGCTAACCTTATGGTTAGTAGCCTCAAGTGTAACCCACTACACCATCCTCAGGGCTCCTTAGATGGCATCACAGTCGTCAAAACATTTCAAGATCTATCTTGAAATCCAACACTGTCAGTGATAGGCCAGTAGTAATGCAACTACAAGGAAGACCGGTTAAACTGACTCTCAGTTTACGGATCAACCACTAAAGCTCACCATGAAGAAACTAAAGTAAAAGAGCTGAATCAAAGATTTCAAAGGGTGATTCAAGATGAAGTATTATAATGAGAGATGTAAAGACCTGGGGTTAGAAAACCGAAAAAGAAAAAACGTGCTTGGCATTTCTCACGCTAAAAGGATTGAGGACTTCATTTGCAATCTGAAATGGATCAAATATACAATAAAGATGCATTGATAATGATTGATGATTGTTACGGTAAAGTTGGAAACAGGGGGGATTGATATAGCTGATGACCTTTCTGATAGAAGCCACACAGGAAATTGCATGATACAATTTCGCAATAACCTTGTTCTTGGAAATCTTCTTTTCAATGCCACAATGGCAACTGCACACGTGGACCCTGCCAGGTGGAATACACAGGACTCAGGTTGACTACATCTGTAGAAAGAAGAGGCGATGGAGGAGCGCAATAGCCTTCAAGGCAAGACAAAGGGGTTGGCTGAGGACGAGACCACAAATTGATTATAAGCAAGTTCAAGTTAAAGCTGAAGAAATTTAAAGCAAGTTGAAGTATGTCAATGAGTATATCCCATCTACATTTAGAGACGATCTCATGAATAGATTGGATGCACTGAACACTAATGACTGAAGACCAGAAGAGTTGTGGGATGACATATATAAAGAAAGCCAAAGGTTAAAAAGGCAGGAAAGAAAAAACAAAATGCATGTCAGAAGATTATCTGAAACTTGCTGTTGGACATAGAGTACCTAAAGTAAAAGAAAGAAATGATGAAGAAAAAGAGCCGAACACAAGATTTCAAAGGGTAGTTCAAGATATAGTATTATAATGAAAGATGTAAAGACCTGGACACAAGGATCAACCTAGAACCCCCTCTCAGGAGGACGAATAACAAAAAAGTGGGCAAGGGGCAATGGAGGGCAATGTAAGATATGGAAAAAATAATCTATAACTTATCAAGGGTTCGTGAGGGATGGTGGGCTGGGGAGGGAGGGGGAAGAAAGGGGGAGCTGATATCAGGGGCTCAAGTGGGAAGAGAATGCTTTGAAAATGATGATGGCAAAAAAAATGATGATGGCATGTGTGCAAATGTGCTTGACACATTGGAGGAATGTATGGATTGTGATAAGAGATGTAAGAGCCCCAATAAAAGTATTTAAAAAAAAAAAAAGACCTGGAGTTAGAAAACTGAAAAGGAAAAAAACGTGCTCACCATTTCTCACGCTAAAAGGATCGAAGAAAGAGAAAGCCTGAGTTGTAATATTGAAGGATTCTGTGTGCAAATTATTGGAAGATGCAGCAAGCATCAAAAGAAAATGTTAGGAATATACAGTCACTATACCAGAAAATAATGGGCATGTGTTCAACAATTGTAAGGGGCAGCATATGTTCAAGAACTGATGGTACTGAAGGCATTGGTGGAAAAGACTCCAAGAATGAAAGAATAGCACTCGTGATGTTTCAACAAAAGATGCCACGCTGGAAGCACTCACTCTTCTGAGCCAAGACATTGGGAAGACAGCTACCTGGCCAACCAATTAAAACTCACTGCCATCCAGGCGGTGCAGACTCATAGGGCCCAAGAGAACAGGGTAGATCTGCCCCTGTGACTTCCAAGACTGTAACTCTTTGTGGGAGTAGAAAGCCCTGTTTTTCTTCTGAGGAGTGCACTGATGGTTTCGAACTGCTGACCTTGTGGATCACAGCCCAATGCATAACCACTACCCCACCAGAGCTGGTAACCAATTGAAAAAATAACCATATTTTTGCTCATTTTTAAGAAAGTTGATCCAACTGAATGCAGATATGATTGAATATCTCTCAGTATCATACATAAGACAATTTTTGCTGAAGAGAATTTAAAAATTATTCCAGCAGTACCTCAACAGGGAACTGCTAGAAATTCAAGCTGGATTCAGAAGAGAATGTGGAACAAGGGATATCGTTGCTGTATCAGATGGATCTTAATTGACAGCAGAGAAAGATGTTGGTTTTATTGACTTGACTATGCAGACCTTAGACTGTGTGGATCCCATTCTGAATGGGAATTCTCGAACGCTTGTGCTCATATGGAACCTGCGCGTGGAACAAGAGGTCATCATTTAAACAGAGCACAGAGATGTTGTGTGGTTTAAAATCAGTAAAGGTGTGCATCGGTTGTACCTCCTCTCACCATACTTATTCAATCTGTGTGCTGAATAACCTGAGCAGCCGGGTTGTATACAAAGGAGTGTGCAGCACGAGGACTGGAGGAAGCTTCATTAACTTGTGATGTACACATGACACAACCTTACTTGCTGAAAGGACTTGAAGCACTTGTTGGTGAAGATCAGACTACAACCTTCAGTCGGGATTACACCTCACTGTAAAGAAAACCCAAAACTCCTTAGAACTGGCCCGATAAGCAGCATCATGATTAATGGAGAAACTACTGACGTTGTCACGGGTCTCACTGAACTTGGATTCAGTCATTGCCCATGAAAGCCGCCACCAAGAAATACAATGACATCCTATCGGGCAAATCTGCAAAGGGTCTCTTTCAAGTGTTAAAGCCTGCCACTTTGAGCATTAAGTGCTCCTGATGTAAACCACAGTAGTTTTTAAAAATTATTTTATTGAGGGCTCGCACAATTCTCATCACAATCCATACAT
>NW_022111358.1:14571395-14572825 GCF_000313985.2 Echinops telfairi
TCCAGATGTTATATCTTTTGGTAGCTGGGCACCATCAGCTTTCTTCACCACCTTTGCTTATGTTCACATTTTTCTTCAGCAATCGTGTTGGGAAGGTGTGCATCCTGGAATGCCAATTTAATAGAACAACGTGTTCTTGCAATGAGTAAGTGCTTGAGAGATCACAGTAGTTTTCATCGCCTACATGCTTGATAAAGCCGGACAAGGAAGACTAAATACCTGATGTCTTTGGATGACGGTGTCTGTGAAGAATATTAAATATGCCACAGACTGTTTGGAAGTACAGCCACAAATCTCTGTAGAAGTGAGGGCGGTAAGACTGTGACGTGTGCTTTGGGCACGCTGTCAGCAGAAGGACCAGTCCCTGGAGAAGGGTCCACAAACGGGAAGCTCCTCAAGAAGCAGAACTGACACCGTGGCTGCACCCGGGGCTCACCCACAGTGAGGAGGGGCAGCGAGGCCGGCCGGCCCGGGCAGTGCCTTACTCTCCTGTACACAGGACAGGGTCGTTATGAATCGGAACTGACTCAATGGCACCCCAAAGCAACACGTTTCTTTGGCTTGCTTTTATTTTTAAAAAACTAAAATGGAACAAAGCAAGGAACTTTACAAACACAAGCTCAAGATCAAATAATGATTTTTAAAAGGCGATTGCTAACCCTTGGAGACAATTGGTAGGCATGTCAGATGAGTGAAAAGGTGGTAACAGGGGATGCAGGTCTATCTTTGCCAGGTAACCCATCATATACCACGCTAGCTGCTGTGTGGACTTACTCCCATTTCATAGAAACACCTGAAGTACAGGGTAGAATTGGCCCGTTCGGTTTCCAAGACTGGATGGATATTGGTGGGCCTCACTTCGGAGGTGCCTCTGTGGGGATTTTAACAGTCAACTTGTTGGTCGGTATTCCAATGCTAAATCATTTGTGCCATGAAGGCTCCAGGTTCAGAGGCAGAAATTAAGACTAACCTTGGAACCCTGGTGGCAATGTGAGTTAGGCACTGGTCTGCTAACAGGTTTGTGGTTCACACTCAATAACCACTTCATGGGAGAAAGATGAAGCTGTTTGGTCCCGTAGAAATTTATAAACTCTGGCCGGCCCCACAATGAGACACGACATCCCTCACTGACCCATAGCCCTACAAGTGACAACACTGGAGACGGAGTGTGGGAATTGTGCCCGATCTGATCCCACCACACCAAGGCAAAACACTTAGGGCGTGCAACAGAGCAGCAAGGGGAACAGAGCAATTAAGTCCCCAGGGAATACCAAAAATAGACCTTGGGGCCAGGGCTTGGCACCCCATCGGACTTGACCGGACAACACTCCTAAACGCCAACAAACAGTCCTTGAACTAACTACAAGTTTTTCTTTTCTGTTGTTGTGTTGTTTTTTTTGTCATTGGCTTTTTGTTGTTTTCTTTTGTTG
>NW_022111358.1:14573983-14578602 GCF_000313985.2 Echinops telfairi
AAAATAATAATAAATTATCAAGGGTTCATGAGGGAGTGGGGGGAAAATGAGGAGCTGATGTCACGGGCTTAAGTGGAAAGCAAATGTTTTGAGAATTAGGGTAATGAATGTACAAATATGCTTTACACAATTGATGTATGTATGGATTGTGATAAGAGTTTTATGAGCCCCCAATAAGATTTTTTAAAAATTTATAAACTCAAAAACCAAACTCACCTCCATTGAGTCGATACCAACTTACTGACCCTATAAAACAGGGAAGACCTGCCTTTGTGGGTTTCCAACATGGTTAACTCTGTATAGGATTAGAAAGCCTCATCAGAGTGGCTGGTGGCTTTGAACTGCTGATGTTATGGTTAGTGGCCCAATGCCTAACCACTACCAGGGCTTACAGTCTGGAAAATACTAGATAGAGTCACTTGCTCGGAGTCGGAACTGACTCGATGACAGTAGGGTTATTTGTTCAGGAGGCAAGGGAGGGTGGGTTGGGGCCTTATTTTCTCTACGGTCTTCTAATGAATATATCCAGTTTATCACTAAAGGTATCTAAATGTATATGGACGAAGGCTTTTGTGTGTGGAAGAACTTTTTCCATCTACCTACAGATAAGGGATGCGTTTCCTGGTCAGATGGATTCTTCAATTCGAAGAAGAAAATGAAAAACATCAGAAATTTCTCATCTCGACATTTTCTTAAAAAGCACTTATTTTCTCTTCTGCCAAGCCCCTTTTCCTTCAGAATCCTGCACACGTGAGCACTTCTAGCAGAGAGGGAGATTCGTTCTGGATTCCGTCAGGAAGCCTGGACAGTGATACCCAACCAGCCCAGAGTTTGAGAACTAGCCACTCACCTGACGGCAGAACCCTGACTTTCTAGCTCCCTTCGCCACCACAGCATATCTTACACAAACCTCCCCTTCTGCACGCAGGTCCTCCGGAGAGTGATGGCATGGTGGGAGATGTCGTTTCATTCTGAGCACCGACCCTGCCAACTTCACTGTGTAATAACTCGTTACTGAAACATGCAAACCACCCCCGCGCCAAGGCGGCCAGATGGAACACACTCTGGAAGGTGCCATAAAGCCTTGGTTCTGCCTTCCGTTGGGCAAAGGCAGTTGGGAGGGTGCCACCTCACTAACTTGGGAACACGTAGGGCAGCTGTGTTCTAGGTGGCTGCCACTGCTGTCCAGGCTAGCACGCCTGGAATCCTGGACTCGAGTAGACAGGAAATGACACTGCCAAACTTTCTTCCTTATAAAGGCAGATAATTTATCCAGGAATTATCACCTTCCTGGTTTCCCTGAGGGGAGTCAATGGTTAAGTCAGCAGGATACAACTGGAGAGAGATATAAAAACACCTTCCTCTGACCCTAAGGTTCAGGCACAATGCCTTCTCTTCAAGAACAATGCCGGATAACAAGCTAAGGCTCAGACCTTCACTTACGGGAAGTGCAGAGGGCACATGACTCCTGAGATTTCTCTGAAAAAAGGCCAGCTTATTCACTGATGGGAGGAAGTCACAGTACTAGGGGTTGGCAAACCTGAGCTCTGGATCCACTGGCAGCCCCTACCAGTCCCCTGGCATCTTCCTTCCAAAGACCTCAGTCACTTCTCCCCCCTCCAACTTGCTCCTTGTGTATTTTTGGCTCAGTGACAGGCATCGCGATTTTCTCAGGGTTCTTTTTCATTTGTTTTCCAGCCTGTCTGGCACGCTGGGTCCTTAGGTAGCCTCTCCTGCCTGCTCATATTCCCACAGCTGCTCCACCTGGACTTCTGCATGCAGCACACATTCATTGTGAGCCAGTCAAGTGCCAGGCACTGCCTTGACGCAAGGCCCGCACCAGAGAGCAGTCTTTGTGGTACACCTGCCTTCATAAAGCTTACGTTCTGGTGGAGGAAACAACCCTAAAACAACACATATGAGGGAGTGGTGAATTATGTGGGTGCGTCCAAAGCAAGATACCGAGAGGTAAAGAATGACAGAGGAGGTTGGTGCAAGAACCAATTTTAGAAGGCAGTCTTGCCTGACTGCTTGGCTGGCTGGCCCAAAGCAGCCCTGGTAGGACAAATGGTTAAGCAGCTTGAGCTTGACCAGAGGCTCTGGGCGAAAAAGACATGGGATCCACAAAAGATCAGTCAAGAAAACGATGGGGCAGTTGTACTGTCACAAGGGATCCCTGCAGTAGACCAACTTGATGGCCCCTAATAACAGCCTGTCCCGTTTCCCTCCCGATCCCTGTCCAAAGTCGCTCAACTTTCATCGCTCAGTTCCAATGCCACTTCGTCAGACTCACTGTGACCCTTGTTAGCACTGTTCCTTTCCCCTGGCATTCACTGTAGTCTGGAGCCATCGACCTGCTTCCTTGACTAGGCTGCTGGAGGGAGATCACTTACTTTGGCTCTTCCCTTCAGCACCTTAAGCTCAGCAGGGACTTAAAAGTAAACCAAATCCATGCCTCTATTTTTCCCCCCTCTTAATGTGGTTAATGCAGTCCTAATTATTTCACGGGGTTGTTATGAAAGATCAAATAAAATTCAAGATGTGAAAGTGCTTTGATATTTAAAAAAAAAACCCCGTCCAAATAGAAATTGCTTTGTAATCATAATTATAGCAAACAGCAACCACTCTGGGAACCTGCCCACACAGGAACGCTAAGAACGGAGCTGGCTTCCCCAACTCTCTGCTACAGGGTAGTCATCTATTTAAATGGCCCGGGTTTTCCGTCTCCTTTTCCAGCATGTATCTGCGGCAGCAGCATGAAACTAGGGTTCACTGCGAAACAGAGGTGAAGAGTCACAATGCCGAGGCGAGGTCTGAAACCCCACTCTGCCACCTCCTCTTGGACCTGACAGATGATGCCTGTCTTAATTTTCTCATGGGCTGGTTGTGAGGATGAAACGTGTGCGCGGCACGGTTCTGACCAAGTGCCTGGTATGCAGCTATGGTCAAGGTTAGACTAATCCATCGCGCTCTCTGGGAGTTCCTCTTGATGACTGGCAAAGTGTGGTGCACACAGAAGACGCCGCGGAGGGGACAGGGCATGAGGAAGGCCTTGAGAATGAGGTCCTGACCAAGTGGCGTTTGTCAGAGAAGGCTCGGCTCCTCTGAGAAAGATTCAGTGCCTGTCACATGAGAACAACTGCCACGTGGGGGGACAGCACCGCAAATAGGAAAGCAGCAGGAAGCCTGCTCTGGTTATTCTTGGGCCTTGATCTGTTTCACTGAGAGGCTGAGGACCTGACACTGCAGGACAGGGAGCCAGGCTCCATCCGGCACCAGTCAACCGGGAACCTGACTTGTTTCCAGTTCGGTGAGGGGTCAAAGATGACAACAGCGATCCAGTTGTTCCCCACCGTCAGGGAAGGACGGGACTGTCCCTTCTCTCAAATCCCTAACTACCCGACGCCCCTAAAATGCGGGTTTCCACTGGAGAGACAACACGTTGTCTCTGCCACAGGATCTGTCCGCCGGGGAAATGCCACACTTGGGGTGGGCGGTCTCTTACAACCAAAGGTGTGCAGAATAAGCCCCACTCCCCCCAAGAATTCAGGGAAGTGATTCCCAGTGCAAACAGGCCAACGAGGACGAGGTGCAGGAGAACTGGAGCACGTCCAAGCACACCCTGCCCCCTGAGTCATCTGGAAACGGTTAAGAAACAGGTCGGACACCTGGACTGATTACCTCTGAAGGGGATTTCCACACACACACTCACCCTGCCGGGTAGTATCCTCCGCCCCTTCCTTCCCAAACAATGCAATCCAGTCACACCTACTCTGAAGTGTGCCCCAAAGATGCCAACGTTCCTGTCTGCTGTAAGGCTTCCTCAAGCTAAAGCAGCAACTGCTGCTGACACGAAGTAACAGGAGCCAAGCAATGTTGCTTTTTGAAACACGTATTTTGAATTAAGAGGCGCAGCTGTCCAATGTTTGAAAAAGCCACAAGTTGTGGATCTGGCAGTCAAACCCTTTTAGCTGTACTCCGTTATCTATTCCCGTCCAGTCAGCCAGCCACTTGCAACGGGCTCTCTGGGCCAGGCTCCTGACTAGAGGGATTAGAATTCCACTTCTTAAATGACACCAGGGTATTTGGATGAAGAGTGGGGCCATCTAAAATATTTTCCCCCTTTTAATTTAGTACCAACACCCACACAACACACTGCAAGGCTAGTGGGTCAGAGAATGAGACAACAGTTGGCACCTGCTTCTCCCAACCCCGTGCGATTCTAAAGGAAGTGAGTAAGCAGCTACACAGAACAGGTTTTTGTCTAATCCCTTTTAAGAGCACAGGTTAAATATGCAAATACGGGTAGATCATTCTATGCCATTCCAGGCCTCACCCTCAAGGCAAATGTATTACCTCAAGTGAACTTGGCTCTGTTGGGAGGAGCAGGAAGCCGAGTCCCCATCCACCAGACACAAGACTTTCCCAGGCACGTGGGGTGCAGCCCCTACCCACCTTGTTTCGTAAAAACCCAGAGCAGCCCCCAAGAGCCTCACCAGGTTGACGGCAGTTAGAGGGAATGACCCTGGGCTTTCATAAACCGCTTCAATGTTCTCATTTTAGCAGCAAACTATGAATGTTGTATTTTCTAACAGGAATTAGATTTGCTGGTATACTGA
>NW_022111358.1:14579151-14597216 GCF_000313985.2 Echinops telfairi
AAAAAAAAAAAAAAGCAGCTTTCGGTCTTATCAACAACTGTTAACTTTTCTTCTAACTTTTTTACTTAGTCTACACGTGTGACAGAGAATATAGTATCTAACCCCAAACAAGGATGATATGCTGAGAGATTAAACCATCTTTGTTTTCCGGAATGAATACACTGTCACATTATTACATGATTATCAGTCTTTTTCATGAATTTAAATGGAAACTTTGTACTATTTTATTATCTGATTTAACCTCAAGACAACTTGTCGGCATCTCTCCATTTTTATAGATGAATCATTTCTGAAGGTCACATAAATAGAAGACATCTAGATCATCAACATGGAGGCAAATGGGCTTTGAAATGCGGGACAACTGACACATCACCCCAGGGTGAACACTGGCTTCCTGGGCCCGGACTCAGGACCCCCTGGGTGTCAGAGAACTATGTGACACTGGGATTTCTACAGCTGTCTTTCCGGACTCACACCTCAACAGACCCCAATCACCATCCTTCTGATTAGCAAGTGAGCTCTTTGAGCCACCAGGGGCTCCTTCTCTCCGTGTGGAGGAAGCCATCAGTATTTTCTGTGGCTTACGGTACGCCCTCAACTAGTCACTGTTGACTCAAATGATCAGTGAAAACACAGTCATGCTGCTCTGTGAAAGAGCGTCTGGGGCACAGATGAACTTGTGTAGGAGCAAGTGCTACATCTGCTTAATTAACTAGTATATTTTAAGAAACTTGATGTATTTGCCTTGTCAGTTTCTGGTCTCTGAAAGTGAATGGGGCTAGGTGGCCATTATCCAAACGAGGCCAGTCTCATTTTCTTTCAAATCAGCCTCACCATCCTCCCCAGTTCTGTATACACAGTGAAAATGGTGGGAAAATGGGCCCGGCACGTGCTCACGTTGTGGTAACTGCACTGCAGGGGAAGCGCCTCCGTGGGTAAAGCGTATACAGGGGTCGTTGTGGTGGACTGCTTGGTGGTCACGGAGGTGGGCACGATAGAAACATGGCAGACGTTTAAGGCACAAGGTTAAATTTATACAAAGTAGAAGTACAAAAATAACTCCCAGCCCCCCTTCCACCCTTTTATTTGCAGAGATGTAAAGCCACACAGTTGCAAATGTCCTGGGATCAACTCAGTAAGTAAGTGTGAGGTGGGAAAGCACCGGCTGGAGTTTATTCACTGGGACACTTAATGGAAGAAAGGAAGAATTGCTCACAATTTGTTTTTAAAACAAACCCATTGGAAAGATAGTAAACAAATGAGTAAATTATAAGTCAAATGCACTGATCTTAGACCTTCAGTTTGGGAAACAAAGTTTTTTTTCCGAGCACTCTAACCTAAAAAGAGATGCACCAATGAAGCCCAAAGATTTCGTGGAAACAGTACAATTCATATTTGTTTTCCTCTTTCTTCAGGACAAAACCAAATAAAGTGCAGGTGAAGGAGATGAAACGTGACAACTAGAAGCTGATCAGAAACTTATTACACTATGCAAAGAACGCGGAGGGATCTGAAGATCAGTGGTTAAAATGAATTTACTGCAATAAAGCACTTGATACAGCTTTAAAGTTACGTCAAGTAGCAGCCAGATGCTGAGTCCTTGGTGGGGACAAAGAAAGGTGGTTAAGAAAGCAATCACTTTTTCAAAACCCTCAAGGCAAGCTACGTGTCCTTTCACAACGGTAGGTAACGTTTCCTTTATTTATTTGGAGTCATGGACGCTGTCCCCATTTTCCACAGTTCTCTCTCGAAGCTGCTGCCATAGTGTGACACCAAGTGCCAGCAGACATAGGGGCTTTTCATCCTACACCACGATGCTGTGTAATGTTTGAAAAATGGCAACATTTGATATGGATGGTCAGATGAGAGATACCAAGATGTCAGACAGCCCATCGACTGCTGTTGCCATGAGATTCACCAGTCAACATCAGTCTGATAAGCTACCCGACAAGTTGGTACAGCCATGCAGATGTCACGATGGGAGGCAAACAGACACGGAGGGAGGACTGGATTGAACACACGGGGCAGTGCTGCCCTTTGAAATACCGTTCTATTCTCCACCCAATGCTGGTCTCAATTTTCCTAAGGAAAAAACTGAAATTGTTATTTTCTTCCCAAGCAAATAAAAATGACTAGGTTCAACCGGTGGTAACATGCCAAAGGAGAGAGAAATCACATAGCACATACGTATGAAACACAAAAAGGCAAGAAAAAGGGTTATAAAAGTAAATTTCTATGCCTGTTAAAATTAAGAGTACACATTGAGCTATTAATTTTAATGAAAATTAATGGACTTCTCCGATGTTTTCAGAAACAGAAATCCCCGCTTGTAGGCCACTTCCACAGGCTGCCACCACAGCAGCAGTGTACAGCTGCCTAATTCCACCACAAAAGTTGCCACTGGTGCTGCCTCTTCCATGCATATAGGGGATTACGAAATCCTTATTGGAAGTGGACTTAGCAAGGCTGTCATTCAGCTAGTAGAAGCTAAGGAAGTGAAAAATCAAACCGGACACGATTTTGGAATGATCAAAGATGTCTTTATAAAGTTTTTTCTTGACTTCATTCTAAATATACAGAATAAAAAAATGGCGTCAGCTCATTTGTGAGACACCAACCAGATTTTCCTTATACTGTTTCAAAATTTAAAGATCAGTTTCCCCAGAGGGTGTGCAATGCATCATAAAATGGCCTTTTTTTGAGGGTGGGAGGGGAAGGTTGGGCAGGATGGCATATTAAATTTTACCATGATAGACATGCAAGACTGTTAACCAATCTAATTTATATACATTTTGATGCATCAGAAAAAGGAAAGCAATCACTGGACAAGCTAAAAAGCCTGACATACGACGTATGAACTTTGCAGGTGGGGTGGTGGGAAGTCTCTAATTGTACTATGTGGGCCTTTTTAAAGGAGGGGACAGAAGGCCAGTTTCTGTTAGGTTTGCTGCTGAACATCACACTCCACCCTAATAAAATACAACTTGGATTGACTTAGGGCGGATACCTTACCTTAAAAAAACAAAGGAAAAGTTATGTCAGTGCAAAATATGGACTAAACGGCTTTTAAAAACTGATAGAGGCTGGAAAGGAGCATTTTCCTTCCTGGTCTGGAGTCCTCCCAGTTTAAGGCAGGACTCATCCACTCTAATTTCTGCAGTTAAAATTTTTCTCTGCTTATTTTGTTTTTTCCTCGGAGTTCAACCGCTGTTGGATTCGTTTGGCATAGCTTTGTGCCATGGAGTTAATGATGGACAGGATGAAGTAACACACCATGACTACCACCAACTTCTCAAACATCCAGGACAACCAGTTTTCTCCCTGCAAGAAAAGAAAATGTAGAGCAATCCGACAAGAAAGGTTTCATTAGTTCAGTAGCCAAAGGGGGGGGGGGGCATCTATGATGAGTTCAGGAAAAGAAAACGGATCCTGCAACATTTTTTGGCCTATTGTTCTTTTCAGAAAATTAAAAAAAAATTTATTCAGCACCACCCTGAAAATTAAAAACTTTTGTATTGTAACAGCCCACAATCCCGGATAAAGCTTATGTATCTGCTTCTGCAGCAACCCCCAGGGAGCTGGTATCACCCACTCTGGGAGACACGGGTGTAGGGAACTTAAGAACAAAAAGGCTGCGTCCGCATCCTGCCCCGAAAAGCACACGAGGCCCCATTCACGTCACTATCAAGATCTCACTATGCGGGACATAAAGCCATTTTAGAATGGAACAAGTTGGAGAGCATTTCTTGCCTTTTACTATGGCAGAAAAAAGTCACTGATTAAATCCCTAGAATCAAGTAGCAGATTCTGGCAAAGTGGGGATCAGAGATTTTTCTTTCTTTTGAGCTTCAGTCTTGCGAACGACCTTCAAAGTACGATTTCTGAAATCGTTATTGGGTCAACTGATGGCAGTAGTAGCCATGTAAAGAGCTTAAACACACACACACACAACTGTGCTTCCTTCTGATTCCCTATGCCATGCCACTGCTTTCCCAGCTTCTGGTGCTAGTCAGTCGCGGCCCCCCTCCCCCCACCCCCCAGCCTGAGGGTCTCAGTTAGGATTTTTTAAGCTCAGCTATGTTAAGTGCCTTGGTTCATAAACTTGATTATCCTCCCTTTTCCCCAAAGAAAAGTAAATCGAAGATGAAAGGTGATATTCAAGTGATTTCAGGAAGTTCAATATTTTGTTGTGTTGTAAATACAAAATTTAAATCTCGTTGGGGAGTATGTCCTGAAACCTAAGTAATTTCACATCCGCTAGTTTATCACCTAAGGTCAAAGCAATAGGTTATTCTATTTAGCAGTCTTTCCCATTGATCCTCGCTTTATTTGGAGAAGAAGCCCCAAACCCAACCTGGTTTTTTTTAAGACTAAGGCTCCCAACAGAGAGTAAAGCGAGCCAGGCTCAGAAAAAGTCAGGGGATGAGCAAAACTCACTCCTATCAGCCCACAAACTCAAAGGAAAGTCTTTTCACCTGAAACTGCTCAGGGGTTGGGGGCAGGGAGGAGGGAATGAAACAAGGTCTCACCTGTGAGGTGCCCATTTCACTTTTGTGGTGAAGTTTTTGCCGCTGAGCTTCCAGGTATTCCTGGAATGGCTTCTGCAGAGAAGGACCTATGCCAGGGACAGCACTGGAGACAGGGTGCAGTGGCCCAAGGAAGAAGAGACATTTGGGGAGAAAAGTAGAAAGTTCATCAAAGAAAATTCACTTACCGCCTGGTCTTTAAAAAAAAAAAAAAAAAAGCAGAGGTTGTAGAGGAGAAGGGATAAAATACAATATTCAGGAGAGCTGGCAAGATTCTGTGACCCCTTTTTATGAAAGCTCTGAAAAATCCTCTCTTTCAACACCCCTTTAACGGAGAAAAGCCTCTCCGTGTTTGGTGCCAGCAAGGAGCTTCAGGGCTAGAGCCCCTTCTAGCAGAAGTTTCTCCTCCTCGGAGAGGCCGGCGGAGCTGAAGCTGCACACTGGCGTGACACGAAGAATTAGAATGAATGACTTCTGAGAAGTCCCACATTTATCACCACCGGTTCCTGTAAGAGCTGGTCTGAACCGATTAATAAGGAAATGACTTATGCTTGTGTCATCCCTAGTTAAAAAAGAAACTGCCCGCCCTCTCCCCACTTGTCCCATCTTCTCAGAGGGGGCCGGCCTTTCTCAATCTAAGTCCTTATTAGGACAATCTGTGCGTCATCCTTATTCAACGAGATGTATTAGCAAGTTTGAGAGGCACCTCCCCCTGGTCAGAAGTCGGTGATTAACAAAGGACAAAGAGGGAACTGTGAAGGCTGACTCACTTCATGCTTCATGGTGGGTGACTTGCACAGAGACTGACAATTTGATCTGAGATGAGTGGAGAGCGAGCTCACTCTCACCCAGAACACTGGGAGGCAGGGCTTCCAAACGGGTCTGGCAACTGCAACTACTTGCTGGCAGACAGGTTTTTTTTTATACGTATACATATATGTATAGTGTGTGTATCCTTTAGTTTCTCATCTGTCACAGTAGGGCTAAAAGGCATCCCTTTCTCCTGGAGCCTGCCAAAGGTATCGAAAAGTCTTGGCAGCGCCCCTTTTTAGAATACAGTGTTAGCTTTCTGTTAGAAAAAGTAGAGGTATCTGGCAAGAGGCACTTTTTGTCAGTATATTTATCTGAAGCTAACAAACTCAGAACTTCTGGTTGATAATTTTCTTTGATTCTGTTATTCATTAACTACCAAACACTTACTGGAGTCAGTGCTTCACTGTGAAGGATATGTAAAAAGTCCTGAACAGAGCCATTTGACAGAACATAAGAGGATGAAGGGCAATGCCTTAGCTTACAGTCAGTCTCTTTCTCCAGACTTTGAAGTGACCTGTAAATGAGGGAGACCCAGGGGCCGCACAGGTCTGAGCTGGACTGCTGCTTAGCAGCCACTAGTCTGACTACAAAGAGGCAACAATACACACTTTCTTTTTCCCTGTGTCAATGTGATAAATAATTCTTCCTTAAATGATGCAGGTGGGGATGCACACAGCCCATCCGTTTGTACTAAGAATGAGCCACACGAATTTACCGTATATACTCATGTAAGCCGAGTTTTTCAGCACATTTTTAATGCAGTGCTTGTGGTTAAATGAGGTGCCCCAGCTGATATTCGGGCTGGTTTGTCCTTGAGTGTATACGGTACATCTGAAAACTCTCAGCAAAATACACGCATTCAAAGATTCCGAGTCCTCGGAGTTTAAGAACTCTCCTTCCGAGCGAGTGATTCATTCACGTTGAAAACAAGTCAGTTCATTTTTAACCCCCATCCTCACCCCCGAGTACCACCAGTCAAGCTATTATCTGAAGAGAAAATTTAGAAAGGCTCTAATTTTTGGTGAGTGTTGTGGAAGGGAGACAAGGAGGGGCCTGGCAGCAGTCACCACACAGCCTCTCTCCAACAGACTCCGCGGTGATAAACAATCTGCCATGGTAAGAAGCCCAGTAAGCTCCAACTTTAGCTGATAAAGTATATGTCATTGTACATGCAAAGAACTAGTCCTAGGCTAGTACGTGATTCCGTTTCAAGCTGCTAATGTGCTACACATATGCTTTGAGTGGTTTTAAGTGGTGGGGTGGGGCGAATGTCTTTCTCTACAGTTTGCCATGATAGACTAGGGAAACACACGTGAAAGTAAGAACAGAGGTAAACATTTTGTCTTGATATTTTTAGGGGACAGTATATTAATCAAAACCATCATCAATAATAAGAACCCTGGTGGCACTGTCTGGTAAGCACTGGGCTGCTAATTGCAAGGTTGGAAGTTCAAACCCACCAGCTGCTCCATGGGAAAAATGAGGCTATTTGCTTCTATGAAGGTTTACAGCCTTGGAAACGCTACAGAAGAAATAAGTTGGAATAGACTGGATTGCAGTGGGTTTATTTTTTCCCTCTCATCATTTACAATACCACATAATCTGAATATATTTAAACAATGTTAACCTACATTCGAAATCCAAAAGTTTTAGTCACTCCTGTTTTCATTTCTTTCTACAAAAAATAGCTATGCCACAGATTTCAACTACCACAAAGGACTTTTGTACCAGAGTTTTCTTAATCATCACTAAGCCTACTTTAGACTGAGATTTTAGCTGCTGCTCTTTAAGTGTTACCAGCCCACAGTCTCACCTCTCAAGTTCAGTTTCAGGCTGCAGACAGAAACAAGGGTCCATTAATTTAAGGTATCTACATGTGGGGGAAATAACCTGTATCACAGTTCAGTAGCTTTTTATAGTTGGCCTAGGAAGTAGCCTAAAAGCTACTTTAAATTCAGAGCAATCATCTCAGCCAATAGAGTGGCTGAAGACCTCTGTCAATGGGGCTGGTTACATTAACAAAAAAATTACAGATGTGTATGGTTTAACATCAACAATAACAGGAAACCCAAAATTATTGCCATCGAGTTATTTAGAACTCATATCGATCCTATATTGGATTTTTAAGGCTATATAAATCTTTGCTGGAGCAGAAAGCCTTGTCTTTCTCCCTCCAAGTGGCTGGCAGACCTTTTTTGGTCAGCAGCCTGACATCTAATCCACATCAGGAGGGCTCCAATGTTCACAACAGGTTCTGTGAAATAAGATATTGATTTGGATGTTGGATGTGCTGGGAGAGGGGTGGGGGCTCCAGGTGCAGTGGCAACTGCTCCCACTGCAGACATCTCAGGTGAGCACTTGGCTGGGTCCTGCCCATCTGTCACCACCTCCTTTGCTAAGCCAGCTGCAGGGAAGACCAGGTTGCCTGTGAGAACTTGCCTGGGGAGGCAACGCTGGGTCAAGCGGTGCAAAACATGGGGTTTAGACCCACTGATGTGTGGGAGCCAAGCGGGACAGGGTTGGGAGTTTGGGCCTGGGCCCTCACTGCAGCGGAAAGGGTGGTTTCCGGGTCTGTGAACAGCACCTTGAGGGGCTCCGACCTCAAGATGAGGGCCTGCTATCCTGGCACTTGGCCACCTGAATGCCTGCACACAGGTAAACATATCCGACAGAGCCTGAATGGACCTTACACCATGATGGAGAAAACCCTGAAACTAGGAGGTGAACAAGCACACAGAACTATTCTTCAGTCAACAGCTGGACAAAAAGTATACTTAACTAGCCTTGAAAATCGCCACTTACCCTAGGCAAGAAAACAAAACAAAAAAAGGAAGAGAGAAAACGGAGAGGTCTCATCTGCTTTCTCATGCCATGGAGCAACGATGTGGTGGGAAGAAAACGGTCTTTGTGGGTGGTGTAGGCTTGCTGTGTTCTTGGCACACACGAACGTGTTTTCAAGTAACAGTCCTCTTCAAGAACCATTCTCACCCCCGACAAACAAAAACCAATTTCCAATAAATTACTGTACTTTTTTGTTATTGACCTTGGTGGATCCTGCCCACCGAACCTCAGAAAATGCAAAGGAAATAAAGATGGGGGCTAGGGGGAGACAAGAAGAACCACAAAACTCCAAACGGACTCAAAGCTCAATAAAGGTTTCATAGGGTATTTTCCCATGCGTACATACTTCAGTATTTGTTAAAAAGGAATTTATTTGCAAATGCTAATGCTGTTCAATAATCTAGTCAAAGTACCCGTTGGGTCAAATCCTGTTATGAGCTCTGTCCAATTTTCAAATAAATTTCCAAAAAATATAAAATTTAACAGATGCATCGCTCGACTTTTGAAAATCAACTATCAGATAAATCCATACTGTAACCTCTCGCCAGTTTTCCTCATAACAAATAATGGTCTGCATTATTCTCCATGCCCACAAAACCCAGAAAGTCTTCCAGAGGAAGCATCACAATTGGCACAGGTTGCATAGAGTGGGTGGAGTGATTACTCCTGTTTTCACAATGCTCATACTTTCATTTGTTGGTTAATCCAGAGCACACACCCATTCCAAGCACGTCTAGAATTCATCAGTCGCTATTTCTGTGTCAGGAGATTCCTTTCAAATTGTGTAAGTATCAAACAAATCTGCTAACACACATTTGATTTCCATCTTTTCAAAACACACACACACTCTCTCTCTCTGTCTCTCTCTCCAATCTTTTCACCACCATGGAGATTGTCATCACTCAAACTCGGACTTAGTAGAAAACCTAAAACTTCCCCTGAACAGTTCATGGTTCCATTTGAGATTTGCCATCCAGGGATGTGTCTTTTGTTATGTGTGTCTATAACACGGGAGCACTAGCCCCATCTTTCAGAGTCTGTATAAAGGTTAAGTAGTTATGATATGCCAAAGCCCGAGGACATTATGGATATTTGAGAGAAATTTTAATTAATACAAGCTCTGTTGCTTTCTCACTAACTTCTAGGTTGGTTTTTTTTTTAACATTCATCTGATGACTAATCAGAAAGTCTACATACAATCTGAGTGTGATCAGTCAAACCTGGGAGAGCCTCGTCTTCTAGAGAGCAGCTGGTGGATTTGAACAGCTAAAGCTCACCCAACAGCACCACCAGGGCTATTTTCCATAAGGTTATTTAAAAAGTCATTGCCATTATGTCAGTTCTAACTCATTTCCCTATCAGGAAGGGTAGAACTAACTGCCCCTGTGGGTTTCTGTCACTGTAACTCTTTACAGGGATAGAATGATCATCTTTCTTCCGTGGAAACGGTTGGTGGTTCAGAACTGCTGACCTGGTGAGCAACCCAGTGGGTAACCCACTCGGACACCTGTGCTCATCTACAGGTTAGAAGTCCCTGCCATCGAGTCCATTGGCTGAGATGTCAGTGCTATAATTTCCCTGCTGCTCGTTGGGAGCAGAGCACTGTTAGTAACTAGCACCTTCATCTTCATTGCCTTATCGGAAGGTACCTTTTAGAGCTATGTTTTGTGTTTAATAGTAAGAATTACAACCTAGAATCTAGTTAGGGGCAGAGAAAGAACACCAAAGCTGCAACATGTTGAAAGTGACCAGCACACGGGGGTCCCTAGAATAGGCTTTTGTCCGTGGACCTCCTACTCCTGCTCCCACCACCCCAGCCCTCCACCAGGGGCTATCTTTGCACTAGGAGGCCTTCTGACCTAAGGACTGTGGGAATGACAATCAGACCTCTGGTAAACTGATCAACCCAATAATGTACAGACACTCATATACATTTTCTATGTAGGCACTAACATCATAACGTGTTATGCAAATGATAAAACCAAAAATATTAAAAAATATATAATGGATAAAATAAAAATAAATACAGTATAAGTTTGATTACTTTAATTCTGATGATTTAGACCAGTGCTTCCCAAAGTGAGCAATAACACCCCCTGGGTGGGGGTGTTTGCGGGAATGATCCAAGGGGGGCTGCAAAGCAGATACCTACACTTAGTCCTGGACTGTTTGCTATAGTACAAAAGCATTTACTTTCTGGGTGGGGGTGGGAACTCAGTAATTTTCTTTCTGAAAAGGTGGTAGTAGGTCAAATAAGTTTGGGAACCTGTAGGTTATACATTGCTCCCAAAGGGTAAAAAAAATTCCTAAGGCTTATTAGTTGGCAAGACTGTTAGCTGCTCACTATTTAAACTTTTAAATTATATTTCAAATGAATACGAGGGCCACGAGAGTCATCTTGATTGGTTGAGGATTGATCTCTCAATAAACCCAATGGATCATTTGACTCCATGAATTCTACCAATTGAGTTCAGGCACAAGAGTATAAGACGAGGATCTGAGGCAGAAAATGGTCTTGTGTGCCGAGTGGAGCCCCAAAGCCCATCTGTAGAAAATTGGACACCCCCCTCCCAGTCAGGGTGCAGTGTAGCACTGATGAAACATACAACTTTCCTCTAGTTCTTTAAAGCTTCCCTCCACTACTATAATGATCCCAATTCTACCTTACAAATCCAGTTAGACCACAGCATGTACACCGGTACAGTTAAGAGCTGGAAACACAGGGAATGCAGGACAGATAAACCACTCAGGACCAATCATGAGAGTAGTGATACCAGGAGGGTAAGGGGAAGGTGGGAAGAGAAAGGGGGAGTCGATCACAATGATTTACATATAATCCCTTCCCAGGGGAACAGACAACAGAAAAGTGGGTGAAGGGAGACATCGGTCAGTGTAAGACATGACAAAATAATAATTTATACATCATCAAGGGTTCTTAAGGGAGGAGGTATGGGGGAGGGAAGGAAATGAGGAGCTGATACCAAGGGCTCAAGCAGAAAGAAAATGTTTTGAAAATGATGGCAACAAATGTATAAATATGCTTGAAACAATGGATGTATATATGGATTGTAATTAGAGCTGTATGAGCCCCCAATAAAATTATTTAAAAAAAAAGATTTTATTAATTGAAAAAAAGAAAGAAAATGGTCTTGCATTGACCTGAGGCAACACACCATTCTGCTGAGAAGATGGAAATGCACATTTTAAGTACTTCTAGGATGTACAAAGTGGATTCTAAAAGTTTGAGAGAAACTTCTGCTACCCTTTAATTCCAGTTTTACACAAACTTTTTGGCACCCCCTTGTATTTTCATGGATGAATTAAAACCCACCTCCTCCTACTGCCCTGCCTTGGGTTTGTTGATCCATCTTCTAGACTAAACAGGCCACATGGCAGAAACTCAGCAATGTGATGGACTAGCAATTCCCTCTGCTGACAATAGTCCTGTAAATAATGCTCTACTTTTTGAAATGTACACATTTTAATCAAACACTAGAGTTCAATTTTCCTCGCCACCCCCTAGGCAGTGATCTCAACAGGCTTAACGGTTAGTATATTAATGAGTTGTCATTTCCTGTCTGATAAAGATTCTCACAGTACTTAACCACCTGTTTCACAGGGGCCCGACCAACACTGGAGCATTATTCATAGTGACTCAGATGGGCCCTCAGACTCCCAGCCAGATTCAACCACCATAGATTGCCCTTCACATGAAACTGCATTTCTTCCCAAGGTAGCCGGTTCTGGAGAAAGGCAGCTGGCTGGCTGGGGATTTATCACAAAATCTTTCTGAGAAGCCAAAGGCCAGTAAGGTAACTTAGGTTAATATTTATAGCATCCAGAGATTAGAGGAAAAAAAATGAAAAAAGACATTGTTACCTCATTACCCCAGGAATAGAAAAAAATAAATGAGTTGGCACTAACTGCAAACCAATTCATACTAACTCAAGCAGAAATATGATCTAGAAGGCTGTGTCCGACTGCAATGGAAGTGTTAATAGCTTACAGTGTAAGAAAAATTGGCAATGGAGTACTCTCCTTGCTTTTAGATGTGAAATGTGGTGGCCACCCACATCCCACTCCTTTATACACCAGGAGTTTGGAAAGGCACCCCATCATCAAATAAATGCAAGGTAAAGAGTATTCACTACCACAGATAATCTAGGGCTTTTGCATATAAACAAAAGTTTGAATGGGTCACCTCTGGCACCTTCTAAAATTCGTTGTGATTCAACGTCAGGATTTGGGATTCAAACCTCTAGAATTTCATCCACATCTGCGCCTCTTTCAAAGGATTAAAATCTCTTTTGTACTCAAATTAGTCGACTGCGTGCGGAGTGGTATAATAAACACATGACACCACCCATTTCTTGGTGGCAGGGTAGAAAGAAATCCACTGCTCTTTCCGGAAACTTCAAGTGTATTGTTGCAATGCCTTTAAGCATATTTCATTCCCCCTGCTTTAAGATTCAGAAAGGACCTCCTTACAATTAAGAGGTACTCTCTGAAATATGCTATAATTAAAGAGATGACCCTGAAAACAACCACTTGTTTCTGAATGCAGACTTCAGCAGCAAGAACCAAGCAGGTATGTTGTTAGGGAAGAGGCAACAGATTTTTAAAATCAACAGATTTTTAAACTACCGTATATACTCGTGTATAAGCCGAGTTTTCCAGCACATTTTAAATGCCGTTTTTTGTGGTAAAATTAGGTGCCTCGGCTGATATTCAGTTTGGCTTATACTTGAGTATATATGGTATTTCAGTTATTTCTTTAAAAAAATTAACAGCTCTTATAGTAACAAAGTCATGCTTAAAGAGCCATTAAATTTCATGACAAATGAATCAGTACCAGAGACCCGAAGGTCAAGAACAGTCTGAAGAATGTTAAATTTAAAGTGAGATGGCTCCAAAGTTTATTGGTCTTGAAATCACTGAAAGTAGCCGGTAGGTGAAAAAGGTTAAAACAAACAGACAAAAAAAAAAAAACACCCCACACTATTGATCAGAATTCAGTCTCACCAAAAATAATATAGTCCTTCCAATCACTAGAGCAGGAAGAAAACAAAGTCATGGCCTTTGCCCTCCGTGGAACTAATCGAGAAGGGTGGTTAAAGGGCCTCCAACATGCCCTTCCATCTCCAGTGCAGAAACAGTACCAACACTCAGGGACAGCAGCTACACTTCACAGGGAGCAGGGCAGTGGGCACAACGGACCCGTGGTGATTCCCTAGCAAGTCCACACAGTCGCTGTTTGAAAGGGGCAAAATCTCTAGTTTCTTGCAGTCTCTCAACGACCCTCTTTGCTACCTTAAAACTTCTCAGAGTCTTCACTCATTTTAAAGATGGCTCGTAAAGAGGTCAACCAACCCAAGCAGACTTTTGATCCTATTTCCTTTCACATCTTTACCTTCTTGATGAACTTAACTTCTCCATAAGCCTTGGTTTCCCCACCTACTTAGTGATCTTACCTGCCAGGTTTGTGGACAGTTCATAGACACGTATGCAAAGCACCTGGTGCTGTAGGTACTTAATAAACATGAGTTTCCTTCCTACATTTCTCCCTTTTTCTTATATCTGTATTTTCATCCTTTAGCGATGACGCCTCTCTTCTACAACCTAAACATGCAGAAGCCTTCCCTATTAGTGAATGAATGAGTGTAGTCAGTAAATAATTACAGAACTTTTAACACGTGTGCCAGGCAGAGTTCGATGCAACGTTTCTATGTAATCCAACTTAGCTGGGCTTTATTGTCATCATCCTACTGAAACACACAAAGTATTCCTAATATGATGCCTGTTTCTCAGTCTTCATCAGTTGACAGTCCCTGCTTTAACCTTGTACTACACAGCCCCACAGTATCTGTAACTCAGAAGTGTTGACCATCCAAAGACGAGAACAAGCTACTACAAACAAGAGGAAGGAGATCACTTAACCTGAGAGGTACTTAGAGGCAGGTAGGTTATGTTAAAATTAGAGTGTACAAGTGCTTCTTGGCAGCTGGGGTCCCTATCTCATGTTCAGATAATAAAGTTTGTGCTACACATTTCCTTAACTTTTTATGACTTTACAATGATCAAAGTCAAAGAAAGCAAGCACACAAACCATTTTATATTTTAAAATGAAAGGGCAGATTTTCGTTCTGAAGAAGAAAAAGTCCAGACCCACATATCTCATTTTGACTACTTGTTCCAGAGTGAGGAACAAGAAACTGCATTCGGAATCAGCAGTACTTAATTTCTCAGCGGTTAAAGTGATCTCCCTTGCCACAGATAAGCCCCAGTCTCTGAGGTCAAACATCAAGTTAACGCAGGATAGGAAACAGCAGAGAAGATCATGGAACATTCTGTATCTGTTCAAAAGTCCCTGCTTCAGCCAAACCCATCCCCCAGTCCTGCAGTTCAATGACTGAGTTATGGAAATTTTCTTGTGTGGTAAAGCTGGGCACTTTGTCCTCCAATAAGACCCTGGCGCCCTGACAATGAGCCAATGTTCCGCACATGGTTGTTTCGAGTCATGTGCTTAATGTTATTTTCTGGCAATTCTCATCCTCTATTTGGTGAGAATACTGGAACATATCATTTCAATCACGGTTTTAAAGTTAGATTTAGTCATGCTCTTTAAGAAATATGTCCAGGTTTTCAATGGAGAAATTTCAAAAATTTGTTTTAAATCTCAGTTTAAAGAAACCTTTGTAGCGTGACAATTGCCTTTCTTGCTATAAAGCTCCCTGGTTCTAAGCCTTTGGATTCCAAACAGGATACAAAAAAGTGAGAATTTCACTGCATGCCTATTTGCATCCCTTTCCAAATATTATCATTGTCCATCTGTTAAATACACTATATTAACAAATTTCCTTCTGCATTCTAACCCCTCAGAATATTTAATGAATTCATTACTGCTGCTCAGTTTTCTCTGTTTGACTAAATTTTACAATAGGTAACAGAGGTCCTGTCTTTTAAATCTAGTGACAATGGCAATTACTCTCCAGAACTATTTAAAAAGAAATCTAATTTTTATCTCTGTTTGGGAGAGGGAAACAAAACTACAATAAATTTTTGAGTGAAGGCCTAGATTCTCTTGGGACTTTTAGTTCTAATATTGTAATGACATACTATCCTAATAATATCACAGGTCACAGGCATAGTTAAGGTATCAAATTTATGCCTATCAATTATCAAGTACACTATTAGTCTGACAATTGCTCTCTATCGTCTCCAGAAGTTATCTCCACAGGAAAACACATCTACAAACAACAAACAAACCACTATGCAATCCTGAGGTTGATTTCAGTTCCATGGACACACAGGAAATGGAATATAAGATGCCATAACAAAATAAATAAATAAACAATGTTGGAACTGAAAAGGAAAAAAAGGTATCAAATTAAATTGAACCACTATATAGAAAAACTGGGGAACCTTTTGGGATAGGGTCATTCTCCCTCTCCTGACCCCCCAGTCACCAGTATAGAACTCAATGTTCTGCAAAAATAACCCTAAAACCTAGACCCCACTAGAGATGTAACGATCAAGAGGCCTGCACCTGGGGAAAATGAATAGCCTGGGCTGGCCAACTGCAAGTCTACATCTGTGATATAATGTTTTTGCTTACGTTGGGCCCTGGACCAAACTATGAGGGAAGGTATTTTGTTTATATGCCAATTTTCTTTAATTCGCCTTTTCTTTTGCATTGCCCTTTCATCATCCTCTTTCCTCTGAGCCACCAATCTTACACTAAGGAAGGAATGCTCATAGAAGCAGTGCTCAAAACAGCAAAAAATGAAACAACTCAAATGGATGAATTAATTGTTGCATAATTAGCTAAGGGAATACTATACAGCAGTCAAAATGAACAGTGCAGTGACACACTACCATATTACTGACAAAGATTATATATTTTTAAAAGTCAGCACATACAGACATATATATATATATATATATAATACTTTTAGAAATCCATACAGAAGCAATAAAGTCACATAAGACAAGAAAGAATGAAGACTATGTGATCCAGATGATGGTGATGATGATGATGATGATGATGATGACTTTATATGAAGGGAATGAAGGGGTTGGGGTTTGGAAACCACATATTTGATGTAAGTTAGTGTGAGCATTCTGGATTTTCTTTGGGCTTATGAGTGCATAAAATAATTAAAAAATATATATTTTTGGTTTGGCTTACTATTCTTATGGAATCAACATGGGCTTTAGAGATATATTGATCTGGGTTTTGAATTCTACCTCCACTACTTACTGGTTTTGAAATAAGTGAGTTATTCATTACTCTTAGGAGTCCAATTTATCAGTAAAACAACAAGAAAAAAATAACCCGTCATACAAGGCTGCAATCAGAATAGTAAAAACAACTATGTGCAAAGTGCCTCCTATATTAAAATTACTTTAAAAAGACAGACATTATCAAACTTGAAACAAAGGACATTTAAATTCCACACAAACTGGAATGTAGACTCGACAATAGGCGCACATTTCAACTAAGCTGTATGGTATTTGTCAACACGACATTTTCACGTGACGGCTGGATGGAGAAAGACTGGCAGTGGCAGTGGCGCCCTGAACTAGAGAAGAAACTCTACTCAGTGAAAACTGAGAGAAATGGCGCGGAAACAAGCTTCAGGGAGTTTGAGAATTCAGCACAACGCTTCTTGACGCAAAGGAGACCTTCAGAATATATTGTTGGAAGGGATGCCTATGGCAGAATTCACATTCCAATCCAGATTAGTTTTGTCCAAAGTCTACACGGTTTGCACCATCCCACTCCCTAGCTGTTCTCACGGAAGGGACTCATTCTTCAGTCTATTGTGCCATACACCAAAACCACACTTGCCTTCAAGTTGATTCGGCCTCACAGCAATCATAGAGGACAGAGCAGAATTGCCCCACAGAGTTCTTCAATTGTAATCTGTACGGGAGCAGACAGTCACATCTTTCTCCAGCTAACAGCTAGTAGATGTGACATGCCAATCTCTCAGTTAGCAGCTGAGTCACTGCATCATCAGTGAAACCTGCTAGAGCTGAAATCGATGTGACTGCTTTGCTCTACTGGAATTAGTAAGTTTTCCTTCTTTGGCAGGGTGTGGTCTCACCATCTCTTTATCAAGTTCTTTTACTGGAAAATATTTTAATTTCCTTTCTTTGAGAGGTTTCTGCCTTATGCAGGTTCCAATTTTTGCAAGCTTACTGTAATGTTATTTTAAATTTGAACTGTTGCTTTTCCCCTTGTCTTGATTTTTGTCCCCTCTGTTTGATAACTGACTAGTCCTTAATTTATGGGTACAGAGCTTTTAAATATCCTTCAAAAGATTGTTCCCCAAACTGTACTAGCTTAATATGGCAATTGGTTTTACTAGTGTGAATGAGAGAACTAGCAACCAAAGCCGAATATATCCACAGCAAGTTACAGGTAATACTTTCAGTTCAACTCCCTAATAGATCTGGTGTGTCAATCTGCCTGTTTTTCCTTTTTAATAAATTTATTGCTGTACTATTATTATGATATGAAATTTAGAAAAGAAGAACAATAATTTAAGATTCTCCAATCTTGTACAAGAAGCAATACATCTGAATTATAATGTTGATGATGAATATTGAAAGTATCATGGACTGCCAGAAGAACACCAAACCTATCAATGAAAAAGAAGACCCTTATGGGGGGCTGGCCCCAGTCCCAAATACTAAGTGAATGCCTGCCCCTCCCCCGAGAAGAATTTATTTCAAAGGACGGCACTGAATCCACAGCTTCGGGAGAGAGATGAATCTGATCGGAGCACACGGGAACAGATGACGGGGGAGGAGGAGAGACTGGAGCACATCCTGGCTCACCAGGCCTTGAGGACGATGACCCCAATTAGAACAGCCAGT
>NW_022111358.1:14599970-14604111 GCF_000313985.2 Echinops telfairi
ATATCCTTCCTCCTTCTTGAATGTGACTCATGGCAACTTGCAGATAGATTTTAAATATAACTTAAACAACAGTAACAAAAACTAATGCATTAATTAGGATTCACATTTATAATAAAGTTTAGGAAGTAATAAAGCCAATGACTGACTCCACGTAGTAGTATATGCTGAAAAATATATATTTTAAAAAGAATTGAAAGGTAAAAATTATTATAACTATTTAGTTGCAGGATAAATCACACAAAAAAGAGTGAATATTATACATATTGTGTAGTTTAAAGAAGAAAACCCATGAATTCATTACCAATTGGTAATTTATTTATTAACTCGGGGTTTTTTGGTTTGCTTTCCTGCCCCCCAAAACATTTTATTGGCTTATACTGTATATGCTCGAGTATAAGCTGAGTTTTTCAGCACATTTTTAATGCAGTTTTTGTGGTAAAATCAGGTGCCTTGGCTGATATTTGGGTCGGCTTAAACTCGAGTACATACAATAATTAATTCCATACAATCCAATGATTTAATTAAATTTAAGAGTCATGCAATTATCACTACAATCAATTTCAGAACATTTTCTTCATTCTGTGGCCATTATTAGCTCCCCTGCTCCAACCCTAAGGAACTATTAATCTCGTTACTATCTCTATGTTACCTTTCCTGGGTTTCTATTCAGAAAACTATACAAGAAACTCCCAACAACTATAACGAAATTTAACACAGAAAACCTCAGCCCAAGAGAAAACAGAAGATGACAGAAATTAGAACAAGCTAGAAAGGTCAAAACAAACTTTAACCTAACTCTTATCTGCAGTGATCCACTTTCAAATGCATTCTGCCTAAGGACAAGATTACTCTCATCCCTAGTCAATGGTCTGAGGGAGTTGGGAGTTTAATCCAGCAGCAGAGGTGGCAAAGGGATTTTGGGTTTTGCACTGTCATCTATGCCTTCTGCAAAGGGGGTGCTTGAATTTAATCTCTAATATAATTTCCTTCTCTGATCTTGGATTTTATTATTTACAGTCCTTGGGTTATTAGGGTTGGTAAGCTTCTTCCACGTGGGCTTAGCTGACACCTCACTTGGTTGGCTGCTCATTTTAAGATATGCCTTTAAACCCCCAGATGGTATTCTTTCTGATGGCCGGGCACCATCTGATTTCTTCACCACATTTTGCTATAGCATCCTTATCTTTAGAGATGACTTCATTAGGGCAAGCATTGAGCAGGGTCACATTGTAAGAACTAACTGTTCTCAGATTAGGGTTTATGGTTAAGTGTAAGCTCAAAATCATTCATATATCAAAGTTTACATCTAGCCCTGGTCCACTTTAGAGGCAGCATCACCAGCTGGTTAAGAAAGACATTTATTTCCATGAAATAGTAAAGACAAGACCCCTGTTTTGTTTAGTAAATCAAATTAACTTTCAACCTTAGGTGGAAAATGACAGTTAGTAGATTGAAGTAAAGCTAGCATTTTTAAAACTTAAAAACAAACCTTCACATATGCTATTTCTATTCAATGTTTAGAGGTCAGAGGTTTACTTTGCATTTAATAGTGTACCAAACCAAAGATGGAAGATCTGAAGTTGAGGTGCCCTTTGTTTAACTTTAACCTAGATCTGTATCTTCTTAAAAGCACCTTGCAGAACAAAATTGAAAATATTTTACTCTTTAAAAAATTAACCTTTGATGTGAATTCATGGATTGTGGCATTACCATTTGAAACATATGTTAAAACTGGTCTTACTACTAACATGAAACATTGGAAAATAAAAGCTTTAAAGAGCTTACTCTTTAAAAATGGTCCATTTTCTCTAATGAAATAACAGGTTTGCAATGGACAAGTTTTGGTAATACTATATCTATTTACCATCCCATCTCAGGATGTTTGTACATTATGTAACGTTTCATTAAGCATTTCAATTTGAGGTAAGATTTATATTTAAATTAAATGCAATTGTGTATCTGGTATACAATTTTGGTCAAAAGGCCTAACATTGTATTGGAGCACTATTAAACAATAATGATAAATATGTGCTTTTAAAATAAAGAAAATTCATTGGAAGAGCTACAGAGTCATTCACAAATTGTTCTGGGACACTGGGTGCTATCCCCCACAATATTAGCAGTCCCTCTAGTCCCACTGTTTTATCCCTCCTTGACTCTCATTTTTGCTTGTAGCAAATGCTGCCTGTTTGGTTTCATATAGCTGACTGATTCAGAGCAGAATTTTCATGATAGCGCTTTGCTTCTCAAAAAATAAAGAGCTATCATGAAAAGTTTACTCTGGTTCATTCTTCACAGTTCCTTCCACTCAAACAGTGACGACATTAATATTAATTCTTTAAAGAATTACTCACCCTATGAAAGCCACCATCTGCTCCACTATATGTTTGCTGAATGTTATTATAACGAAGATTTTCTGTAAGAAATGAAAACTCAAGTTAAAATAGTTACTCTCATATATCTATACATTAAATAATTATATCAATAGTCTATTACACTTTTTTAAAGTACTTAAACATAAAATAAATGGCATTATTTGAGTCAAAAATCCTACCTACTTTGTATTCTGGATCCGTTTTTTCCCAAGCATAGTTCCAGTCTTAGTAGGATACAGACTATGTCTGAGGGAAAATATGAGTCATGAAAACCAAAACTGGGAGGGAATTGTGGACATTCCACATATTCTCTCTATCTGAGAATGGTGTGTACAACTAACGCCATGGGTCATGGGTTCCCATGTAGCTCCCCATCACTAAGATTAAAGCTGACCACCCTAATGCCAGGGGCTAACCTCTAGCTAATCCTGAGGTCTTGAAACGATAGTCATCCTTATGGAAGACCTCTAGAGAAAGCAGCCTGAAAGTTCCACTTCCGGACTCTGAATGAGGCCCGGTTTCTAGATTTAGGACAAAAGCTACCTACTAGATACAAGAAGGGTTTAACTTGATGTTAATGAGTTAAAGAAAACCACAACCAGTGGCTGTAAGGCTGACCTTGACTCATGGCAACCCCATGAGTGCCACAGAAGGGCTGTGCTCCACCGAGTTCCCAAAGTTGGATTTTCTTAACATTTTTAACAGCTTGCACCACAGGAATCATATTAAGGAATCCCCCAGTGAATAATATAAGGCATTGTTAAGGGTTTTGAAGGACTACAAGGATGAGAAAGATACTGGTAACATTTAGAATCGCATGATTAAAAAGACATAAAAAGGAGCTATATTAACTTAAGGATGTATTAAAAATTTTTTCTTATTAAATATGGGTTTTTGGTCTTTGTTCTTGTCAAATTACCAATAAATTATACTTTATTGATTTGTTATTGTCTGTTAATGAATGACGTTAGCCTATATAACCAAAGAGGATAGAGGAAAATAACAAACAGAACTGGACATTATACCAACCCATTGTGGATTTCAGAAAAGTGATTAGGCTAACGAGGCTTTCTACTTCGGTAAAGAATTAGTCTGAGAGAGCCACAGGGTCCATTCTACCCTGGACTATAGGGGTGCTATTAGTCAGAGTTGACTTGATGCCAGTCAGTTGAGGTTTTGAAAGCATTAAGGGAAAAGCCTGATAATGGCATTTTCTTAAGCAATATCCTAAGCTCAACAGCAATGCTGCCAGCTACATAATGGATGTACACCAGGGCAGAAGACTGAAATATAAAAGTTCACTGTACTTTTTACTGCCCTTTAAATATATCTTTTAATTTAAAAAAGATTATTTGGCTATCTCAAGGAAAAAGTAAACTCATGAGGTGTCATGTCAAACAGATATAAAATGGAAAATGGTTTTATAAACTATGATATGCAAGTGGTCCATGAAGATTATGATGTTAACAGGACTATGAACTAAATCCTGATCACTTAAGGAGGAAAGCATTAGCAAGGGGTCCTTCAAATATCATATTAAAAGCCAGTTACTTGGAGCTATAAATCTTTAACTAATAAACAAAGCTAATGGTTTTGGCTCCCCATGATTTCACCACCATGAGTTTTCCCTGTCATCATTGCCTAACATTATAAATAAGTCAATGTCCAGATAATTGCACAATTTCATTGCTCAAAAACAAAACTCGATTTTCCTTTAGATTAACAGCTTGAAAATTCATTGAGCTGGACAAGACCAAATATGACAC
>NW_022111358.1:14606831-14619002 GCF_000313985.2 Echinops telfairi
AAAAAAAAAAATCTTACTGCTTTCTGCAAAGAGAAGATGTTGAGTATCCAATTGGTCCAAAAATGGCGAGCAGAGTATGGTAACCTCATTGAACAAGTGGACAAGGGAAATGCTAAGAAGCCCAAGTGTGGATCAGGTCGGCAACCATTATTTTCTGAGCTGGAAAACCTGATCTGTGAATGGGTTGCTGACAGGAGAGCAAAGGCTTTGGTTGTGAATCGGACTCAGATTCAAGAATTTGCCCTTGCAATGGCACCATAGTTTGACATAGCCCCCAAGGTCTTCAAAGCATCACAACACTGGCTGGATAATTTCCTTCAGCGAAAAGAACTGTCTTTAGTAAGATCCACAACATTGTTTAGGCTAGAAGATGCTCAAGTTATTAAGCGAGCACTTGCATTCAAGTCCCTTATTGATGATGCTGACTTCTCTAAATACAATCTTTCCAACATGATTGCTATGGATGAAACTGCAGTGTTTATGGGCCAATCATCTCAAACAACAATTGAACATCGGGGTGTCTCATAAATGTATATTCCCTCCACTGCTTACGAAAGTGCACGTTTCCTGTATTTTGGCAATTTGTCTGGATGGCACTAAAATCCCACCTTTAATCATTTCTAAGGGCAAGAAGGAAAAGATTGAATGTGTTTTGGGCATTTTTATTCTTGAAACTGAAAAAGCCTGGGCTATAAGAAAGTGGGTTGATTTAATGATGCCGCTTGTTATGCGAGGGAGCCAAAGAGGTCTGCTAGTCTGGGATGCAGCCAGCACTCACCCAGCTAAAGACATGAAGACATTTCTTCACGAAAGAAAAATAGATCAAATAATGATTCCCGCAGGAATGACGGCCTATCTCCTGACTCCTGATATTGCAATAAACAAGCCATTCAAGGAAAATTTGCACATGGAAATTAATGACTACATTGAAAATTGAATGGAGAGAAATCAGCGTGGAAACTTTCTGAAACCTAAACTGCAAGAGGTTGTGATTTGGGTGAAGAATTCATGGGAGAAAATCACTGACAGCTGCATTGCAAATGCACCACGAGCAGGCCTCCTTGACAAGAAGTACTCATTTAAGGACAGTGCTATGCTAAACCTGAGAGATTTGGTCCACTGATTCTGAAAGAAATGGAGTCATAAGAAATTCACCAGGAAATTCAGATTTGGATTGTTATGATGTTCCATGACTGTCATTGAATAAATGAGTAAATGTACCATAGATTGTTATACATGGAAATCATGGTAGTAGCAAGAAATTCTTGATACTGTAGGATTCATCAGTTTGTCTGGTTATGCTAGTTTGTGATGACAACTACTACCGTACCATATACAGGTAATAAATTTCCTTTATTTTTTTTGTTCAACAATAAATGTGTACCGTATTCTTCTTCATGGAAAAATAAGACATCCCCTGAAAATAAGACCTAGCGCATCTTTGGGAGCAAAAATTACTATAAGACACTGTCTTATTTTCGGGGAAACAGGGTATGAACCTGTCCAGTGGGAAAAGGAGAACGGAAACTCCCTAAAGTAGGGAGATTGATTTGAAATTTTAAGAGGAAACTTCAAAGACAGTAATAAAAACATCAATGTTTACCAAGGAAGCTTATCTGTAGAGGAAAAGGGAAAACACACAACTAGAAGAAAACAGGTTTATTAGAGTACAGAAAAACACGTGTGTGGTCTCTCCCCCCATTACTACTTCAGAAATGATTCAACGCTTTTATATTCACTAAAAATTGCTTATCCAAGGAATGGGCAATGTTTGTTGCCTTCAGCTACCTCTAGATGTATATCAAGTGACAAAGTATGCTACTAAGATACAATGGAGCAGAGCAAACATAGCTCATGCTCTCAATTTAGTAAAGGGACTCAGAGTCTGTCCCCTCAGTGACATGAAGGCTCTTGGAAAGAGTGTTCACTTTTGTAGAGGTCAGTATGAATCTCAGGGTCTAAGCATTTCATTTTACTTACAAATACCCCGTTCCCTTACCTATGGAATCCGAACTATCACCAACCTCATAACCCTTTTCTGACAATGAAATAAAAATATAAATTGCCTAAAATCAAACCCAAACTCACTACTTGCTAAAATCAAACCCAAACTCACTACAATGCTTCCTAAGAACAAGAGTCATTAAACAAATTACCTTCCATAAACATATAAATAACTTAGAATTATGAAGGCAAAGCAAAAGAGTGTAATGAACATTGAACTTGAGCCCAAAAGACTTGGGGTTCAAGCTCCAGCTGTTAACTACTTTTTTTTTCTGCCCAGAGGCTGATTTTTCAGAAGTCCCTCTCCAAGATTTCTCTGAGGGAACCTTGGGGCAGACTTTGACTGCCAACCTTTTTACAGCTCGTAGTCTGTTAAACGCCCAACTACTCCTGCAAGTAACTTACTTATAAACCTCTTTTTTAAAGTTTCATATTTACAAAAATGGATGGGGTAATCAATTCCTTTATCCCGGGATTATCATAAACAAATCACATGGCATATCTTGTGCTAAGGGTTTGGCTTTACAGTTTGAAGTACAATACAGAAAAATCTAGCATCATCACAATTTAAAAATAAACTAATGAGAATACTGAGAAATTTACCAGTTTTGAATCTTCTGAAATGAAAGGTCATATAGGTTACATACATTATCGCCAGAAGGTAGTTTTTTTTAGGCCAGCTCTAACGTAATAAATTTATAGAAAGTTACTACATTCAAGCAGTACATAGCAGCGTGCATCAACTTTATGGAGTTCCAGAGAAGTTCTTGGTACAAAAGGCAGGAAATAATTAAAAATCTGTTACTGAGGGACCCCAAGGAGCTAATGATAGTTCCCATGCTCTCCAGATTGAATAAAAACAATTAACAACAGTTACCCTCAAATAGACAAAGTAATTTAGTTTTCATGACAATGTTGTATTATTTTAAAAAATCCTCTTATGGTTTGTTTTAAATCTTTACAAAAGTAGCCAGCATTTCAATATTTAAAAACCCACACTATTGCACATTTTATTTAACTGACAAACAATATACTCTCTGAAGGAAGAAAAGGATATCTCTGAATTATTATGGTGGAATAATACAGTAGGGTCTTCAGAAAGTAAATCCCAAATCTAAAATTAGATGCCTTGCAGGGAAACAATTGAAGTTTTCCTGTTTACCTGTTCCAGGAATTGAAGTTTGAGAGGTATTAAGAAGACATGCTTTTACTTATGAAGAGGATGATCATACCAGGGCAGAGAGATGTCTTGGCTGTTCCTACCTTTTCTTTAATGAATATCTTTTTTGAACACCTCACAGTTTCAAAGCAAAGTCCCTCCACAATAATTTTATTGTATGCTAATGAGATTTGTCCCTTAGAACAACACAACTCACATCTCAGCCCTGGAAACACAGATCTACTTTCCTTCACTTAGTCCACAGTCCCTCTTTTCCCTCCTTTAGTAAGCACACACACAGTTATCTTCAAGTTTTGATAAGCGGGACTTTACAGCACCAGCAAATTCTCACTTCTCTAACCACACGCCACATCTCCTCACCCCTTACGGGACCCTTTTCTTCCCCATTTTCCCGCACATGAACATCTGGCTGGTTTTCGGTAAAGGATACTGGTGCCACATATAGAGCATGTGAAAGAAAATAATTCTTCTCTGAGGCAATACTTTTTTTTAAAATATGGAACGCTTTACAAATTTGCATGTCATCCTTGCGCAGGGGCCATGCTAATCTTCTCTGTATTGTTCCAATTTTAGTATATGTGCTGCCGAAGCGGGCACCAATATTCTTTTAGAAACATAATTTTATTATTTGTTTACTATGTATGAGAAAGTGATGATGCACATTTTCCTACATAGGAACATTATTTTTGGTTGATAAAAATTTGGCTTAATAGTTTCATAAGACAAAAAAGAAAAGAAAAAAAGAAAGAGAAGGCAGGCAGGAAGCAAGGAAGGAAAAGAGAAAGAACACAGGAGAAAAATAATAAAGGAATCCAATTTTCTAACAGGGAAAGGGAATTCACATATCTCCAAATGATGTTCTATGCTTGAATAATTCTTCAAAACCTAAGCAAGCTATCAATCCAAAGAAGAAGAAGTAATATCTTGAAGTGAAATATGTTTCAGTCCATCGTCATCATTAAGCAAGAAAGCAGGTGGTATAATTACCTGGATATGCATTTTAATTATTGCTTTTCCAATCAGAGTTGCACCAAAGAAAGTCCAGAAAGGTACGAGAAAGTGTCCACATGTTATTCCAGCCAGATCAAAAAGAGGATTTGGAATCTAAAAAGAAGGGAAAAAATGATTATAAAAGTGTATTTCTATACCTAAACAAAATAATAATAATTTTAGTCGACTGGTATGTGGCACCTGCTTGAAGCCATGTTTACAATGTAAAAGCGATGCATGAATTCCCTGGTCACTGAGACACTATTCAGAATGTGGTTAGGCAACTATCCTACTATGTCTTTAAGAAGGACCTCATTCATTTCAGGGACTGCTCTACTTGCTCATTGCAACCCAACTGCATTCTCCTTATATCATGTATGGTTAATACCCCTAGAGAGCTAGATAAACCCACTGGATCCTTCAGAGTTTAATGCCATCATAGATTTTTGACTGCATTTGGTAGTGTGGAACGTAAGGTGAGATATGACGAGCGCCTTAAGTTTAATTCAGTAAGTACTGAATCAATTCAACCAATTCGGGTTCTAAAATCTTTAAAAAGAAGTAATAATATCTAGAAGATGTTCACATCTTTTTAGCAAATAATCTTTTAAATCAATGAATACATTTATAGGTAGAGATGCTTTTTATTTAAAATTCATACACATTCTGTCTGTGCTTTCATTTTTCAAGAAAAAAAAAATCATTATTTGCATGTTCATGTGAACCCAAAGCCTTGTGACATATTTTAGAAAGAAAATCAAATGTGGAAATATGAGAACACAGAGATTCAGATGTTTTGAATATTCAGTCCCACACAAAGAAGTGATTCACAGTAAATACCCTTTCTGAACATCTCCACACTTCAAGAATGCCAAGAAACTATTTCATATAAAATGCAAAGAAACCACAAGGTGCTTTCAAACCACTTTATCCATTTTTCTCACACAGAAGTATTCTGCCCTTGTGGCAGCTGGCTGAACTCTTTAAAAGTTGATTTATGTAACTTCATTTTCAAACTTTCAAAAGAGTGAACAGATTTAACAAATCTATGTAGCTACTTTGAGATTTCCCTCAACTAAGCTTTTAATCTTAATTTAAGTGTTAAATTAAAATAACTTATAAACCAAACCTCCTTTTAATCTTAAGCCAAGTATGTAGAAATTAAATATAAATTTCTAGAATTAACTCATCAATTTATGTTAAATATTGGCTATCCCTCATTGTATATAAGTAGGAGTTAGTACAAATATTGGACTTCTTGTAGTTAGAAGAATGACAAAAGGGGCCACAATTTTGCCTTAATATGTCAAAGGTAAAGCAAAGTGCTTAAAGTGCTCAGCTGCTCACTGAAAGACTAATGGTTTATAACCCACTAACTGCTCAATGGGAGAAATAAGTGGCAGCCTGCAATGCAACCCTAAGGGGCAGTTCTAGTCTGTGTTAAAGAGTTCTATGAGTCAATAAACTTGACAGGAGTGGGATTGGCTTTTAGCTTTATTTGTATTACCCCCAGTAATAATAAAATCCCATTGAGTACTTTGAACTATCAAGTACTTTCTTCCGAAGGGATCTATTGCTTTACCTAGGAGTTGGAATTACAAAAGGGCTTCAAACCAACTCTGCTTGGTTCAGACAGGGACATCCGAGTGACACTGAAACATACCTGAATTTTAAAGTGGGTGAAGAGGAATGCTAACCAGAACTGGAAAGGGTTATGGGGTGAAGCCTTGCTGGAAACTTAATCTCCTCTTAGAAAACAAGGGTAGCGTGCATGTCGCATAGCAACCAAATCTAAAAACAGCGGTGCCTGGCAGCTGACCATGCCACTTTCAATGTCCGTCGTTCTTCACAGTCTGAGCAATAATCTAAAGTCATGCATCAGGTTCCTGAAAGAGCTCCCTATGCTCCTTCCAACTCTGTTATTCTAGGGCTTTGACCTGTAGTTTTTACAGCCTTGATAGCGCCCGATCACCAGCATTTTGCAAGTCCTATCACCTATAATCTTAAGAGTCCTGCTGTTAGAGTTTCACTTTGTTGGTCATGACTGGTTCTAAACCTTTTAATAGTTTTTCACTAACAACATGCATTAACTCACTTATTACCCACAACATTATATGGCATCATTACACCCCTTTTACAGATGAAAAAAGTGAGATCCATAAGTTAAAAAAAATGAGATGGGGGACCTGGTCTCAAGGAGTTCAAGAATGAAGAAAGTGTTTTGAAACGATAGTAGCAATTGTTTGATACTGCCTGATGTGATTGAACTATGAAATGATATCTATAATAGCACCCAATAAGATGGTTTAGAAAAAAAAAAGTGCGACAAGTTACTTGCCAAGGGTAATAGAATAACAGGAAGTGTGGGTCTAGATCCTCTACCCTTAGCCTCTAATCCATTTGGCATCTCAACTCAATTCCATTCTCAGGGGTGTATATAGTACTATTTACTTATCACTGCATTTCAATCTTTCTCACTGGCTAAGGCTCCCCGAGAGGCAACAGATCTTCTACGCTTTGTGAGTCACACTGTACAGTGGTTGACAAAGATGACCAATCACAATAAAAGATGGTTGGTAGCTTTTGAGCATTTATGGTCCAGGGACTATGCTAGCCAGTCTGCATAGATTTATTGTAAATGGCCCATTGCAAGGAAAACCGGATTGCTCCATTGAAAAAAATGAGAGAACCAGGGCTCTAAGAGCAACCTGATACATTTACATATCTAACAAGGAAGTATAACTAGTTGATGAACCCAAGGTTGTTAAGACTACAAAGGCCTTTCCCTGCCATGATATTAAAAAAAAAACAACTTTTATTGGGGGGCTCTTACATCTCTTATCACAATCCATACATTCCTCCAATGTGTCAAGCACATTTTCACATATGCCACCATTATAATTTTCAAAGCATCCCCTTCCCATTTGAGCCCCTAATATCAGCTCCCCATTTCTTCCCCATCCCGCCACGCCTGCCCTCCCCCATCATCCCTTGATAAAGTAGATTATTTTTTCCATACCTTACATTATCCTCCATCGCCCCTCAACCACTTTTCCATTATTTGTCCCCCTGGGAGGGGGTTCTAGGTTGATCCTTGTAATTGATTCCCCCTTTCTCTCCCCACCCTCCCCTAATCCTCCTGGTATCTCTACTCTCCTTGTTGGCCCTGAGGGGTTTATCTATCCTGGATTCCCTGCGTTTCGGGCTTTTATCTGTGGCAGTGTGCATATTCTGGTCTAATCCGATTTGTAAGGTAGAATTGTAAGGTGATGATAGTGGGATGAGGCAAGCACTGAAGAGCTAGAGGAAAGTTGTGTTTCACCGGTGCTATACTGCACCCTGACTGGCTCATCTCTTCCCTGTGACCCCTCTGTGAAGGGATGTCCAACTGTCTACAGATGGGCTTTGGGTCTCCACTCCATGCCCACCCCCCCATTCACCTTGGGTATGGTTTTATTCTGGGTCTTGGATGCCTGATACCTGATCCCATCGACACCTCATGATCACACAGGTTGGTGTGTTTCTTCCATGTGGGCTTTGTTGCTTCTGAGCTAGATGGCTGCTTAATTACCTTCAACCCTTTAAGACGCTAGATGTTTCTTTTGATAGCCGGGCACCATCAGCTTTCTTCACCACATTTGCTTATGCACCCATTTTGTCTTCAGTGATCGTGTAGGGAAGGTGAGCATCACAGAATGCCGATTGTTAGAATAAAGTGTTCTTGTGTTAACGGAGTACTTGAGTTAAGCCCAATGTCCATCTGCAACCTTAATTCTTAACATATAGATATGAGTACATAGTTCTATTCTCCTCTCAGTGTGTATATATATATATATATATATGTATATGCCAGTATTTAGGTCTCTATAAATGTCCTTTGCCTCCTGGTTCTTTCCTCTATTTCTTTTTTAATTCCCTCTTGTCCCACCATCATGCTTGGCCTTCATTCGGGTTTAGTAATTCCTCACTGCTACATTGCCCTTGATTGCGCCCCACTAGGCATCCTACGCCCTTCCTTCCATTGATTTCAGTTCACCTGATGTTCCCTTGTCCCTGGGTTGGTCGCCCCCCCCCTTCCTTTCTCCCATCTCCCTTCTCCCATATCCCCCCGGAGCCATTGGTCCCATTCTTTCCATCTCCGAATTATTTATCCCGCCTATCTTATCTAGATAGATATGCAGAGACATTAATCAGTGCAAAACACAGGCAAAGCCAAATAAAACAACAAAGGAAGTAAAAAACAACAAAACAATAAGAGGTGGGGCTTTTTTTGCCATTAGTTTTTGCTGGGGTGGGACACTCAAGATATATCACCTTCTAGTGCATAAGGGGGGCAAGGTGCTGTGTATCACTAGACAACAATTTTATGAATTTTTACTTATGATTATGGCTTATATTCTATCAACTAGGTACTTGGTTATTGTGGCCAATTGTGGTCAGACTGAAAAACAAAAACTGTGATTAAAATGTTCAACTTTAAATATGCCTTCATTATGCTAAACAAGGAGATGAACACTGGCTCCTCAAGGAATGCCAATTTAACAAATCTAAAATACACGACTCCAAGTTTTAGACAGAACTGGTTTCTCAGTGACCTGTAGCCAATGACATCCTTACCATAGCCATGGATGCTTCCATTACTCAGCCAAGAATTAAAGTCACTTCCAAGAATTAAAGTCACTTAACATAGGTTTCATGTAAGTTCTTCCTTGTAACTAATCCTTGAACCTTAGAAAAAAGTCTACCCATATACACTTTTATGGAAAGAATGAAGCCATCATTACTTGGATAAATGCATTTCCTTATAAAGCTTTCATGGGAAATTTGGATTTTTCTTTCTTGCTCTTTCTAAATAAATCAATTTAGATCGGAATTCATTATTGCATGATGCTTTGCTTATAAATCAATATAAATAAGAAATAAACATATCCAACAGAAAAAAAGTCATTTAATAAGTAAGTTGATGATTGGCAAAACTACATACCCAATAAAAGTGATAGTACATTTGTTCATTTTGCAGTACATCGTTTAAAAACAAATGGAATAAAAAACATACTAAAAAAAATCATATATAAACACCACACATACAATATATTTCTTAAAATATCTCACTTTTAATACAATTTACTTACTGAAGCACAGGCCAAAATTCCAAAAAATCCAACCTTCTGTACTAGATTTTGAACTGCCAGTTTAGCTCGGGAGGCAAAGTCCTGTGTAAAAGGAAGATTTCAAAACCTTAATGAAAAGTCCAAGGAAGAACAGGTGGCTCGTTGTACAGTTTATAACATTAAATATCTCACAATCTGAAGGCAATTATTTAAATAAACTGGATGATTATCAGTCATATCAAATTGTTCACAAAAAAGATGCAAGGAAAATTAAGGTAGATTGTTACATCATTAAAGTTAAGCCTTTATAAAATTTCAAGAATAAGCTCAAATGTCCCTTTATATTTAGCTTTTTCTCTTGATTATCTAGGGATGAAGGAAAGTATCACAAACCAACTCATTGTTTTAGAAATACTAGCTTACCAAATCTCTCTTTTTTCCTTCCATAACTTGCTAGGCTTAGTCTCCCATTAATATCAGAGTAGGAAACCATGTATCAATAAAGACATCTCTGGAGATAGAAGACTATTATCCCAATGTAGGCGCCTAGGTGGCATAGTGGTTACACATTGGGCTGCCAACTGCAAGGTGAGCTGTTCAAAACCACCAGCTGATCTGGGAAAGATGGGCTTTTCTGGAATTAAAGAGCGACAGTCTCGGAAACTCACAGAGGAAGTTCCACCCTGTCCGACAAGGTTGCTCTCAGTTCACATTGACTCCATGGCAGTGAGTTTGGAGTTCTTATTCTTTTTAATCATTATCTAAACAGCAAAACAGCACCCTAACTTTCAATAACCCTATAGTATATATAGACAGAAGATATTCTCATAGCCGGATTTGTAAGGTAGAATTAGGGTCATGATAGTGAGGGGAGGAAGCATTAAAGAACCAGAGGAAAGTTGTATGTTCATCAATGCTAAACTGCACCCTGACTGGCTTGTCTCCTCCCCGCCACCTTCTGTAAGAGGATTTCCATTTGTCTACAGATGGGCTCTGTCAGCTGGCCCTTTAATGTTGTTTCTCCTCACTTTGAAAGGCGGAACTAAATCCCTACTCACAACACTTTCTCCATCACCTTCACTTGCTGCATGAGCAACTTTTAAAGCATTGATGAAGGCTCCGACGCAGTGATCCTATACAGGATATCCAAGGTTGTGTACATCTTTAAAGGAGACTACAGACTCATCTTTCTCCCTGGGAGAGGCCAGTAGGTGTGAACCTTACACTATAATGTTTAACAGTTCTTACACTAAATTAAGGTTAATAAGAACTGTATATACCTGTTCTGATTTACCTACAAATTTGACTTAACAGCACACTTACGAACAAGTCACATTTGTAATTTGCATTGAAGATGTTTTTACATTACACAATCTCCCTGAAGACTTTACTAAGGATGGTGAGAAAGTCAGAAGGAATTAAAACCAATAAACTATTTTTAAAGCGATATATCACATTGTAAACACATTCAAGTTCAAATATACAAACTTTCAATGTTAGTCATTAGCTAAATTCTACGAAGCAACTTTGCCATTTTATAGTTTATTTCCAAAGAAGGAATTCTTCGGGGATTAGGCGCACTGTTTTAGAAGTGCACGCATGTTGTCAGAAGAAAAGGCGCGTCAGTGTCATTTAAAGGAGTAACGGATTAGACTGAAGGAAATTTAAGAGACATCATACCTAAATTTAATTTTTTGATACTGTTTGGAACCTGTTTGAAATAAACATTTTTAAGGCATCTAAGAAATGTGATCAGGATACTATATGCTAATTTGAAGTATTATAATGATGGTTCTGTAAAATATCAATGTTTTTAGAGATATCTATTAAAATATGAATGACAAGTCTAGCACTTACTTTAAAATACTTCAGGAGGGGAAAACATAGAAAAAGGAAAGGATGAATAAAGTATAGCAGAATATTGTCAAATATGAGTGACATGAGACTACATCATTTTGTAGATGTCTGAAAAATTTTCCAATTAGAGGCTAAATAAAATTATTTATTTAATTTATAACATAATATGTCAAATAGTATTGATAGAACCACAATTTCAAGACTGGTATTATGTTAATATTACAGGTTAAGATGCAAGGATAAGAAAACATGAATATTGTTACTGCAAAAACCAAGTTAATTATATCATATTGACTATTATTAAACAACCAAACTGCTACTACAAAGGCATTTTCTATTTTTCCATTGCATTAGGTGTGAAATGAAATGCTAATTTTTACTGATAAAACCTGTTTAAAAATATATTACAGTGTGCTCGCTTCGGCGGCATATACACTAAAATTGGAAAAATACAGAGATTAGCATGGTCCCTGTGCAAGGATGACAAGCAAATTTGTGAAGCATTGCATATATATAAAAAAAAGGAATATGATAGTGAAGTCAACTTTCTTAAGTAGACTATTATGAAATACACTTCCATTTCTTTCTGACAATTCATGCAAAATAACATATTTGCAATTCCTCTGGAGTAACTTAATACAAATTGACAACCCATAATAAATAGGAAAGTTATAAGTTTATTAAATATCAATAAATATGATTATATTATAAGCAGTTAAGAAAATAGTAAAATCACAACAATGCCTTCACTTACAGCACCTGAACAAATCTCATTTTATTTAAAAAAAAATTTTTTTTATGCTTCCAACATGTAAATTTTAATTACTGAAAAATATTCTATCATAAATATATATTTAAATGAATATATGGTTCAATGAGTTGGCTCAATGGTCGTGGAATGTCTATACTCTATATCAGTTCACCTCCTATGCTATTAAGAGTCACTCATTCTCACTACAATATCAAGCTTCATGGTGATTGGATTCTTTTTTTTTTTTTTTTAACATTTTATTAGGGGCTCATACAACT
>NW_022111358.1:14619272-14621945 GCF_000313985.2 Echinops telfairi
CACTCAATTGCTAATAAAAAGTAAAACAATTAACCTAGACAAATTTTATCCTGAAGACAATTTTCATAACAAATCTTTCAAGTTAAGACAAATGTTATAACTTTCAAGTAAGACAAATGTTATGTAGCTCTCAATCAATATATTTTTTTTCTGCATAAAAGTATGTAGTCAAGAGCAAACAAGCATTATTATATGTAAGTTTGGTATGCTTGTCTTTTTGTTGTTTAACTAATTTTAATGCTTTAGAAACGTACCTAAACAAGAGGCTAAGATACTGCTGTTGTTTTACATTGTCGACTAGATTACACACACTCACTAATTTCAATTAGAAAAGAGGTATGATTATATCAATTGGTTCATGTAGTAAAAATAATAATTAAAGAATATGCAAGTAACCTCACAAACAAAATATAATGGAACCCAACCCCACTGCGACCTAGTCCTTTGCAGCTAACAGCAGCCTTGTACAGGGTTCCCAGGCTGTACAGTCTTTATGGGAGTAGGTCAGACCTATCTTACTCCAGTGGAGTGGCCGGTGCGCTTGAACTGCCAACCTGGTGGTTAGCTGTACAGTTTTATACCACAGTCAGGGCTCCTGATAATGATATTTAGGACTACAGAAAATCAAAGAATTAATATTTTAAAGACTACCCTGAGGAAGAAAGCAGCGCAATACAGTGACTATTATACAGAGTAAAAGGATAAGAACTTACATTTTATTGTCTTTGGACAGAATCGCTTCACTTAATAGAAATTAACTAAGGACAAAAGAAATATATTTCTTCTACTTTTAGAAGCCTGAGTGCCCATCATCAGTTATTCTTTTTTAAAAAAATCATTTTATTGGGGGCGATCATCAGGTATTCTTAAAGATATTTTAAGAATCTGTATTTCAGTGAAGAGTTAGTCTACTTCAAAAAAAAATTAATTTGAAGCTGGCATATCCTACAAGGAAAACAAGTCATATGTCCTAGTAAAAGGGAGTTTTACTTTTTTTTTAAAGACGGAAAGTGATCTACTGAAATGGATTTTTAAAATTCATTGTGTTTTACAATACACAGTGACCATGCTACTTTCAGTTCCTATTAAACTTTCCCTCCAGATCTTTCACAATATTCTTGGAATTAAAACATTCATATATTAAACAATGAAATAATATTCATTTAAATCAAATCCATATCAAATCTACATAATTATTTTCATTAAAGAAACCCAAGATTAGAAAAATGTGCAACTTGAAAAGGGGTAAGTTCTTGATTTGTTTTTCTCTTTGTCAGTGCAGTGAGCACGTAAGTCATAGAAGCACCGAACTAGTATTTGTATCATTTATGAAATTTTTCAGAGTAAGAACAATTTAGTTTATATTCCATAAACTGTAATATTTTGTTAATTTAAAACTTTCACTTTTAAAGTCATATATGTAAACTTAATGGCATGGTTTAAGCTCTCCACTTAATATAATTTTATCAAAAACTTTAATCTTTTTATTTTCTTAAGATATCCTATATATTAAGTTGAATTTTACTTCCATTGTTGATCTGTAAAATTAAAAACTCTCTAGTCCTTAAATTTTGACAGCTCTTTATGTCTTACTATATTGATTTGTGTATTCAACTATTTTGTTCCTGTTTGCCTAAAAAATAAATAGAGGGAGAATTTCCACTGTGTGAACATTATTTCTACATAAACTTAATTTATATACAGAAGCAACACCACCATAAAAAATAAAATAAAGCAAAAAACTGCTCCAAAAACTTTAAATGACTATTTTAAACAAATATTGTTATTACTTTTTAGGCTTTCAAGTAAAATGAACAAGACAACAAAGGTGTACCAGTAATAAACAACAATATCAATTTAATAATATCCTAAATATCGGGAAAAACAGAAGGATTTTTTAAAATTAGTACATTGGGTACCACAATGATCAAGTTAAATAGAAAAGGAAATTAATCCTTCATGTACTAATTTCGTGTGTTTGTGGGGACAGTGAAGCAAGTTCAATTTGATTACTTCCTCAACTGTGTCTCCACATTTTCAAAAAAATCTGTGCAATGAAAAATAAACTCCTTTTAATAGTTTCATTTCTCTGGATTCAGATTTCACAACCTTTACTTATTTCACAATTGAAATGCCAAAGAAAGCTTCCTAAAAGAAAAGCTTCCTAAAAAGAAAGTTTCTCAAGCTCTACCTAAATAGGTATCATGTGATTATAATTAATAATCATATACTATTTTCTTTTTCCATAGAAGTAAACAGTTAATAGCGTAAATGAAATTCCTTCTTATTCCCTTGTATGTATCCAATCCGATTCTGTAAGAGAGCATTTTCTCAGTGAGCATTTTCTCAGTGACTATAAAGAGACAAGTTAAAGAAAATCTGATAAAGCTTAAAATATGACTATTGGTTCACTATTGTTTCCAATACTTCTCCTAAAAACAATTATGAGGAAGAGGAAGAGACACTGCAAGGTTAATCATGGTCAGCTTGCAACACACTCCTCATCGAATCTACAGGTGTCAACGTGGGTATAAATCGTATGAAGCCACACCTCAAATGTTAACAGCAAATGTTTTCATTCTCATGATGAAAGGATCTCTTTAAAAGTACAGAAAATCTGCGGGGGACAACACCAGTGACACAGTGTGGGAATTGCGCCTGATCTGACCCCGC
>NW_022111358.1:14623861-14653892 GCF_000313985.2 Echinops telfairi
CCATCCAGCTGATTGCAACTCAGAGAGACCTTGAAGGGCTGGGGTAGGAGAAACAGCCTTGAGGGCTTTCGAGGGGAATAGAAAGCCTCATATTTTTCCTGAGTGCAACACTCGGCAATTTAAATACTGCTGGAATGGTCAAGAGAGGCCGCAAAAGCAGGTATCTCCACTTTATCCCAGACTATGGGCTATATAGCACAGAAGTTTTTAATTGCCAGGAAGAAACCTGAATAACTTTTTTGTTTTTTAAAAAGAGGATGGTAGGCCAAATAAGTTTGGGAACCTAATGCTGTATGTCATTTCAGTATAGTGGACAATGACGGAAATATTAACTCGTCACTACTGTACAATTTATTTGGTTATAAGTTGTGGAAATTCAGTGGGCAACAATAACATTTTGTGTTTAATAAGAGAATAAAAGTGTCAGATCAATGAAAGTAATAAGGAAACTATCACCTATTTCTGTGTCAAAGCAAAAAGGACGGGATCATGAAACATTCATTCAGTCACACACACACACGCTTAGGTTCTGAGCACAATTACTTGGTATCATGGGTGAATCACAATACAAAAGTCAGTGATTTAGAAGCAACTGTATCTAAGTTTGATGGCACTTAAACTGTACCACAGTGTTGTGCCTAACGTAGGAAATTATCAACTACTCTGGAGTCCAAGTTATGATTAAATGTATTTGTCGGTGTACTGATGTAATTCTGCTACAAAATTTATTTTGGAGAGGGGGTGGTAAGATATTTTTTACTGAATTATTTATTTTGAGGTGCAAAATATACAGTATATACATCTAACTTGTATATCTTGAGGAAATTTTACATTGAACACAGTCATGTAATCATTACCCAGATCCAGGTAAGAACATTATCAGAAAACCCTGGTAGCACTAATTTTCACTCCTCACCAAAATAAACCAACAAACACCACCATCAGTGACTTCGATTAGCATAGACTGGCGCTGTTTATGCCAAACACCACTGTAGATGCTAGGGATAGGGCATTGAATTCAAATGTTAACAGTATGATCCTTCATGTGGAAAGTGGTATGTTGTGAACAGCTGGGAAGGGTCATAGTTTACAGGTGTAGTTTTACATAGGGTGATAGGAGAAGGCCTCACTAACAGGTGGCATTTGATTAAAAAAAAGCTATGGAGGAGAGAAACATCATGTAGGCCCTACCATTCCCAGGATTTTCCCACAAATGACCCAGTGTTAATGACATGGTCTTTTAACTTCTCTGAGCCTCAAATTCATCTTTCCTATAAAAGGGTAATACTACTATCTATCACCATGAAAGCTGTAAAGGGAGAAAGACGAGGCTGTCTACTCTTGTCAAGATTTCAAGCCTCGGAAAACCAAAGGAGCAGTTCTCTCTATCCCACGGGGTTGCTCTGAGTCGGCATCAACTCAATGGCATTGAGTTTTTCATGACAGATTTAAGATAAAACTGATTACGGGGCAAAAATGCTTAGAATGAAATGATAATGCTTCGTAAGTATCAGAAGATTTAAAAACCTTGTAAGGTCTTTGCTAAGTAAGCACTACACTCCTTTAAGAACTATCTCTATGGGATCAAGTCAACAACAGCAACTTGAAAGCAAGGCACCTTGGGGGAACAGTCAGTTTCTATTAGTGAGGGTAAGAGCAGTTGCACAACTCCACGTATGCAATCCATGTGATTAAACTGTACATGCAAAAGCTGTTCAATTAGTGTATATTTTGCTGTATATATTCTCAACAACAAAATAAATAAGACAGAGAAAAAAAATAATCCCAATAATATGAACAACAAAAAATACCCAAATTCACTGCCATTAAGTCAATTCCAACTCAGTGACTGTGCATAATCCAGTGGTACAATGGGGACATTGCTCAGCTGCCAAGCAAAAGGGCGACAGTTGAACCTACCAGCTAGAGGAAAATGTAGCCATCTACTTGCAATAACCACTCCTTTTCCCTTAGTTTGTTTTATTACGGTGGCTTGTGTTTTGCTGTGATGCGGAGGTTATGTGCTGGGAAAGGACAGCATGCGTGGTAAGGTGGGGGCCAAGGAAAAAGAGGAAGGCCCTCGCCCAGATGGACTGACACAGGGGGGCCACAATGGACTCAAACATTAGAACAATTGTGAGGATGGTGCAGGACTAGGTGATGTTTCCTTCTGTTATACATAGGGTTGCTATGAGCCAGAACCAACGTAGCAGTACCTACCAACTTCCATAAAGATCATAGCTTTAGTAATGCTATGACGGCAGTTCTCCACTGTCCTAACAAACCAAAACCACAGCCACCAAATCAATTCCAACCCATAGAGACCACACAAGGCAGAGGGATGACTTTGTTAGCAGCAAATTGACTAATTGCACCATCAGAGCTGCTTAGATAAAAACTGGGGTTTTTGGAAATCCAGACAAGTATTGGGTCATTTTTCTTTTTCAGATTCTAGACAAGTTTTAAAATTAAAGTCTACATTACCTAGCATTAAAATTAGCCTGTATCTTGCTTCCTTTTCCTCTTTCTCTGTCGAAAATGAACTATGGTAGTTCTTAAAGAGGCTGGCTTTACTCTGTTAATTGGGGTCTGCCTAGTCTCTAAAATAAAACGAAAATTCTCTGCGGTCCAAGTGAACAAAAGTTTAGAGAAAATGGTTCATTATGTAGGAATTTATCAGAATATACTGGGGGAGGGCACTACCATTGATTTTTACCAGCTTGTTTTTCAGCTCCAAGTAACTAATAAGTATTCTCATTCAAAACGGTATTTTTTAAAAAAGAAAAACTTTAAATATCGCAAGGTTTGAAAACTTAGTATGGAATTTACAAAAGTGTCAGTGACAAGAAATGAGAAACCGAAAAGAGAGAATTTTTAAAAATTAGAACTTTTTAATTAAAAGAAACAAAAACACTTGAATTTTTTGCTGAGATAAAACCAGTCTAATGTAACACATTTATAAATGGGTCTGGAACGAGAAATAGAGAGTTTTAAATTCCAGATCTAAAGTTGAAATTAATTTATTTCTAAGGTTCAAATACATTGGCTGCAACAATGGGCTCAAATACAACAATTATTAAGATAGCACATGACTGGACAGTATTTCTTTCTGTTGTCCTTAAGTATGCCCATGAGTAGGAATGACTTGTTGGCACTTAACAATAAACAATCAACTGGAAAATGTCAACTTCATGCCAACAAGCTAAAATATATTGCAAGATTGAGTAATAAGAAGAAAAGTGGCACATCAGTTTCAATGACAAGAGAAGGATTATTTAGTGAAAAATTATGCAAATATAAAAAATTGGTTCTAAATTAAAAAGAAAGGGAAGCAGGAGTAATCTTAAGCAGTTTATCAAAAACTTCAGTATAATGAATGCAGTACTCCAAAGAGACCTATCTATATAGTTCTAGAACTTTAAAAAATAATACAGCAATAAATTACTCTGGAAAATCACACATAAGCTGATAACTACACATCAGAAAAAATATAACAAAATTGGATAGATTCATTAACTAAGCACTTAGAGTAATCAAAGATTTGTATTAAAAAAGAGAGTGAGCTGAAAAGTGAAAGAGGAAAAAGAGTTAAACAAGTTTTAAAATATTAGAATGAGGGTATCAACCTTTAAACTCTGAAAGAAAATTTAAAACAAATGAACAAAGTAGTGCTTTATTTAATGGGCTATATAACCTTACTGAACTCATTAGCCCAAGACATAGTAAAAATTAAAAACTTTGCATAAATTAATCAATGCAGCCTTATTGGGAAAATGATGACAAATAAGTCTAAGAGGATATCCCTCCATATTTTAGAATAGTATTGGATCATCAAGAGTCCCAGTATATGCTGAGAGGCTAGCAATGGAGTCTACCCTGGGGCACCTTGGAAGAAAGGCTGCAAGATTATCTTCTGAAAAATTAGCTACTGAACATATCATAGAGCACCGTTCTGCTCTGACATATGGGTCGCCATGAGCCAGAACTGACCCAATTCTAGACTGACTGGTTACCGGAATAATAAGCATTTCTACTTTCTGACACCTATACATTGTGCTTTAGATTTAAAAAGTTATATGTTAACATTGTAAGGTAGGAAAAATGAAAAGCTGGCCACCTAGAGAAATTTTCTTAAGATTCTAGCACTAGGTTAACTTACTGTATATATAAGCCGAGTTTTGCAGCACATTTTTAATGCAGTTTTTATGGTAAAATTAGGTGCCTTAGCTGATATTCAAGTTATCTAATACATGGTATTTACCCAAGGCTACACGATAATTAAGAAAAATTTAAGAGTTCCTGTTTGGAGTTCCAAAGATGTAAAATGCAGGAGAGAACTAGAGACTGGTCAGGTAAGCCAGCAAGTTGGCAAAACCCCTTATGCAATAGGAAAGGAGTGTAACAAATGTGCTGACATGATGGATGAATGTATGGATTGTGATAAGAGCTCTAAGAGCTCCCAATAAAAGTAGTTAATAAAACAAACAAACAAACCAGAAAGGAGTAGAATAGTTAACTCTGCTGTTGATGTCTTACATTAACTCTAGTCCTGGGCCAGGTTATCTGGGTGTACTGAGCAGTTATAACAGAGTGTGGGTTAGTACTTAATACATTCTCAATTTGCAAATTCATGAGCAAGAACACAAAAGCATACATAGTCTGTTTGGTACAAGTTTCAAAGAAAGAGGCCTTTCTAGGGGCACTTTACAAAAGATGTGTGAAACACAAACCTGAAAGAAACTTTAACAACGGTGACCCAATGCATAACCACTCCTTATTTTCCCCCACATATGTAAACAGGTGTGCAAAGGGAAAGAATAAAGTGGACATTAAAACAAAACTATATTCCACTCCAATATCGAAAGCAAACTAACAAGAAAAACTTTATTATTTATCATGCTTTGTTAAGGACTAAGCTATATCAACCTCTATTTCCTTTAAAAATGATCTAGCATGACTTAGAATGCTTCATCAAAGCAAGTTAATTTTTGGTCTATTTTAATTTGATCAGAGAGTAAGTGAGCATCCCCCAACCCCCCAGTATTCTTTTTCCCCCTGTGAAGAATAACCAGCCCTTATCAATATTGTCTAGCATGCTCTTTTCCTAGATTACTTTTGTTAGCCTCCCCACTCCCCAGCCCCAAAAGCAAGTAGAATAATATTATCTAAGGTTGGACTTAAATGTGTGTCACAAGATCACATGGTTAACACAGAAACATACATGCAGAAACAAATGGATTCAGGACTGCACAGTCAGAAGCTTGCAGCAAGATGCAACTGTCTTTCCTGATCAGTCAGTTAATATTACAGGGAAGGGTTAAAGAAATGGAAGACCTACTAAAGGGGGAAAAAATTAAAGTTTGGGGAAGAAGCTGGAAGGGAAGAGAGTTAAAAACAAAGTAAAATCTCTCTGAGGAAGCAAATTAAAAGAGACAGTAAAAATTTCATCATTAAAAAAAATTCCACCATAAATCACTATAAATGTGCTTTGAAATTGTAACTATAGAGCTATTTTATGTGCGACCTTTTCTTGTTGAACCAAAAGCAAGAAAAGTAACCTTTGGTACCAGAAGCCTAACTGTGCTAGTAGTGGAAACAGAATCCTTCAAAAGAGGTCATATAAAATTGCTTAATCTTGATGGTACTTTGTGGTAAAATCATGAGCCAGTACTGAAAGAAGATCTAGTGGCCAGCCGTTTCAAAAACTAAGCTATTGGGTGTGGTTCTTTGATTCTGAAAAGAGAAACTACAGTAAGCCGTGGTAGTTTTGACAACGCCTTTAATGATAAAGAAGTGTGCTTAACATGTATTTCCAGTGTTCATTATCGTAAAGTTTATCAGTTTAACGCGGCCTACAAACAAGAGATCCTGAAAGCAGGAAGCTTTTCGGTAGAACTGACGCAATACAAGCCATTGCAGTTACTGCACAGCTTAATGCAAACCCTCCAGAGTCCACGTTGACAAATTCTTTAACAAGCCCTGCGGTTACAGGGAAGCTGGTTTCACTCTGACTCATTCCAGCTCAAACAGTTTACTGGAAATGAAGGGGAGGGGGAATTTTCAGAGAAGTCATGTGATGGCCAGACAAACCACAACCAGTAAAGGTTCAGCAGAGTCAAAAACAGGTCCCAGCAGCAGTTGACACCCAGAGGGTTCAAATGGCTCTACATTACATGAAACTGTTTGGTTTCAGATCACCTACACTACAATCCCCCCGCAGAAATCTGCGTACCTTACGTAGATACTTCACAGAGGGCTAAACAAGTAGGCATTGACACGGTGTGGCCAACTGAAAACACTTCATAGGCAAATGAGGCAAACAGAAAGTAGCATAAAAGGAATATTTCAAACATTTAGTGAGTGTATAGATAATGATCATAAATCTGTTTCCTTCATCTCTAAGGTCAAACAATCAAATATACAGTATCTTATTATCACAGATTCAAAAGAACCTTTGGACTCTGAAGGTGTTCATTGAGAGCAGATGCATTCTAATGCATAAAAGGAAAAAGTACTGGCCAAAAGATAAGAAATACCATAAGAAGTTACTAATTTCACCTGTTTTTCACTAATAAAGTGAAATAACTTGAAATTCTCAAACAGGGCAGGGATTCCTTATGCTTTAAACGATTGAGCACATCCCAGTAAGGTTTAACACCTGGTTTGCTGCTGGGCATCCGGCTCTAGGGAGACATCTGCCACACATAACAGAGGCAAACATTGCCTGGTCTTGAGTTCCACTGCTGCGGCGATTTCTGGCGCCATCTCACCCAGCGGGCTCATCTTCCAGCACTGTATTGGACAATATTTTGTTCTGATCCATAAGGTTTTCACTGGCTAATTTTAGGAAGTAGATACCCAGATTTGTGGTTCTAGTTTCTCTTGGTGTGGGAGCTCCTCTGTAACCTGACCCTCCCGAGTAACCCTGCTAGTACTTGTAGCCAAGACAGCACAACAAACTGGCAGCTGGGTGGTACATGGGCTTAGTAGTAAAACAATTTGGTAAGTTAATGCCAATATGTAGAGTAAGTGGCAATTATTGATACATCTAAACACTGTACCCCTAACTAGAACCTAGAAAAGGGTTCCTTTTAAGTAAGGGAAATTAAAACAAGCTACTACTCCACCTGAAGAAAGATTTCTGCATTCTTTTAAAAGGTGAAGTTTCAAGGTTTCGACAGTGTGATTTTAAGTACAGGAACAATAGGGACACAGTAAATTTTACATTATCAGCAGCCTAACATTCTGGGAAAAAGAAACCAAGTAGCTAGGACATTTGGACAGATGGTGTTTAGAAAAGCAAAATTATTCAAACCATACTCTTCTAAGTAATATGTACAACATTCCTAACCTTATTGGGCAATCTTTAAAAATGAAAATCCCACAACTACTACCATACTCCATGTCATTCCATCAGTAATGTTGGCCACCACCGTAAAAGATTAGCTCTAAGAGGATACATTCATCAAATAAGTTATTCTAGTTTTCAAGCTATTATTACTAATGTGCCTAACTTTTCCCCCTTTGACTATATTCAATTACCTATATCCTCGAGTATAAACCAAGTTTTGCAGCACATTTTTAATGCAGTTTTTGTGGTAAAATCAGGTGCCTCAACTGATATTCGGGCTGGCTTCGACTCAAGTGTATACGGTAATAGAATAAGTAAATAAGTCAAAAACTAATTTCTGCATTTATGGTTTTTCACACTTTATTTTCAGCAGAGTATGGTAAAATGCTAAATTCTGTCTCTTAATACTCTTGCAGCATTTATTCAAAACACCTATTGCACAAGTAGTATCTGTAAGACTAGGCAGAAATTGTTGAAAATACGCACATTTTTCAGAGCTGGTCTAAGTCCTGGGAGAGATAAAAAAGTTACATAAATAGCATTACAATAAGACAGTAATCAGTGGCACAAGAAAGAAACAGCTAGGATGCTAAAGAAACTCAGAAGAAATAATTTCCAGGGGTGTAAGGGAGTCACAGAACTTTTTTTTTTCTTTCCCCTTTCCTCCTTCCCCCAGAAAATTTTTGTATTGTTTTGCTTTTAGTCACAGAACATTTCATGAAGATGTACCATAGAAACTTGAAACGCAAGTAGAAATCAGAAAAGTGGATATGAATATGGCAGGAAATGACAGTGTAAGCACGGCTATAAAGAGGAACAATTCTACATATGGGAAAAAATGAATTACATTTCACCATTTTAAGCCTTTAAAACTGCAGTTTATGAAATTACAACCCACTTGCTCTTGCTGAATGGGTATCTCATGTATTCCTTATAGGAAAATCTGAACATGATCAATCAAGAGGCTGAAGAATCATTAAAGGGAAATAAAAATGGATATGTAGAGATTAAGGATCAAGTAATAGAGGAAATGAAGTTTAATTTTCACTCTTTTTAATATTCTTATTTGCTGTTGAGAATGTACACAGGAAAACATATAACACAGCTTCAGTGAAACCAATTCATATCCTTCAATTTACACAACCGTTCACACTCTCTTTTGATGATAAAGTCTGAACCAGCAGCGGGAGGACAAAGGAGAAGGTACATTTGAAGAAAACATAGCACAGAATCAGTAGGTTTTATAGAATGAGGGACAAGGGATTTAATGACTTAGATTTTGGCCAAAGGTGATTGTGAGGACAACAGTAGCATAACGGAAATTAGAAACAAAGAGGAAAAAGATCCTAAAGAGAATAATTAAGCTTTCAAGAAATAGTCCACAAAGCACAGAAATAGATATCTGGATCTAGCTTTTATAAACGATATTAGAGTTGCTCAAGGTCATAGGAAGCTACATTCATTTAGGTCTACTTCCCACAGATTATAGGGAAAGCATGAAGGAAAGCCAAGGGACGAAGGAAGTCAGTTTAATAGAAAAACACTGCCTAATCTCAATGCCATGGTCACAAAATCAAATCATAAGGAATCTGAATACTAGTCAATGCTTTTATCTTTTTGCTTCAAACATTAGTCAAATTTGGAATTTAAACAAATACTTAGCTTTAAAATTGTTACCTAGTAACAGTAAAATCATACCCTTTAATCTAAATGGAGTGCACATGGCAAAGCAATGAGAGCCAATGAATAATTCCACTAAAGGGGTTTTACTTTCAAGAATGTGTGTGTGTATGTGTGTGTGTGTGTATCACCATTTTCTGACTCTTAAAGAGATTCTACCATTTAATCTACCCATAGTTATTGATTTAGTATATATTTGCTGTTTTAGTTACAATTAGTAAAAACTTCTCCTTATTTAAATGTATCCGTCATGTTGGGAGTTTTACAAAACAGATATACCTAAAAGCAGTGGTAATTAAGGCTATGTGTCAACTCAACTGGGTCATAATTCTCAGATGTTTGGCAGCTTTGCAATGATAGAGTTGTCCTCGATATGTGAAGAGAGGGTGCAATCACTTGTGTAATTAAAAAAAACATGCAAATATGAGGAGGGAAATAACACAAGCAAAGATCCTAAACAAATCTGAGACTGAGAAAAAAAGAACTGTTTTCAAGTTAATGAATTTTGGGAGTAGGGGTGGTAGTGAAATCCTCTCAAACTGTCATAAATTTATTTGCAAAGTAAAAAAAAACAACTAAAACAAATAGGAAGGTGCCACAATATAGTATCAAACAGCTGGTCTAAGATTATATCAACAATAAAAATACAAAATAACTCCTTCCCAGCAGGACCTCTGAAGACAGAGGGCACAAAAGCAATGTGGTGAAGAAAGCTGATGGTGCCCATCTATCAAGAGATACAGCATCTAGAGTCTTAAAGACTTGAAGATAAGCAAGTGGCCATCTAGCTGAAAAGCAACAGAGTCCACATAGAAGAAGCACACCAGCCTATGTGATTGTGAGGTGTCGATAGGATCAGGTATCAGGTATCAAAGAACAAAAAATCATATCATTGTGAATGAGGGGAGTGTGGAGACCCAAAGCCCATCTGTAGGCAACTGGACCTTACAGAAAGGTGGCGGGGAGGAGATGAGCCAGTCGGGGTGCAGTATAGCAACGATGAAACATACATCGTTACTTTAGTTCTTTAATGCTTCCTTCCCCCACTATCATGACCCCAATTCTACCTTAGAAATTCGACTAGACCAGAGCATGTACACTGCTATAGATAAGAGGTGGAAACACAGGGAATCCAGGACACATAAACCCATCAGGACCAATAATGAGTGTCGATACCAGGAGGGGAAAGGGAAAGTGTGGGGAGAGAGGGAACCAATCACAATGATTTACATATATACCCTCCCAGGGGGACGGACAACAGTAACATGGGCGAACGGAGACAGCAGGTGGTGTAAGATATGAAAATAATAATAATTTATAATTTATCAGAGGTTCATAAGGGTGGGAGGGTGGGGGAGGTAGAGAAAAAGAGGCACTGATACCAAGGGCTCAAACAGAAAGAAAATATTTTGACAATAATGATGGCAACTTATGTACAAATGTGCTTGATACAATTGATGGATGGATTATTTTAAGAGCTTTAAGAGCCTCCAATAAAATGATTAATTTTTTTTTAAAAAAAGAGAGAAAACTAGGATGAGTTTGGCTCTGAAATACTCTGGCTGTTTCTTTATTTACAAATCAGGGCTAGTACCATCTACTTCAAAGTTTATTAAAAACTTTATTCTTGTGCCTAACACACATAATTTTATTGACTCCATAGGAAGAAAATAGGGAACATATTCGGACTCATAGTGATCCTATAGGACAGGGTAGAACTGTCCCTGTGGGTTTCTGAGACTGTAACTCTTTATAGGAGGAGAAAACCTAGTCTTTTCAACATAAGGAAATGTGAAATTAGTGGAAAAGAAATGTATAGTTAACCTAAAATGGCTATTCTTTTTTTTTTTTTTTTCAAGGGCAGAGAGGTTTAATCAGGAACGCAGCTCCGGGGAACACCCTGGAGAATCTTGCAGGAACTTGAAGGGCCTCCATCAGCATTCCACGTGGAAGGGTATTCCTCCAAAAGGGCAGTTTCCTTCAGGAGGCAGGCTCTCCAGTTGCGGTTGAAGCTGAGTATGGTCGCCGTCTCCGCATCGCTCAACTGGAAGTCGAAGACCTGGAAGTTCTCAACAATGCATTTGGGATTCGCAGACTTGGGGATCACGACCACATTCCTCTGGATAGGGAAGCGGATCAGAACCTGGGCAGGGGTGATGTTATGCTTTGCAGCAATCTCCTTAATCTTGCAGTGTTCCAGCAGCAAAGGGTCCTCTGGTCGGACCCAAGGTCTGTCTGGAGAGCCCAGGGGGCTGTAGGCAGGGACTGTGATGCCCTTGGACTGGCAGTACTGGATCAGCTTCTCCTGCGTGAGGTATGGATGATACTCCACCTGGTTGTCACTGGCTTGTGTTTCAGTCCAGATTTGTTCAAGAGCCTCTCAATCTGGAAGTGGTTGAAGTTGGAGATGCCAATGGCTTTCACCTGCCCCTCGTCCAATAGCTCCTCCATGGCCTCCCAGGCATCCACGAACGTTGCTTTGCTGTAGAGCAGGTTGCCTGCATCGTCTTTGGGGAGGAGCTCCTTCCCAGGGTTCAGGTCCTGAGGCCAGTGTATTAGGTAGATGTCCAGATAGTCCAGTTTCCGATCGAGGGCCTTCCAGCAGGCTTCCTTCACCAGGGGCCTCTCCAAGAAGGGGGACCACAGCTTGTTGATGATGAAGAGGTCCTCACACTTCACCACCTTCTCTTTGAGCTTCTCCTGGATGGCCCCGCCCACCTCGCTCTTGTTCCCGGACACAGGGTGCAGTCAAAGTGGCGGTACCCAGCATCAATGGCTGCCTTCACGGCCACCTCGACTTGGCCTGGGGCAGACTTCCAGGTACCCAGGCCCACGATGGGCATCTTCTTGGCTTTGGTGAGGAGCTCCATGCAGGTGGCCATGGTCAGTGCAGTGTGGCAGGGGAGCTGACTAAAATGGTTATTCTAATGATCAGTTTTAAAGGATGAAAACAGTGAAACCTCTTAATCACCTGAAATATTGTGCACTGTCTAGTTCCATGACTGAACACAAACTAGAATTATACTAAATCTAGTAAAAAAGTCACTAACATAATCAAGGTCATAAGATACAAACAAACAAACAAACAAACAAAAAAAACCTTAAATGTTTCTGAGAGAAGAAATGTTCAGTCTTTTGTTGGCCAAATTAAATGGATAAAATGAATCATGATTTACTTCTTCATGTTCTAGAAAATATAAACTCTTTGGAAGTTAATCCTTTAGATGGTAATAAGCTTACACAAATGTTTTATTTATAATCTTAAATTTAAAAACTTGTATCATTCAGTCCAATGTTGTAACCCATGTGGGGAACGCTGTTTATGGATACTTTATAGAATAAGGTGCTTTTTCTGTTTGGAATAGCAATTCCATTGTAGATAATTAAAACTGGCAGAAAGTTCTTTTTCTATACTGAGTCAAGATGGACCTCAGATGAATTTCACCCATTGCAGTTTATACAAGGTTTCTCCTATATATGGGCTTTCTGCTAAAAGGATTGGCTGGACCACAATTTTACAAGATTATAATCTTAATCCATTATGTAATTAACAAACAAACAAGAAGAAAGCACTGTGATAATCTCTTTTTGAAGATTTAATACCAGATTAGTACCAAAGACTTGGGGACTGATGATGCCCTAAATGTTCAACTCTTCCACGATGCTATTCCCCTCCATCTCCTCGGTCCCCTTGAGCACATCCCCTCAGGTTTCTGGGTTCTGTAAATTGCTGCAACGTCCCACAGAAACTCATGAAAGTTTGAAGAAATGTCTCACTTGGTGGTGGATGCTATTCTCTACAAAATTAGAAGGCCAGGCAAAGGTAAGCCAGAGGACTCACTCCGCTACTAGTTCTTGCCGGTGATTAAATCACTCCTCCTGCCTCTCAGGGGGCTTATTTAATACTAGAAGGATGGAATTACAGAGACATCTGCTCACAATAACTCACAGGCTAATCCTACTATGCCCATGCAGGACAAGGTCTTTTGGTGGGAGTTAGGTTCAATATCAATAGTGCAATCCCTATCTTTTAAAGATTTATAACTATAATAATCTATTCTCTACCCCTGGACTTAATTTTATTTATGCACATACGACCTGGGGCCTCTGGCAGTAGGCACTGGCCTTCTACCTATCTACACCAGCCAGACTTCTCAACCTCTCCAGAAGCAACTTTTCTCCTCTCCGCTGTAGCATATTATTCTTTATATCTATTACAAGGAACAGTAACCAGTATAACCATTAAACAAAGATCAGCAGTTCAAAGCCACCCGTCACTCCAAGGGAAAAAGATAGCGTTTTCTACTCCTGTAGAGCTAAGTCTCAGAAACTCACAGGGGCAGTTCTATCACCCCAGCCTATAGGCTCATTGTGAGTCAGCATCGACTCTGGATTACTGTTTTTTTAGTAGATAATACCCTCCAAATATCACATAAGGGATAATGGCTGGAAGGGCCATATTCTTTGACTCTAATTCACCCACTGCCATCAAGTTGATTCTGACCTTATAAAACCAAAACACTCATTGCCATCAAACCTAAGATTGATTATAGTGATGACTGCATAACTCTTTTGTTTTGTTCTTTCATTTTTTCAGAACTCCTTTAATATATTTAAACCATTGTGTTGTGTTATACACAAAGTATGTATCAACAAGAGTTTAAAAAATAGCAGAGTTGAGTCCATCTACACAAAGTTCAAAAAACAGGCAACGCGTGTTGCTTAGTGATACGTATAGTCATCAAGTCAATGTCTGCTCACAGTGACCTACAGAGCAAGGCAGACTTGGCTCTGTGGGTTTTTCTAGACTGTAACTCTTTACTGGAGTTATAGTCTTGTCTTCTGTGAAGTGGCTGGTGGTTTTGAACTCCTAATCTTGGGGTTTGCAGCCCAAGACAAAACCACTGCCCCACCAGGGCTTCACAGCAACCCTATTCAAAAACAAACAAACAAACTGTCTGCTATCCAGTCAATGTCCACTCATAGTGACCCTCTAGGAAGTGCAGAACTGCCGTTTCTGTGGATGTAAATCTTTACAGAAGCAGACAGTCTTATTTTTCACAGTGAGCTGTTTCAAACAGCTAATCTCCAAAGTAGCAGCCCAATGTATAACCCAGTAAGCTACTAGGGTTCCATATGATGCAAACAGGGTGTGTAAAACCACTCACAGGATTTATGTGACCTTGAAGCCATTGGTTGATTATAAAGCAAATTAAGTGGTTGTGGCCTATCAAGAAGATTGGTCAATTTGCTGTGCCTCCAGGTACTTGGCAGGCATCCAGGGGTTAAACACAAGTAAAAGTCTCAATATTAAATGGAAATCTCTAATCCCACTGTTCTCTAGCATAGTTTAGAAAGTCAGCTGTGGAGCTTATATTACTTAGAGAAATAATGGGAGAATTGTTCACTCGAGAAACCAAACTATCCTTAAGGAAATCAATGAATACTGCTATATGAAGCTGCTCAATAAATATGCAAATCTGTCACTCCATCTTTGGATGCAGAAGCCTCCCTATCACCAAGCCATTGAAAGCATAGTTTTGATCCTTTAAAATGACTTATTCTTATACAAAACAATGGCCTCTCAATTGGCAAGAAATTGGAAAATCTAATAGGATACTTTTAAAAAGACCTATACTCCATCTAAAAGCTTCTCTAGAGAAATAAAGGAAAAATATAGACTGAAGTCAACAGAGGGCATTCAAACCAAAACTTGAATCCACCCCCATTGACTCTAACTCATACTGACCCTAGAGGACAGAGTAGAACTCTTTCCCCCAGATTTTCTAAGGCTGTAAGTCTTGGCACAGAGAATAATAGCCTCATCTTTCTTCTGTGGAGCAGGTGGTGGGGCTTGAACCATTGACCCTGTGGTTAACTCAAAACTCACTGGCATCTAGTGGGGTCCAACTCACAGTGACTCTTTCGGACAGGGTAGAACTGCCCCTGTGGGTTTCTAAGACTGTTAAGTCTTTATGGGAGTAGAAAGTACTATCTTTCTCCCGTGGAATGGCTAGTAGTTCTGAACTATTGATTCTGAGGTTAGCAGCCCAAAGCATAACCACTACAACACCAGGGCACCATTCCACTAGGACTCCTTAAATAAGGAGAGAGACTTACAAGCCCCAGAGAGACTTGAACCCTAACCCTGGTTTACAAGACCAGTGCTCTAACCTCTGAGTATAGGGTCTCACCAGGCGGCCTTAGTCCTCTTAATATTATAGCAGAAGCCTGTAGGCAATCAAGCAATACCTTCTATATTCTATGGGGAAAAACATACTTTTCAATATAGAAACTCGATGTTCAGCTAATCAATTAAATGTGACAGAAAAACGCAAGCATTTTTCAGAATAAAAAGCTTACACTTTCACATTTTCAGCCGACTCATTTGTTCCCAGGAAACTACTGGCAGATGTTCAACCAAAATTCAGGAGTAAATAAGAAAAAGAATAACAAAGGATTCAAAACAAGGGGGGAGCAAAAGGAAATGATAGTATGACAACTGTGCAGAAGGCCAAGAGAACAAACAGCAAATCCAGATGGGAATAGAAGGGAAGGCTCTAGAATGATGATCCCAAGAGAAAAATAGAATTGATATTTTATAGGTCTCTTCAAACAGGAAGTGATATTGAGAAGTGTTTTACAGAGCTGGTAGAGAGGCAAAGACAAGCCAGAGATTTCAAGAAACTATGCAAATGTAAAAAAATGTTAATTGTAAGAAAAATGACAAGCTTTGCGAAAAGAAAAATTACAATTGGCTTAACAGAGGACAATATTTATACACAATTAATTTTAAGGAATATAGGACATACATCAATCTATCAACTCATCAACAACCTGCACTTTTAGTAACTGACAGTCTGATATATCTGAATTTACTTAGGTCTATTGTAGATACTCTCCTGTCTGTTGTGGCCGCAGTACATAAGAACATCGAATGGCCCTGGACAAGTATTTCAAATAGGATGGAGCAAGGAAGAATTGCCAATAAATATTAAAACCTTTCTGTAAAAGACTGCCTGGAAATAAGACATTCCGTTTCAGACGATCAGATCTCATATTAATTACAAAAGGCAGAAAAATACCTTTAACCAAATGATCCAGCTAACATCATGATGTAGCTCATGGGAGGCACCAAGAGGAGTGCATGCAGACACCTCCACACAGTTATCAGTCAGAATGAACTGAAACAAAAAGTTTAACCTAAATCTAAGCACAAGGAAAAATTTAGAGAAAATGAAATTGAGGAATGTTCTGAAAAATAATTTGTCTGGATTCTAACAAACTACTGATGCCATAAAACACTGCAATGGGAGGAGAGGACAGGGAAGTTTTCTACAGAGTACTAAATAAAGAGGCATGGCAACTAAATGCAGCTGTATAAACTACTGTTGGGTGGCACTGGATGATGCACGTAGATGTTCCTGAATTGGAGAACGCTTTGCTGAGGTTATTTTTGCCACAATTAAAATTTTTTTTACATGAATTAAAAAGAAAAAATCCTTGGGCCAAGTGGGAATATTTGGCTGTGGACAAAGCTCGATGTATGTGAAATGTACACTGTGGTTTTGCAAGAGACTGCTCAAATTTGAACACACAGGGAGAATGGCTGGCTATTCTATAGCCATACTACATATTTAAAGAGTGTTTCCAGTTGTGTTGATTGGAGTTGCTTGCAGCGTTTTTAAAAAAAGGTCATTTGATATAGAAATGGTTTTTTCCCTCCTTGTACAGAATGGTTTTTAACTTTTGTGGCATGAGATTCCTCCGAGAAGAAAACTAAGAACTAACTCCTCCCAAAAATGTGTATAAAAATGTGTGGGTCATCGGATAAGCCCACAGAAGAGGAGATAAAAAGGTGACACCCTTCACAACAGCCGAGCACAAATTGAAATCTCTAGGGATCAAACTGCCTAAAAGAACAAAAGAGGAAAACAAGAGAGACCTCAACAAATAGAAGAATATCCCATGCTAGCAGATCGGAAGACTCAATATAGTCAAGATGTCAGTTCTGCACAAGGCACTCAATATATACCGTATATACTCGTATATAAGCGAAGGATTTTTTTCCCCCATCACATTTTTAATGCCGTTTTTGTGGTAAAATTAGGTGCCTCGGCTGATATTCGGGTCAGCTTATACTCAAGTATATACGGTAAATTTAATGCAATCCCGATATAATTACCCTCATCTTTCTTCAAAGAAATGGAAAAACTGATTACCAACTTCATATGGAGGAAAAACGCCCAGAATTTGCAGAGAACTCATCAAGAAGAAGGACACAGGGGGAACCTTGCTTTACCTGACTTTAGTACATATGGTCAAAACTGCATGGTATTGGTATAATGACAAATACTCAGACCAATGCAAAAGAACGGAAAACCCAGAAATAAAATCATTAGCATACAGACAACTGATCTTTGATAAGGGCCCCAAAAATATCCAATAGGAAGCAGATGCCCTCTTCAACAAATGGTGCTGGAAAAAACGGATATCTACCTGCAGAAAAATGAAACAAGACCCTTATCTCACTCCATGCACAAGAATAAACTCAAGGTGGATCACAGATCCTCGAGGTAAAACCCTGTTAGGGCTATCAATGAGGGATGTGGGACCAATCTGAGAACTTTGGTGCAGGGAATACATAGGCTATCAGAAAGAGGGAAGGACACAAATACAGATGAGTCACAAATTGACATGCAGGATATACTGAAGATAAAGCACCTGTGTCCATCGAAAGAATTCACCAAGAGAGTAATAGAGAGCACACGGACTGGGAAAACATCTTTAGCAATGACACATCAAACAAGGGCCTTATTACCAAAATCTACAATACTCTGCTAGCTTCCAAAAAGAAAAAAAACTAATTGCCCAGAGAAGGTGGCCAAAGGACCTGAGCAAAAGTTTCACAAGGGCAGAAATCCAAATGGCCAATAAACATGAGAAAATGTTCCCGATCATCAGCCATAAGAGAAATGTAAATTAAAACAACAATGACATACCATCTAACAACCTCAAAGATAGCCCAATTCAAAAAAATAAGAAAGCAACAAGTGTTGAAGGGGCTGTGGTGAGATATGCACTCTCGTCCACTGCTGGTGAACCTGTAGGTATGTCCAGTCACTATGGAAATTGATTTGGCGATATCTAAAACAGATGGGAATCAAGCTACCATATGACCCAGCAATCTTCCTACTGGGCATATACCCAGAAGAGGCAAGAAACAAATCACTACCAGACATCTGTGCTCCAAAGTTCATCGCAGCGCAGTTCACAATTTCAAGCAGTTAGGAACAACCCAAATTTCCATCAACAGATGAATGGAATAAAAAACTGTGGTACATACATACAATGGAGTACTACACATCCCTAAAAAGCAGTGATAAGCACATAAAGCACATCGCTGCATGGGAAGAACTGGAGGAAATTATGCTAAGTGAAGCAAACCAAGCACAAAAGGACACATACAACATGAGTCCGCTGTGGTAAGCTTAAAAATGCAAAAGGGGCATAGAGAAAAAGCTACCGTATACAAATGTTTTGAGAATGATGATGGAAACAAATGTACAAATCTACTTGACACAATGGATATACGTATGTATGGATTGTGACTAAGAGTTGTACGAGCCCCCAATAAAATGATTTAAAAATTTTGTGGATATGTATATATATTCACAAATCAATGTTAAAGAACAAATTTTACGAGCTTTCTCTAAAAACATGTAACGTGGAAGTTCTTAAGTAGAAATGACATATTTCAAAGTTAGTTATGATACTCATTTTGAAGAAAAGCTTTCTTACCACAAATACTACAACAACAACAAAAACCTGAAATCAGATCCATTGCCTGTCAATTCAGACTCATAGTTACCCTACACAGGGGTTTCCTAGGCCATAAATCTTTATAGGAATAGACAGCCTCATCTTAGTTTATAGAGTACCTTGTGAGTTTGAACTACTAACATTGTGGTTAACAGTGCCTAACTCACCCTACCACCAAGTCTCCAAGGACAGGTTTATTTCGGATTAAGAGCCTGGTCTATTTGTCTCCCCCTATGTATGCAGTGTTCTGCTTGGCAATACTTAGAAACACAAAGTGGAGAAAGGATGTTTCATACACCTGTAATCTCATTGGCAACGTAAATTTACTTTGATTTCTGACAACATGTGTTTTATGAGAGGGCTTCAAAAAGTTCATGGAGAAATGAAATTAAAGAATAACTGAATTTTTCCAAGAACCCTCCGAAACCTCCTCGTAGTAACTGTTCTTTTTATCAACTCTTTCTCTAGTATAAAATCAAGGTTATTATCACCTTTGTAGCTCAGCCTTTCCGAATATCCTATCTCAATTTTTATTTCATTTTGTTTTCATTTTAGCATGTTATTGTTCAGAATTAACTGTTGACAATGGCACTTTAATCATAGCCTCTTCAAGGATAACTACAGTTTTCTATTTTTCCCACTGCTCTTACTTGGGCAGCTTCTGCATGTTCCAGCATCTCTTCAAATTCCTGATATTCTTCATCATCTGGTTCAGCACCTGAGAGGCGAGCTGCCCTTGCCATGAAATATGGAGGAAGTTCTCCAATTGCTGTTCCAACACCCTAAGTGAAAAACCCAGGATATTTAAGTGAGGCTCTGCTCTCAACTCAGTTACATGAAATAAAACAAATCTATACTTTTCCATATCAACAAAAGCATTGTGAAATGCAATGTCTTGAGGGGACAGTATGTCACATTATCAGAAGGACCTGATTTTAAATCTTGGCCCTAAATCTGTATGTGGTGCCTGGGATTTCCCTCAAAAGAATGGAGAAGAGAGTAAGGTTACAGGTTAAGAAAATATTAGCCATGAGTTAATATATGTTTAAGATTAAAAGTGGAAAAAAAGTAATTGCCACATGTTATTCAAAACCTGAACTTCCCTTAAAACCTGTTAAGTCCGTTTTCAATAGTTGTGAAAGTAATCAGAAGGTGCAAACCCATGACAAGTTTCCTTACAGTCAAAAGGAAGTATTAAGTGAACTGAAATGAAACCAATTGATTGTATTTATACCTAGATACCATATTTATTTAGATATTTACTTTTTCTCTCTATAAGCTATAAAGTAAATAAATTCTTTGTAGTATTAAATTAAATTTGGAAGGGAGTAAGGGGCCAGCCCCCACCGCTACTACTACCTACAGGTTCAGTAATGCACAATTGTACGGTTGATATATATATAAAGTCATCAAGAGCATCAGAGATATTACAATAATGTAGTCAGACACATTACATGGTAGCATTGCTCACCTCAGCCCCACTTGGTGGTCCTCATAGGGGGAACCCGGCCACGAGAGCAGGAGCAGCCTCAGGGACAGAGAACCGGGGAGCCTCCAGGCTCCCGAGAGCCAGAGAGAGCTCCCAAGGCTCGGGAGCCGGAGAGAGCCTTTTCTTTATTGCTAACCAAGCATTATATCTCTTTAGTGGGACATGATTACAGGTAACCACACGTCACAGGAAGGGGCAGTACAACAGGCATACACATTGCAGGAAGGGGATCTATGATAGGCATCAGTGTAACAGGAAGGGGATGAGCTAGGGGTGGGCCCATAGGAATGGAAAGGTCTAGGGGTATACATGTGACAAGATGGGTGGACTCTGTATTCATGGTGGCAGCCTAAGCTTGGTCATCCTTGGGTGGGTTTGACCTCTCTGGGGTTTCCTACAAGGAAACAGACAACTACTATCCTTATCAGAAGGGAGTGGGCCCTACTTGTTGTGGGATAAACAGTGGTGTCTGCTTGCTCCAGATGTCTGATAGCTCTTAGGGAGAATGACCCCTAATCTACTCCTGATGACCTCCAAGTGTATAGTTATTCTCAAGCAGCTAAGTCTGGCATATATTTGGGGGAGACAACTTGGGAGAAATCCTTCTGTTTCCCACAATTCTTTCTCTTCTATCATTAAAGCATTAAGAAAGGACAGCAAAGAACTTCTGAGGGGACCAATTAATATTTGACACCTTCTTGGGTAGTCATATAATTAAAAAATACATTCTCTTTAAGCCCACCCCTTAGAAAACAAAAGTTCAGGTATTAATTTGTATGGCAACATGGACTTGATGGTGGTGATGTTCAAGAAGTCCCTAGAGCAGCACAGGAGGCTGGTGGTTACCTTCAGGTGTGTGTTGTTTAAACCCAGTTTTCTGCTCTCTGTGCATAACTATTTTTAATGCCACTGACTATAGCATCTGAGTAAGAATTCAGCATAAAATTCAAGAAAGTAAAAACTTAATTTTTTATTGGTATGACACAAAGGTGCCAATCTCAAATTAATTAAAGAGTCAAAGCATCCAGAGGGGAAAACAACAAGCTATTTCACAGCTGAATCTCAAACGATGGACAGAAGACGTGATGCCTAATCCCCACCGAGGAAAACTGTAGCAGTCACTGTGACAAACGGTGTCACATCCTTAGGGTGTGTTACGGTAGTAAATGTCAAATTATTCTCCAAATACAACTTGATACATGTTACATTCCTTACCTGAGAAAAGAGTTCCATAGAGCAAACATTTAATCAGTAATAGTTATTAATCAACATCCATCTGCTATGTGAAAAGTTTTATACTGGATTACAGTGAGAGCAATAAATGCATTGGTATTGACATTCATCTACTATGTGCAAAGTCTTTTTTTTTTTTTTGCAAAATCTTATTGAGTCCCTTGAAAGTAATACATTTAAAGAATGGTCTGTATTTTTTAGGAGGCTGAAATTTATTTGGAGAAGAAAGTCAATACTCCAGCCAAGTTCATTTAAGGCATGAATGGAGCCCGGCCAAAAGAGCACTAGAGACAATACGTACGATGGGGTTTGGACAAGGCAGCCAGCTGGGCTGTAAGTCTCCCTTTGCTGGCATCAGTGCTGATCCAATCATGTAAATAATTTTTGAAAGGACAAAATACTAAGAAAATAAAAAAATTACGGTTTATATACATAATCCCTTTCTAGCTTGTTTCCAGTATATTGTTATTCCAATAAGTTTTTCATCATGACTGTGGTCAAATTTATAAAACATATGCAACTAGTATAATGAATTTGATTACAGTGTTTACAAAAGAGTAATAGGAAACATGACAATTTTTCCTATCTTTCATATTCGACAAGTTCAATGTATGGCATTTCCCTTAAAACTCTTTCAAAATAAAATATAACTATTAACATCTAAGTGTGTTTCACACCTGTGTCTCTTTTATGGGCAAAGGATTTATGTTCATTTTACTTATCACTTTTTCACCAATAATGCGCATTTTATATAGTTTTTGTAAACAGCAGCAATCTCTGTGCATTTTTTTTGCTAAATACACTATGCACATTACATTCGAGAGTGAGGTATATGCAGAAAATACAATACTGAAGCATTTTAAGCCACATCACACATTCTTTATTCCCTAAGTACTGCTGAGTACTTCAGGAGACACATAAATTAATAAACACAAAAGATGAATTAAAAATAATTCAAATGGTAGCAAGCTGTCTTCAACAAATGAATTATTCCTTAATGATGGATACATGAATATAGGCACATAAAAACAAACAGAATATTTGTTGGAATTTTTTTAAAAATTGTATTTACTTAATGGAAAAAAGGAGGAAATATGGTAAGTCTGGGAGTTTGCTAAGTTTGACCCACCAGTTGCTCCAGAGGCAAAATGTGGCAGTGTGCTTCCATAAAGATTTAGTTTTAGAAATCCCTTAGGGCAGATATATCCTGCCTGATAGGGTTACTAAATGGAATCAATGACAGTTGTCTATTGAATAGATAGTGACCAGAACAAATTTTACATAGTATTATAGTGTTCCAATATAGATACTCCTTTTCCTTGCTGTCAAGGCATCATGCTTCTGTGGTACCTGAAACGTCAGGACTTCCTTCTAAATACTATTCCTTAGGAGAAGTTCCCTTTGCCCGATGACTTCATGAATCATGTACGTAGGTAACATTTACTGACTAGGTATGTTTCGATCCCATTTAAAAGTATAACAATGTATCAAGAAGGTGAGGTTGGTTTTAGAGAAATATGAAAATGCACATCTTACCCACATGCAGGCCTCAATTCTAACTTTTGAGATGATGCTCCACAAAGAAATAGCTCCTTCAGGGCTCGCTTCATCTGGACAAACAATCTGATCAGGATAGGGTGGTTCCGGGAAATTAACCGAATTACATTCATAAGCAGCTAATGTAACTGAAGCTATATGTGGACCCTAAAAGACAAATAAGAAAATGGATTAGAAATGTTAAGAAACAAAAAGGAATCGTCAGTATACATAATTACTTTAGTAATTCTTTCATCACTATTCCAAAGCAACTTCCTCGTGCGCCTATTCCTTTAGGCACAAATTTAGAATACCGCTCTTTTTCATTACTTGGTGAAGTAACCATCTTACACCCTTTTCCAGTTTAATCCCACAGCAAAAATGAAACTATGGAACCAGGATCAGTAAGTTTTTTCTACAAACACTTTTGTGCTGATTTATCTTTATTTTGAAATAATACAAATTAGTCATATAAATAAAAATAGATTAATATTGAGATGCACGATAAAGGCTTAAGAACTCAGAAATCAAAAACCCCCTGCCACTGAATTTGTTCTGACTCACAGTGAGGTTCCTGAGACTGTGACTCTTTACAGGAGCAGACTGCCTCAGTTTCTCCTGGAGAGCAGCTATTGGGCTTGAACAGATGACCTTGTGGCTAGCAGTGCAAAGTCCAATCATAGTACCACCAGTTAAAGACAGTGGCTCCCAAAAATACATATGGGGGCTTCAAAAAGTTCATAGAACAAAGGATTGAATGACTCCAGAATACTAAGGTATCTGCATAAGAATCACTAGGAAGCTGGTTAAATGTGCAAATTACTAAAAATACGCAAATCACCAGTTCACCTACCAGAGATTGACTGAAAAGTAGAGCTGGGAACCATAATTTTTACAACAAAAGTCTTTCAGGGATTCTAATAGGTAGTGAGTTTTGGGAGCCACTGGAAGAATAATAAATTAAGAGTCAGAAAACTGGAGAAGAAAAACAACTTTGGATGAGTTGGGCTCTCGACCTCAGTTTATTCTGCTACAAAATGAAGGAATTAAACTTGTCTCTAGATCTACAATGCTATAATTCTAAAGTAATTAAGTTGTTACTAAAATCAAGTGCCAATTTCCAAAATTCTCAGGTGGTGTAAGACCTAAAATTTGGACACTGTGAACATGCTGCCAGAGATTATTAAAAGACATAAGTCCAAAGGTAGCTGTAGGATTAAAGAAATTAACTCAAATGAGCAATAAATTAATCCATATAAAATATTAAAAGTTGTTAGGAAGAAAAATTAGGTGTGTATGGAATAAATTAATATATATATAATTATATAAGTAAAAAATTCCCAAAATTAGATCCTGTTGTTAGCCATATTAAGTAAATGTTTCTGACTTTGGAGGTTTCTATTAAAGATTTCTCTAACATTTTTTTCATAAACAAGTAAATAATTGAGTACAGTATATGAGTTCCATATAGAAGTGATTCTTTTAAAAGTGCATTGTAAAAGAATTGTGGTTCATGGATAAAATGCAATGATGAAAATAAAACACTCATGAACTCTCACTGTTACCAAGATGAGGCAATATAAAATAAGCTTGTTTCCATGGTAAGCTGAAAAAGAATAATGTTCATAAACTAAGCCACATTGTCCTCTAAATCTACTTGACATTTTAAGTTAAAATAAAAAATTTTAAAACTAAGTTTTACACTTAGCAATGACTCAATTATTAATTAGGTTATTTCTGGACCAGAAGCTTATCATGGACATTTAGCATTTCTCTCCCCTTTCTGGGTGTGTTTTAATTCATGAAAACGCATAAATGCTAAAAATGAAGTTCAAAAGTTCAGAAAAAGTTAACAAGTGCACTTATGATTTTTCTGGTTTTATTTTGAGTTATGATTGATCATGAAATCTACAATTATTTCTTTAAATGCTATGTGCAATTGGAAAAACATAAAGTTTAACCTTCACTGTTATTAGAAACGGCACAGTCTACAAGCTGATCTGCAGTAGAATTTTAGACATTAACTAGACATGAACCCAAACCTAACTTTCATAGATGCTAAAATAATGAGCTTTCTGTGACATATAGGAAGGAAAAGGCTACATTTCCAACACACCAATTTTGATAAAATATTCCAACACATTAACTAACAATATAACAGCGTGATGTACACTTCTAACTTTAGGTGATTCTTGACAAGGAAATCTCCAGCAACTTGATTTGAGAGTGTTTTTCCACAGAAAGGTCTGTTCATTCACACAGCTAAATGAATACTCTTCATATCATGATTCCTGAGACTTAAGAGGCAGATGGATGATTCCTAGACAAAACGAACACTTAAAACTCAACTGCTTGTCTTTGTTCATTCTCAAGAGCCTGTAAAGTCTGTACCTTAAAATTTTAACACATAGGAAATACATACTTTACAAGAGATCTTCAACATTATACCCCTTAATGGTTCTTAAACACAACCACCTTGAGTGAAATAAATGTAACTTTACATAAAAAACCCAAACATCTAAGAAAAACGACTTTAAAGTTATACGTAAAGTTATACTTATTCAAAGTACCTTTTAAGTATATTTTCTAAAAGCGACATGTTCCAGTACTATGCACCGAGTCTAAGACGTCAGTGTGGCCACACTAGTGTAAAGACTAACAGTTGCAGCATACACACAAAAGACAAACTGGCTAGAACAATCATAAAGGGCCTTTCACCAAACCAAAAAGAAAAAGGGTGGAGTTCTTACTTCAGATATAGATAGGAGAGTCTTAAAAATGTTTGTGGGAAAAAACAACGGAAAGAAAATGGAACTTTTCCACGAATAGTCAAAGCTCCCTTGTACATGGTTTAGGAATACGGACAGAGGGTTTTCTGCCAAGGAGCTTGATGAAGTAACTACGACCAGACTTTCATTCCTAAAGTAACCGAGTAGAACACTGGACAAGATGTATGGAACAACTTTGCAGACACTGTACCACAGGCAGCACAGAACTTTCTGGTTGTTGAGAGAAGGGAAACAAATGAGGAATCCTTTGATGGGCCTGGCTTTGTGCCCGGAGACACTGGAGACATTCCAGAGCATGGCGCAGAGGGAGAGCACAGACAGAGACTGGTGAGCTTGCTGAGTTGAGAAAGAAACTTGAGTTCAAGGGAAATGAAGCAGGGTTCAAATGAAAGGATACAAAGAGAAAAGACTAGGGAAGAAATGAATCAGTGTGACCTGTGGGACAATATTAATCAACCCCGCATACATATAATTGGGACCCCTAGAGAGGAGACAGAAAACACTTGAGAGAAATTATGACCAAATATTTTCCAGATCTGTGGAAAAACACCAACCTACAGATTAAAGAAATCCAGTAAACTCTACTCAAGTCCAAACATATAATCAAATTGATGAAAATGAGTGATAAGGTGAATGTCTAAAAGGCAACTAGAGAGAATTAAAAACCACACCCTGTAAAATGCAACAAGATAAAACAATGTGAGAAATCATGCAAACCAAGACAATAAAATTACTGGGAGAAAAAAAGCCTGTAACCTAGAATTTTTTACCCAAGGAAATTTGTTTTCAAAAACAAAGGTGAAATAAAAACATTTCAGACACATAGAAGCTAACTGACATCACCAGGCAACCTGCAGTCGAGGTGGGAGTTAAACATGAAGCCAGGGGAAACCTGCGTCTACACAAAGGAGTGAAGAATACTGAAAATAGAGATCACTTTTCTATTCATGCTAAAATTCCTTTTAAAAATACCTAGTTGGGGCAAAAACTGTAAAAAAAAGAAAAGGTACTTGTAACATATAGAAAAGAAACATGAAAACACAAGATGAGAGAAAAGAAATGGAATACATGATTCTAAGGTTCTAATAATACATATGAAATGATATCACACGCCTGTAAGCATAAGGCCTAGTAGCATTATGGATTGTATCTTGGGCTACTAGCCAGCCACAAGGTCACCCATCAGCAGTTCCACAGGAGAAAGATGAGGCTTTCTGCTCCTGTAAAGATCTTACAGCCTCAAAAACTCCAAAAGGCCGTTCTACTGGGTCCTAGCAGTTTTGCTTTATGGGGTTGCTAGAAGAATCAACTCCTTGGCAGTGAGTCTGTGTTTTTGCTTTTGTTTTTGGTATGTTACAAGGTGAAGATCAGCAATGGAGAGTTCCTCTTAAGCAAATACAACAAACTTCTTCAGTATTTAAGGAACAGGTCTTCAAAGGTTAATATTCCTAACTGAGGACAGTGACCTTTGATTTACGTGAGGGTAACCAGAGGAAATAAAACTAGCTGTTTGTAGCATGGATTGTTCTTCCCCAGCACAGAAGGATCTACACATTCCCTAGTTAGCTTCCGTCGTAGATAACACACATTAAGTACACACAGACCTCTTTAGAGTTCCTTTATTACTGCCAATGCAAGTTCCCTTTAATGATAAGGTTAAGTTTTATAACATGCTTATGATGAAACATCAGGCTTCCAACAAAGTGACAGTATCTCTTTTCTGTTTTGTAATTTAGTACACTCATTTAAAGTAATGTCAACTCAACATGTTAGGTCAGCTATTTGTGACATATCATACATCTGGTTTTGCTTCAGTTCAAAGTTCCATGTATCTGGTCTCATGACCTGTATTACATTATATTTTCCAAAGTTTTGATAATGGAATAGTTTTGCCTCGTCCAAGATAAAAGATGTAGTGTTTGGCCAACCCAGAGTATGTCTGGGTGACAGCAAAACCATTCTGAGATCATGGGGTAGGATTTCTAATCTATTATGAGCAGATGTAGGTATTTGTGGAAAACAGATTTCAACTTTTAAAAAACTGTAGTTAAATAAAAGTTACATTTCTACAATTTATATTTTCAAAAGTGTTACAGATTATGATATCTGTAAGAGCTCCTAATGAAACAATTAACAATAAAAAGTGTCGCAGAAAGAAAAATGTTGATTGGTTGAAAAATGAACTAAAACAGTTCTACAGTATTTTAACTTCAGTTTCAGGAGTAATATATATATATATATTTGCAAATATATATATATATATATATTTGCAAAGAACAGACCCATATAGAAAATGCGTGCACACATGCATGCGCGCGCGCGCACACACACACACACTCCCCCAGCAGAAATGACAAAATTATGTTTAAAAGTTCCACTCATGTTTCACATTTCCAGAAGTAAATTTCAGTCCCATTCACCCTCAACCAAAAGTCAAGAATGTTACTTTTGATCCTGTTTGTATAATAAGGGTATAAGCCAAGCTTAAGAATTCATGGTTTGAGTCCGACCGACAGAAGGCAGATAATAAAAAACAACAACAATGGAAAATGTGTATTTTTTCGGGAGCTATTTCAAGTTGAGTCTGACAGCAGATAAGTCCTTGTAGTCAATCGGCGTCAAGGTATATCCCACTGGAGAGAGGCGGAGGGCTGCCACAGCCATTGCCAACGCCAGGCCAGGTCCCATGAAGGCAGAAGGTGGAATGGTGAAGATTCAAGTGCTCGATGTCCTGGACCTAGAGGGTCCCCAGGTGGCCAGACAGACCTATTTCTTCCAAACCAGGGGCAAGTAATCCCTCTGCATCCACAGTTCTCCCACATTCACCACAGTCCACGGGGCAGGAGACTCAAACACACAGCGGCAGTTGAGTGGAATGCATGTAGCGGTGATGCACCAGTCTCTCGAACCCGAGTGACTCTGGTACACAGACCTGTGTACCTTCCGGGCTGAAGATGGTCACTGCAGGGAGGGCTGTTGTGGGAAGAGATGATTTCTCCCTCACTGGACGGTAGTTTGTGGAGAAAGAATCCTGCTGGGAGAGGGGCTTCTTTCGACACTTGAGGGCAGGTTGGTGAGTCTGCTGGGAACCAAACCACCATATCAACAGGCACCAAGCAGGATAACATTAAATCCGTTGGAAAGAAAAAGAAGGAAATTGAAGCCACATCATGTAAAAACTACTGACAGAGTGCACCCATGAAAACAATATGCAGGGGCTGTACGGTATGAAACACTGTATAATAGACATGTTATTTGCACAAAAACACAGTAAGTCCAATTAACCCACTGCTGTCTTGTTAATTCCGACTCCTAACAACCCTATGAGACAGAGCAGGCAGAATTGCCTTAGCAAGATTCTAAGGTTGTACTTTTTAATGGAAGCAGTCAGTCACAGGTCCTGCAGAGCAAGTGGTGGATTCAATCTGATGACCTTTTGGTTAACAGGCGAGTACTTTAATCACTGTGCTACCAGGGGTCCTTTATAGACCACTTCAAAAAAAAAACCCCAAACAATCTACTGATCGTTGATTCTCACTCATCTTGACCTTTTATAGTGTTTCTGAGGCTATAAATCTTTACTCATGCAGAAAACGTCATCTTTCTCCAGAGGAGTGACTGGCAGATTTGAATCACTGACCTGGCAGTTAGAGGTCTAATACCTAACCACCAGTGGCAATAGTTCTAATTAAGGGAAATTTAGACATTAAAAAAAAATGCACACATACACAACGTATCCTACAAATGTCCTTCTTGAACCTATACCACACAACATCCCTAGTTTGGTATGAAGTAAAGTTTCAATCAGCGCATGTCTGTAGCACTAACATAAACCCAAGGAGGACGGATAGGATCCAGTTGGGTTTATTGTAGGGCTCCATCTTCCAGGGATATGTTTTAAAAACTAAAAACCTTAAATGGTTCTATTAGTTCAATATAAACCCAAGCTAGTCAAGGCTCTTTATCAAACAAAATGAAGCATAAGCCTATGATACCCTATTTGGAAAAAACGTGTGACATGCCCAGAAGAATTTACTTCAGAGGACAGCACTGAAGCTACAGTTCAGGGAGAGGGACATGTCTGATAAGAGCACACGGGAATAAATGAACGGGGAGGAAGAGAGAGTGGAG
>NW_022111358.1:14655668-14664626 GCF_000313985.2 Echinops telfairi
AAAGTGTGGTGTTTGTATGTGTATGTGTTTGTAAGGAAGAGGCGTATACAAAGAGACAGACATTCCTCTACTCTATGAGGGTCTGTCAGAACTGACAAAATAGTCCTAAAGACTAGAGTTGTTTGCATAACATCCGTAATGTCAATTCATAACCTAATCTATCATCTATACACAGAAGTTAGGTCAGATCCCAAAGGCAACATTTCCAATTAGTGCTGTCTGGGAAGCTTAGGGCAAAGGTAATAAATCAAGAACCCTGTGCTGACTCACTGGGACCATGTGTGCCATGCTCCTTCACTAAGGGGCAAAGGGAGCCAGTGGTTAGTCTGCAATGGGACTCACTAAGAATCTCTGGTGATAAACAAATGAAAGATGACTAATAGTTGTCTGTATGACTTGCAAAAAACCTTCACTGCGTTTTAGCTAAACTTTAGGGGATTTTACAAACACAAATCCTACTTCTCTTTCTTTTTTTAATCGCTGCTTTTCTCTTCAGACTTGGAAAACAACTTATCTAAAATTACAATCTGCAGCAAATAACTCTAAAAGGATAGGGCATAAAAGCTATTGCTATCATGGGCACTAAAAAGTTATTTTTATCCTTGTAAAAAGTTCAGCTTCTGATATGTCTCCTTAAGATATAGTTCTGTACATGAAGAAAGCACTATTCTGGACATAAATGAGGTTTTCAGTTTTCCGAATATATCAATGACTTATTAGGTGGATAGAACCAGATTTAACTTCTATTTCATCCTTTCATGTGATAAAAAGCCTAATAACATCTGCCCTTACATAGGTCTCATGGGAAGATTTGAACTTACACAGTAAAAAACTTAAATATAATACAACTCTAAACGAAATAAAGGAAATGTAAGCTGTATAGAATTAGTTCATGCTACAAATTATAAGGTACTCTCTTGACGCCGTTTTTATTACAATTACAGTAAAGGTGTGTTTCACACAAAATGTACAATTTCTACTCTTTATTTAGCAATGACATAATCCCAGACTTTTAAGCATGTGTAAATCTATTAGTCTTACCCAGGGGCAAGTATAAGGTTGATTTAAGTTTTCAGGAGAAATGGAGCACATATTTATGGAATTATTTTTAGAAAGTAAAATATAAATGTTTTAAAAGTATGCCCAGCAGAACAGATGTAAGCTAAACTGAATCTTCTTAGCTTTCATTTAATCACAGATTAACAAATAGTGAGTTTAGTTACCCTATCTGTACATACTCGTTGCTTGGTTAAACCTCAACTCTATATCCCGGAAACCTTGGTCTCATCTTTTGATGTGGTGATGCATATAAGAGTTAATACATTAGTCATTCTTTGGGAAAAAGCTGGGAAAAGTGCTGATCATGTTCTCATCAAACAAAAAGCAAACAGACCTTTTTCTGGGATGGGTCTGCTGACCTTCCCGAAAGAACACTGCGTCTCTGAACGCTTACAGCCCCAGTCATCATGCCTATTCTCACTTCTGCCCTTCTTTCCTTCTCGCAGAGGGACAGACAGGGGAGCAATGAAGCAATAATCAAAAGTCAAACAGAAATAACAGTAAAGTACCAATTTAAAAAAAAGAATCACTGCACCTCTTAGCAATTAACAAATACTACAATATTTTTCACTATTTCATTTCAATCCACATTCACGAAGTTTTACAAATAACAGTTACTTTAAGCAATGCATAGCCAAGAATCAAAAAGTATTAGAATCAAAGGAAAAGAACATGTAATTTATAAAGTATTTATTAATTCAAGGAAACGGGGTGCTATACACAAAAGTGCTTTATAATAAGACAGCAATTAAACATCAGACTCTAAAAAATGTATAATTTCCACCACATATTGTAGTGATAAAGTAACCCGTAGTCTCTTAAGCATAAATAAACCTCTAAATCTTACACAGGGACAAATATCTTAAACTTTATTTCAGGCGTCCTCAAACTACGGCCCGCGGGTCACATGCGGCCCGCCGAGGATATTTATCTGGCCCGCCAGGTGTTTTTCCCCCCATTTGTTTTTTTACTCCAAAATAAGTAAGATGTGCAGTATGCATAGGAATTTGTTCATAGTTTTTTAAACCATAGTCCGGCCCTCCAACGCGTCTGAGGAACTGTGAACTGGCCCCCTGTTTAAAAAGTCTGAGGACCCCTGCTTTATTTGCATTTAACTGTTAAAGAGCCAAGTATTTTTTTCTATTAAAATGGTTTTGTCAAACAATGACTGAGGATAATACCTTGATATTACGGCTTCTAATAAAAGGTTTTCTTCAACAAGATTAAATATTTAAAAATCTTTTCTGCTTCCTAACTGCTTCAAGATAAGGCAACTCTTACTGAGTAAAACGTGCAAATTCTTCATGTTCTAATTCCCTAATGTGGGGAAGTCCAGTGGTTAAAATATGTCAAAGAAAAAAGTTTTCTATAAAATGCATTCAGCCTTCTACTTATAGCTACATATTTGTAGCTACTTATAGCTACATTTTAAATATAAAATATTGTTGGGCATTCTTCCTCTTCTGGAGTTCTTTGTTTAAAAGGTGGCTTATTTGAAAGGGAGCTAGAGCGATAAGCCTTTCCCCAGTAAAGTGCTCCACCTAGTGCCAGAAACTGTACAGTTATCATGTTGTATGTGTATTGGTTAGTCTATGGGTTCACTTTTTTGTTAGTGTTAAATAGAACAGACTTTAAATATCATAAATAGCACATAAGGCTTACAAGTGGCTCTTTAATCATCTTGATGTGCTATAACTGGATGAATCACAATGTTCATGCATGTCTGAGATAAATTTTTCATCAAGTACCAATGTTCCTGTTTTTGTTAATGTGGTTGTTTATAGAATTATGAATCATTTTTCTAGTAAAAGGAAATAATTATAAAGGGGCTACTAAAATACGTTATTTCTCTCCCTGGGTTTTAAGATCGGATTCCAGTGTCTTATTTCCCCAAATGGCCGCAAGGTTATAAAACTAGGTATTTAAGAGCAACTGTATATATATCTAGAGAAACCCTAGCGGTCCGGTGGTTACAAACCAACCTGCTCACCCAAGCCACTTTGCGAGAGAGAGGCTGTCTGTTCCGGTAACAATTCAATCTCAGAAAGCCCGCGGAGTTGTTCTATTCTGTCCTACACATGAGTTCGAATCAACCTGATGGCCATGGGTGGGCATTCATCAATGGTTAAAATGTCTTAGGGACCAAATCTTGCTGTCATTAGACAGCTCATGTCAAAGAAAAGGTTTGCCTTTAAGTAGTTTATTTTCCCTCCCAAAATATCAAGTTTAGCCGAACATTGCTTGAAAAGGAAGAACAGTGATAATCCCTATTTGCTAAATGGACAAAAGTACAAACTATCATGTAAAATCTTTACAAGTTCACTAATGCTTCTAGACTCAAATCCTCCCCCAACCCCAACCCCCTGGCTGTTTTCAAGCTACAATAAGATAGGCGAGTGGTCACAACAGAGACTGCCCAACAAAGCCTCTTTTACAGGGGGAAAAAAAAGGCTGGTTGTTGTCCCCCAACCCCCTGGTACACCGCCCCCTCCCCGTGTGTGTATGTGTGTTCTCTAGGCCTATGCAAAATAGTTATTAAGGTGAAAGTTTAGACTCATCAACACTCATTGCACAAAAATGCACCAAAGAGGACATATTCTCTTTGTGCAAGTATTATTAACCTTTTTTGCTTTACTCCAGGCACAACTTCCAGCAGGAATTCTTGGATCATTTACATACTAGATCTTCTGAAAGGAAACCCCATGCATGTTTGTAAAGTATGAAATAACTTCTCAAAGGATTTCTGGAAACTCATATCCAAGAGTCACGATAACAAACAACGTATTGCAATGGACAAATCTGCAAAAGGCCTTTGTAAAGCATTAAAAAGCAAAGGTTTCATTTTGCAGACTGTTGATTGACCAAAGTCATGGTATTTTCAATCATGTACGCAGAAGCGGGACGATGGATAAGCCTGAAGAAGAACTGATGCCTGTGATTGATGATGTTGGTGAAGAATATCAAATACACCAGGAACTGCCAGAAGAACAAAGAGATCTGCCTTTGGAAGAATTGTAGTCAGAATACTCCTTAGGAATGAGTATGGCAAGATTCTCACGTACTTTGAACATATATCAGGAGTAGCGAGTCCCTGTCTGGAGAAGGATATCATGCTTGATAAAGTAGAGAGAGGGTCAGAAAAAAGAAGATCCTCAGTGAGATGGAGTGACAAAACAGCTGCGGACAATGGGCGCAACATTACAAGGCCGCGACAAGTGAGCACCAACATGACAGGCCCTCGCAATACCCAAGAGAGGAGTCTCTACAAGGCTCTAGATCAGAAAGCTCCCGTTTTTGCTTTGTTTTTAAATCACTTTACTGGGGGCTCGTACAACTCTTATCACAATCCATCCATACATCCACTGTGTCAAGCACATTTGTACATTTGGTGCCATCATCATTCTCAAAACATTTTGCTTTCTACTTGAGCCCTTGGTATCAGCTCCTCAGTTTTTCCCCCTCCCAACTTACATAAACTATCTACATATTGAAAGTATGAGTAAAGAAAGATCTGTTATGTTTTCTAGGTGAATTAAATCTTTTATGATGAATAAACCATAAACTATATCTAATGCACATCTCTTGCCTCATCTTCTACTTTGTCTGAAAAACTAACAGTTTTTGCTTAGTTGGCATTTGTATGGCATATCATTTCCCATATTTTTACTCTCTGTACCTTTACGCTTTAGGTATGCGTCATGCACATAAGGAGCCCTGGTGAACCAGTGATTGCTGTGTAAACGATTAATGGCTTGGACACACAAGCTGCCCAGTGGGGCAGTTTACTGTCTTACAGGCCACTGTGATGTAATAATGCCATCTATTAGATGGCAATGGTCTTACCTTGTATACAGCAAATAGTTGAATAAAAAAGTTCTTTTGCATCTATTTAGACAATTGTAACCTTTAGCCCACTTATTATCATTATTGAAATATTTGGATTTGAACTTACTACCACATTTACTACTTATTCACCTGCTCTTAAAATAGTACTCCATTTTTCACTTCCACTTATTAGCATGACCCTGATGTATTCTTTTAGTATTCAAAGATTATAATATAAATTCTAGATTATTAAAATCTTATGTGAAGCTGCTGTTTCTCAACATATCAACTATCTGGGTCAAAACATTTCTGAAGACACTATTTCTACCTCTTTAATCTTTGGTCAAAGAATTCTGCACTCTTAAAATTCATACCATTAAAACAGCAGTTTTGGCATCCTCTAGGGAACTCAGAAATGTGTTCCTCTTCAATAATTTGTGGAACAAAAATACATTTAAAAGGACAAGATCAGGACTGCAGGGTAGATGAGTTAACACTTCTTCATAATAAGCCTCTGAGATATCCTATATCCTTTGAGAAAATCTATAAAGGCAATCACTTTAGCATCTTAAAAAAATCACCATACTCTTCTCAGCCGACCTCTCTTCCTTGAGTTTAACCGCTTTTAGTAGCAGTATCTGTCAAGCTGGAAGCTTGCTGAGGCCAAGATGATCGATCACCCATTCTGCAACTGAACATGCTGTCTGAGCTCCCGCATCAGCAGGCAGGACATCAGTGGTAACTCCACCATCTGTTGGACTTCAGTCGGCTTCTTCATTTGTATGAGGTACGGATGGTTTTCCCTCTCTTGGTTCATCCTCCTAACCTTCCTTAAAATTCAGGATCCTTCTAAAATCTATCGCTTTCCATGGAGCATTCCCATAAGCTTGTTGCAAAACTTCAAGGAAGATGATCACTAATGTTTAAATTTTTTAAAATTCAGCCTTGACCACCAAATTGTTTTCCCCAACCCCCATGACAGTTAAAAAATTCTTGTTTTAAAAGTTACCCTAATGTGACTAAGTTTATTGAACTTAACTGCAGACATCCACTGATCAAAGACATGATTAAACACATTGTGATTGGAATAAGTCTATTCATGTGAGAATCGAAATTCTCGTCTTCCTCTGCCTCCATTGAGGCGGCCATCTTGCTCTGGTCACGTGCTGTTGTTTGAGGACCATCCCTGCTGCAGATTTACCATCAGCATGACTGAAGAAAAGTTAGCCACGCTTCAGGCTCAGGTCTGGCTAGGGAGCAAGGGTACAGCTAGCAGAAAGAAGAAGGTGGTACCTCGAACAGCCACAGCTGATGACAAAAAGCTTCAGAAGTCTCTTAAAAATTGGCTGTGAATAATATAGCTGGTATTGAAGAGGTAAACATGATTAGAGATGATGGAGCAGTTATTGACTTCCACAATCCCAAGGTCCAAGCCTCCCACTCTGCTAACACTTGCTATTACTGGCCGTGCAGAAGCCAAACCAGTCACAGAAAAGCTTCCCGGAATATTAAGTCTAACGTTAGTTCCCGAGGCAAGCATTGGAGAGCAAAACACCAAAGCCAGAAGACACTGATGAGGAAGACGATGATGATGCTCCAGATCTTGCAGAAAGTTTGGATGAGGCCTCAAAGGATGAAGCTAACTAAAATCTTGTCTGGGTTTGGAAGCTGGCATGGAGTAGATACAGCAGAGCAGCTATGTGATTCCAAGTTCTACAGACGCAGAGAGCATCACCTGTTGCTAGTTCCATAATATGAATATTTTGTATGCTAAAATGCTGTTTGTTCAGGATTTCTGGTCATTTGATTTGAATTTTACACTTCCTCCCAGGATCTAATATTTTGGTCAAAATGAGAATTACCTGTGCAGCTTGAGGGTGTTTTGGGTTTTTCTTTGTTTTTTTGTTGGGGAAATTTTGGTGCATGAGTATGTATGTGTGTGGGTATGTGTGTGTACAGTGGAGAGCAAATTGGAAACAGTTCAATTTATCCTTCCCCCTTGCCTAGAAATAAAATATTTGCCAAAAAAAGAAAAATGAATTGAAGTTCTAATCACAGTATATCCTCCTTACCCTTGTATTTTAATTCACTATATATTCAAGTCTCCCAAATCATTTTTATAACTTTTATTTTGTGAATCTGAATTACAATCCCTATACTTACCCTTTCCTCTTCCTTGCTTCCTGCAACTCTAGCTTTCCATCTAGAACTGCTTTCACTCTGTCCTAAAAATACCTGAACACTTACAGTGACAAGCAAATCTTGCTTTTCTGAAAATCTTTGCTACACTATATTCATGACTCATTCTGAATATACAACCTGTAATAAAGGGTTATTTTCTTTTAGCACTTTAACCATGACATCCCATTGTTACCTGATTTCTCAACAAAATGAGACAGCAGAACAGTCAGTCTTACTGGAGTCCCTTTAAAGATAATTAAGCCTTCTCCCAAAACTCTCCTTGTTTTATTCTGGATATTTTTCTCTGTCCTATTCGGCAATTTATTACTGTCCCTGTAAGTACTGATTGTATCTAGTCCATTCTTCCATTTAAAGTGTGGCCCAAAGCCTATCACGGTCTAGCCTTGACCAGCATCAACTCTCTGGGTTTCCTCCTCCTCAATTTTGGCTTGCAGTTTTCTGTTCCCCTTTAGCACCATAATGCCTTTAAGCAGATCCTTTACAATTGTATCCACCTTTTCAAAATACTTTGACAAGAGTGGATCTAAGTTGCCTGACCTAGCATCAGTGGAAATGATCAGCTAGCAGTAGTTTTTAACCATGTTATGCATAAGGCTATTTTAATATCATTTATGAGGAATGTGGCTTATAATTTGTTATGAGTAATGAAAAAAAAGGGTAATAATAGTGCTAATGATAATATCAGCAATCATATTGGGAGTCTATGGGTGGTACAAATGGCTAATATATTTGGTTCCTAACCAACAGCTAAATGATCACTCAAAACACCACAGAAGAAAGGTTTATTTTTGCAAAATCAATCATTGAAAACTCTATGGAGTACAGCTCTAGTCTGACACAAATGGTCCACCAGGAGTTGGGGTCAACTTGATAGCAACTGGCACTGTACCCGCTCCCCCCCACAAAAAAAAAATCGGTGCTCATTTGTTGTTTTTGATGTGAGGGGGATAGTGTGTTTGGAGTTCATACTACTAGGCCAGAGTGTTAATCAAGTTTCCTATTTAGAGGTTCTGAAAAGATTCTGTTTAACAGTGTGTGACAAAAAAAGCCTGATTTGTGGCAGACAGAGGACTGGTTTTGTCACCACAATACACCTGCTCATGCAGTCATCTCAGTGGGCCAGTTTTTGGCAAAAAAAACCCAGTATGCCCCTCTTGCCCCATGCACCTTACTCAGCTGACCTCACTCCATCTGACTTCTTTTTGTTTCCCCAATTAAGAGGGACATCAAAGGACAGTGATTTGACAAAGTGGAAGAGGTGAGTTTTCAAACAGATGAATTTGAGAAATGTTTCCAGGAATGGCATTGTAGAGCTGACAGATTTATTAAGTGTAATAGAGATGACTTTGAAGGTGATAAACTTGTTGTGTAAAAAAATTAAAATACATTGCTTAAAAAAAAATTCGGGGAACCAATTACAAGAATCTAAGTATTGCCTCCTCCCTGGGGGATGGACAGCAGAGAAGAGGGCGGAGGGAAACATCGGACAACACTATGACGATACTATGACTAAAACTTATGACAATACTATAATAATTTATGAACTATGAAAGGGTTCATGAGGGAGGGGGGAGTAGGAAAGGAGGGGGAAAATGAGCAACTGATATTAGGGGCTAGAGTGGGAGGCAAATGTTTTGAGAATGATGAGGGCAACAAATGTGCATAGGTGCTTTATACAATTGATTTATATGTATGGATTGTGATGAGAATTGTATGAGCTCCCAATAAAATAATTTTTTAAAAAAATCAATTTTTACCTTCCTGAATCGATTGCTGAAGAAAAATGTGAACATAAGCAAAGGTGGTGAAGAAAGCTGATGGTGCCCGGCTACCATAAGATATAGCGTCCAGGGTCTTAAAGGCTTGAAGACA
>NW_022111358.1:14665731-14690592 GCF_000313985.2 Echinops telfairi
AGCAAACGATATTGAGGGCTAAAGTAGAGGGCAAATATTGTGAGATTGATGAGGGCAACAGGTGTACATATGTGTTTGACTCAATGGATGTTATGTATGGACTGTGATAAGAATTGTACGAGCCCTCAGTAAAATAATTTTTTTAAAAGAATAATGTACAAATGTGCTTCATACAATTGATATATGTATGGATTGTGATGAGTTGTATGAGCCCCCAATAAAATGACTTAAAAAATCTATTTTTTTGGTATCCCCTCAGATCACTTTATATATATTCTGTGTTGAGCTGAAAACTACACATGTATTATTGTATTTATCCCTCAAAACAGGCCAATGAGACAGGTATGCTTATTTATATTTACAACAAAAAAAACTCAAGTTTAAAAGTTAAAATTTTTGCCAAATCTCACAGATAGGAGGAGAGTTGAAACAAGAATCCAAACCTTTTGGATAGGCTCTAATTCTGCCTGAAACAGAAGTAAAACTTTTAATCCCATAACAAAATTATTGCTTTCAGTCACTCGAGTATTATTTAATATTAAAAGAAAAGATGGTTTATAACCCACACTGGGCATGCTAAGGGAATTATAGCCTTTCTATAAATGCATGTCACAATGGGGGGGGGGGCAGTGACTGAAACTTTTGAATTAATTAATGAATGGAAAGTTATTAAGAAAAGTTATCCAGTCCCTCAGAGACCAGGGGAACAGAACAGGGGAGATTCTGGCCCTCCCCCCTCACCATTCTCTCCCTGCCAACCCCTTTGCCACGGCCTGGATCTCGGGGAATGATGGGGAGTCTGAAGGAAGGGGGCAAGAAGGGGTCTGGTTTCTGTCCTCCCCGGGGTGACTGTTCTAGGGTGGCCTCAGGACAGGCAGGGGCCACACCATTTCTGCACCCCAGTAGAGGTGACGCCTGCAGTCACGGCTGCAGAGAGGGTGTGATGCTCAGGCATCTCCCCATCCCATAGGCGGCCTGATGGGAGCAGGAGGGGAGCCATGCTAAGACGCCAACCTCAGGGACTTGGGTGGCTTCGGTTGGGTTCTTTTGATCCTGAGAACTGTTCTACAAGCAGAGGACAGCATGGGGCACTGTCAATAAATGAATTCTGAGTCTCAAAAAAAAAAAAAAAAAAAGACAAGAAAAGTTATCATTTTCATTTACAACTTAGTCTTAAATATGCTAAGTTAATTACTATACTATGCCTCCAAGCTAAGAGAAGTCATTTCATAGTCTGATTTTAGGAAGAAATTGTTGTCTATATATGTACAATGGGGCTTCAAAAGTTCATGAAAAATAATGGAATTTCCCCACTAACTTTTTGAAGTCCCTTTGTTTTTATCTAGAATATTAACTTGCCAATCTACTGCTGGCCAATGGATTCTAACCCATAGCGACCCTACAAGACAGAGCAGGGCTATCCTTTAGAGTTAGGATGCTATAATCTCTATGGAAGAAGACTGTCATCATAACAATCATGGGTTCAAACTGCTGGCCTTTCTGTTAACAGCAGAGCACTTAACTGCTTTGCCATCTGGGTTCCTTCATATCCTGAGGAGAACTTGCAAATATACAGCATATTGGGTGTGTTGCCAATGCCACCTAGTGGCAACCAAATATAAATATTTTTTAAAGTTCTAGAAAAGAGGTTAACTTTTAATGGGTCACACAGTCTTGTGAATCTGCTGAAAAAGTGAAGTTCTTTTTAATTAAATTTTTTTCCTTTTCAATACACACAACATAAAAGGCCTCCTTAAAGCCCATTTGTTGGCCATTAAAATTAACAGACAAACCAACTAAAGGTCTAATGATCGACCTGAGCCATGGGGAGAAGAAATTATCCAGTGTCCCCTTTCTTTTTCCCTGGTTAGCAGCTACTATTCCTGGATAAACAATATCTAATTTTGCCTTTTTGATTAAATATATTTTCGCTAACTATCACGTTATCACTTTTTTTACACCAATCTGCAAAATGTGATGGAAGCCCAAACTTTGTCACCAGCTGGTATTCCTTAAATCCAACATCCTTAATAGCAAGGTTGTAAGCAGTACTGAGGCCTTCCCAGGGGCTCCAAATTTCAAGGTGGAACCTTCTAATATTTAAAAATGCAAACGATATTATTTAGTGACGTCTAACTAAGACAACTCTTCAATTTAAAAATCAAATATACAAACCACTAATATTTTAGGAAATAGATGAACTCTCTTAGAACACTATTTACAGGTAGTCCCCAACTTACAATGTATTTGAATCACCACAACCTGCACTTAACAACTGGTTTACATTTTGTTGTTGTTGTTGTTGTTGTTTTGTGGTTTAAATTTTTAAATGTGTTCATTTTACCATTAATAACATGTACTACCTTCAATGCTGCACCATGTAATTTACCAATGTTATCATTCATAAATGCTCACTCACAGATGTTCAACTTTATAACACAGTGGGTTATGCACTGGACTCTTAACTGCTAGGTCGGCAGTTCAAGCCCAGCAGCCCCTCTAAGGAGCATGAAACTTTCTACTCCCATCAAGGTTCACAGCCTGGGAAACCCACAGGGGCAATTTTTACTCAATCCAATAGGATTGCTAAGAGTTCAAATCGACTAGAAGGCAGTGAGGTTTTTCAGTTCTCTAAATTAATTGAATCAGAGGTCTCTGTTGCCTGAAAACAGGGAGCAAAATGCTGATCATTTTGCTGCAGTTGAAAGGCAGATTCGGAAAGCAAGGACATGTTACCACATGATACATGAAGAAGAAAAGGGTCATAACAGGCAGTTCCGACTAATTTTGAGCAGAAATGGCATGACCATTCCCATGGATAAATCACATGATCTAGAACTGAAAAAACACTAATGTCATCCAACTCTTCTTCGCAGAGTAAATTAAATGTTTATGATCTATACTTTTTGTGTGTCTTAAAATGTATTTGCAGTTTCGATTGATTTTCTAGCCCTCAAAGACAAATAAGTAAATACGGAATTTATAAAGATACTGACAATTATTAAAACTGAAAAAAGAATGAGGTATCATTAAAATTACAATCAACTTACCATGGTATGGTCAGAATGGAGCCTTGTCAGTTGGGGGCTGTGTGTACTGTACAACATGATACAGTTAGCAAAATGTTATTTCTAAAGTAGGTTGACTTTCACATTGGATGAATCTTTCTGGCAACTAAATTTCCTGAGATAAAGTCTCTCCCTCTTTACTTCTAAAGAGCATTCTGCCTGTACGTCTTCCAAGACAGATATGTTCTCTGCCAGTCCACAGCACTTGCAATATTTTTCCCCAGCACCATAATTCAACATTTTAAAGAAGTCTCGTGCAGCAGATTTACCCAATGCAATTTGATCTCTTGATTGCTGCTTCCATAAGCATTGCTTGTGGATCCAAGCAAGATGAAATTCTTGGCAACTTCAATCTTTTCTCCATTTATCAAGATGTTAGCTTTTGGTTCAGTTGTGAGAATTTGGTTTCGTCTACATGAAGTTGTAAATCCACACTGAAGGCTGCCGTCCTCGATCTTCATCAGCAAATGCTTCAGGTCCTCTGCAGCTTCCGCAAGCAAGGTTATGCCATCGGCATTTTGCATATGCAAAATGGCACAGCCAGTTCAGCAGTTTATTACACAGTTAAATGCAGGCTTATCACCCAATCTAGCAATTGTGCTCCTAGATACTTCCCAAAGAGAGTTGAAAAGTTGTTCAATGCAGAGTCTGTACATGAATGTTTATAGCAGTTTTATTCATAATAGCCCCAACTGGAAGCAACTAAGATATTGTTCCGTCGGTAAATGGATGAACAAACTAGTACATCTCTAAAATTTGACCTAGCCAGCCACACAAATACACAGAAGAAGCTTAAAAACATGAAAAAAAGGCCAGTCAGGAAAAGAGCCACGATACGGGGCTGCAACAATGCAAAACTGAAGAGGCAGTAAGAAGACGGAGTGACTGCTGAGGGAGAGAGGAGGAGGGAAGGAGGGGAGCATAAAGCAGTACAGGGCTTTTTAAGGCTGTTCAACTTTCCTATAGGATAATGTCATGGTACATAGCATGATCAATTTGCCAAAGTTCACAGAACTATACAAAACAAAAATAAAATATCATTAATAAAATGTGTTGATATTGGTCTTTTCAATTGCAATGCACCACATGAATACAAAATGGTAACAGGAGTATATGAGAAGTCTACCCTAAATGTTCAATTTTTCAATAAACCTAATGTTTCTAAAAAGTCCTCTTCCCACCAAATCATTGGCTTCATCAGCTCACCTTGGTCAGTTGAAGATTTCATTCACCTTGGGACATAACACATCACTTTAAATTTTTCATTTTCAGATATTTATGTAGTAAATGAATGAATGAACAAATTACTGTTTTCTATTCACTCAATAGCACCAACATCTACTGAATCACTAATGTCAGAAACCAACCATTTTATTTGGCTTCTCCTCTCATGCTAAACTGCCACCCCACATCTTATGGAGTGTACTTCTAAGATCTCTTTCAAATATATCCTATTTTATTCTAACGCTATTGCCAGGTCAAGCACTCTTTTGAAATAGGATAGACTCACGGCATAGTCTGTCTTCCTTCTGCTGGACCTTACACCAGGTTCTTTTTCTTTAAATAGCCTGTGTGTATCCACAAACACTAACCTCTCTTTCTCCCTGTCCACTTGCTCTTCTACCTTCAATCTGTTTTTCTCATTCTAGGCCACATGCTGTTTTCATAAAGTGCTGGTACAGTTGTTTAAATTTTACATAATGTTAAGGCATTTAAAGAATTATTAATGTTACCCACACACTCACTATCTTTTCCTTTTTCAAACTCATCTAATGTTGAAAAGATGATTGGATTCACCTTCACTTCCAGTTTTTTATGGGCAGTGATAATGCCACAAAGGTTTTATTTACCTTTTATGTAAAATGCCAGGCAAATTTTCAGAAATTATTTGTTTAAATATTCATACTTTTTCAATTAGTTCAATATATACAGTACAGGGTGCGTGAGTAGCCCTGATGAAGTAGACAATGTTAATTTGGGTTAAAGGGAAAGTATTAAGAGGAAGAGAAGTAAAAAATGATAGCAGGGGAAGACATTGGGAAGAGTACGAGAGTTAAAGGCAACAGAAATAAACACTATTATATACATAATTCTACACTCATGGTGAAATATGAATAGAAGTATACTGAATGATTATGGGAAGAGTAGGAGCTAACCTATGAACATACACAGGTTTGATAGAGGCTATTTGTACATGTGTACCTACCATCGTTGCAAATATATCCTTAAATGTGGTAGAATATAAAGGGGCCAAAATTTTTTTTTTTTTAAACTCATAGACGTAACCAAACACCTTGAGGGAGTGAGTCTCTCTCTCTCTTTTTAAATCATTTTATTGGGGGCTCATACAACTCTTATCACAATCCATACATACATCTGTTGTGTCAAACACATTTGTACATTTGTTGCCACCATCATTCTCAAAACATTTGCTTTCTACTTGAGCCCTTGGTATCAGCTCCTCATTTTTCCCCTCCCTCCCCGCCCCCCTCATGAACGCTTGATAATTTATAAATTATTATTATTATTTTGTCATGTCTTACACTGTCCGACGTCTCAGGGAGGGAGTCTCTTGGGCCTGGGGTTGAAGGATCATTATCTCAAGAACATTAAGGTCAATTGGTATAAAACAGTTCACAAAGACAGTGATGTATAATAACTAAGGCTCATGGCCAGCCATCTAAGGGACGACTAGCCGCTCACTGTCTGGAGGGCAAAGGAGTGAAAGAAATGGAAGGTGCATGAAAGCAATTACGTAGTCCAATGAAATAATGGACAACACAGATACCATTCTCCACCATCCTGACACAACAAGTATTAGGCGGTGCCTGGGCACCACTACTAAGGGCTCTCAAAGGGATGATATTAGACGTTCTTGGATAGAGTGGGAGAAAATTAAAAAATAGACCAGGCTTACTGGTTGGATCGAGATTGGAGGAACCCTGACGATGGCCCTCAGTCACTCTTCAGTTCTGGAAATGGTCTTATTGCCATGGCTCCACTTTCAGCCAACTAATAGGTCTATCAGGAGAACAGTAACACTAGAGAAGTACACATACCTCAGGATAATCAACCATTTGACATCAAAAGAACAGCAATCACCCACAGACAAGGTACAGACAGGTTAAGGAAGAAAGAAAAATGGAAAACAGGAAACACGGGAGAAATGGGATAAGTGATGTTACATTGTGAGGACTACAATCAATGACATGAAACAAAACTGTATACCAATTATTGAATGGAAAACAGATTTGCTTAGTGAACTTGTACCCAATTCACAATAAAAACTCTACAAACAATGCTAGTGAGTCTAGGAGAGACTAGAATTTTCATAAACTGCTAGTGACACAGTAAAATGGTACAACCATTGAAGAAAACATATGGTACCATATGGTAATTCCTTAAAAAGTTGGAAACCAAAATAGCATATGATCCAGCAATCTCACTTAGGTATGCATCCAGAGGTATAGAAATATGACCAGTGACACAATATATATAAGTACACCCATGTCCATCCTGCCTCAATTCACAATAAGACAACAACAACCACCCCCAATTCTAAATCAAATTAAAGAGATGATTTAGATGTCTCCAAACAGCAAACAAAAATCTTATAATTTTAGCTTTGAAGAAGGCACTAATTAAAAGATAAAAAATATCAATCATGCTTATTAAAAAAAAGTTATTTATTCTTACCAGATAAAGCAGAAAGGTGTGCAGCCCTGTCCCAAGTCCAACAGAAGACAAAATTCCTAAGCCTATCCAGTAGGCATACAAAAGAAATTGTTTCTCTATCCGTTGTACATACTGAAAAACAAAAGGGGGGAGAGAAGAAATTTTAAATAGGAAACATGAAAAGAAAAAGCCACTGAAGAAGCTAAGTGCATTTAATATGCCATGGCAGAGATGGACAAAAAAATGTCTAGTGGACTAAAGATTTTCTTTCTAGACTTTTAAAGTCCTGATATTTATATAACACAAGCAAATTACTATGAAAACCATGAGAATAAAAAGTTTTAAGGTACTGAAAAATTAGGAAAACTTTTTTAAAAGCATGACAAAACACTAGAAGCAAGATAGGGGAGGTTATAGACATAATGTTTGCAAACAGAATCTGTTCGTGGTTATCCAATTGAAAATGGAACTAAAATGATTTTTGTACACTGAAGATTCAGATGTTTTCAAACAGGAGCAAACCTAAAGGAGCCTATTGTCCACTGGGAGCCAGCTTTATAGGAAGAAACAACAGAAAGGAACAACAGACATTGATGGCTGAACCTCTTACCTGTTGATGTGCTCCTTCAACATAATACGTAGCTATAAGCACAGCAAGCAGCAGTAAAAAAGATACCACAATGCTTTGTCGATGCCATAATCTTAAAAAATAAATGAAAAATGTTTAAAAAAATGAAATATCTATATTTTCATTTTCAGGATTCATTATTCTCAGAGCAATTTATTGTTGACCTAGTTTACATTATCTAGTTCAGCAAAAGAATCAATTCTTTCTAGGCTGAACTCTTTAACAATTTTATTCTCTCATAAAGATTTAAAAGTCAAGGAAGGGGGAAGGAGCACTAGAACTGATTGTGATTGCACAACTCATTTTAAAGGCGATTTAATAATAGGATAAGGAATGCTCTAAGATTGATGTAGTGGTGACTGTATAATTCCCCTTGATATGATTGAATGATTGAATTTATTGTATGATACGTAAATTATGGGCTAATAAAACAGTTGAGCTAAATAAATAAAAGCTATCAGTGGGGAAAAAAAGGTTGAGAGGCTCAGAAACCCTACATAGGGTTGCTAGGCATCAGAATCTACTTGGTAGTTTTGGTTTATTTGTTATGTGCTCACAGGGAAAAGATGCAGAGGGAGGTCAAGAAAAGGTACATGAGCAATTTTTTATAAAAGTCTATTTTATAAATTTTTTCACCGCCAATTTTTTCACCAAAGTCATTTCCTTATTTTATCTCCATTATACTACCATTTCTAATCTGGAGAAGCATTATAGTACAATAAAAATAATAACACTGTCCTTTATATTAGAGGACTTGGTTCAGAGTGTTATCCATTTTGACCAAGTCTCATCTTTAAAACTCTATTAATCATATACTTGACCTTCAAAGCAAAACCACCCCACCACCACCAAAAAAACCCCCAAACACCAAACCCACCATCAGTCAGCTGATTCTGACTCACAGTCATTCTCTACAGGGTTTCCAAGACTGCAGGCCTCTATGGGAGCAGCCAGCTTATTCTTTCTCCAAAAGAACTGCAGCTGGGCTTGAATCACCAATCTTACGGCTAATACCCCAGTGCTCATCCCACAACACTAGGGCTCCTTTACTTTCTTTCCTCTTAGCTGCTGAAAGTATCAGATGAGCTGAAAATGCTACAAACTGCTTTATAAACTCTAAGATACAATCTCTCTCTTTAGAGATAATACCTTGGAAGGGCATGCTGGAAAGCTGTATAGCATGTACAAGTGCAACTTGCCCTTTCTGACTTTTGAAGCAAGGCTTACAAGTACTACATTTAAAGAGAGAACACACTTCCATATTGCCGTTCTTTCACTACTGGCTCCAATTAGCAGTGAAAAGTGCCACGTATCCTGAACCTTGGACCGCCATTACAGAATCACTGTAATGACTGTACACAACCTGATGTATCCTGAGGGGAAAGCCAGGAGAAAACAAATCTAACTTTCAGTGTTTGTATAAAAGATCCAACATTAGATACTAGTCAACTGCAACAATCTAGTGAGCCAATAGCAATACTTTTTCCTGATCTATTTTTCCTCAAAGTACAGAATAGAGTATATGTATATTCCTAAGATAACATTTTACATTTAACTAATCCATTTTTATAGAAGACATGGAAGGAATGACACTGAGGTATTCTACAATTAGTAAAGAAAATTAATATAGTAGGTAAAGTAAGATTCTTTACTTTGAGGTCCATTCCTTCAAGATTATTAGGATTTCAAGAAAAAAATACTGCAAGGTAATGAGTGGCTGTCTCCACAGGACAATATTCTGCCTTTCTTCCCGATCCCTCCTCTTCTTCTCACTCATTGAAGAGGGATCTGAAAAATGATAGTGCAAAAGTTAAAATCAAATTTCTAACACTTATTTTTACTCTTTCCAGTCACTTTCAAATTCAGCCACAAAGACCACATATAAATTCTCAAACAATAGGATTCACATTTGAGTCTTCTAAGTTTAACTAACCCGAGATTACCCGTTCTCTACAGGCAATCTTTGGAACACAATTCTAATTACTTAAAAGGCAGCTGATTACACTAGAAAGCCAAAAACTGTGAGTCCCCAAAACTGCCATTGTGACTTGTAAATGGTGTAAATCAAAACATGTAGAACTATTTAAGGAAAGGTTAGAGAGCTGGAAATAGCACCTTAAGAAGGGCATAGACCTAGCTGGAAGAGATGTCAAGAAATAATAGCTCCACAATTTATTATTTTTGCTTATTAAGGATTTCAATGTCCTTATAGCAATACTTTTTGACACAGACTCATGGAAATCTGTTTACTCAAAGATACCATAATGCTCAAAAGCACCCAATGGGAAAAGACTATTATGTTTACAATGCTGATTTGGGAATCCTCAAGATATTAACAAAAGACAATGAATATTAGAAACATAGGTGGTCCTTGACTTATGACATATTTGAGTTGAGGCAAATTGCATTTAGTCAATTCATCTTACTATTAATAATATGTTAAAACACATGATTTGATGTTAATCCTACATGTTCCAATTGCAGATGTTCAATTTTATGATTTACTGTTTGAAATGCTGCAGAATTTATAAAGATATTGATAATAAAAGGAAATAATAGTGAAACCTGAAGGAAAAAAAAGTGTTTGCTTAAGAACCCTTCTTAAGTCAGGGACTATCTGTACTACATTTCTAGCTTATTCCCCAATGAAAAGCTCATACTTTAAATCAGTACATCTTTGCCCTACAAACCATTATACTTTACCTGTAAAGTTGCCATTATGTTGTTCCTTGTTCATTGCTACACGTCTCTGGTCACGACAACTCTTTCCATTCTCTGCCATTTCATAGATCAGTAATTCTCGAAGAGCTGAAAAAGTGGAGGGGTAAAAAACTTAGACAAATACTACATCTTCCTGCTTTGCAGATGCAATAGATAAAACTGAATACAGCAACAAGATCTCATATGCTACTTGTATGACACACATACATAGTGTCTACATTTGCTTTTTTTTCTTTTGTAACCAAGATTTGAACACTAATACAGAATTTTAAGATATATTTTTTGTTATGAATATAAACAGAACACCAATTTCTACATATACAATCAGTGGCATTGATTACATTCTTAAAAGTTTTGCAACACTTCTCACATTCCTTTTCTTAATTGTTCTTCCCCCATTAACATTCTCACTCACCCTAATCAAACCCACTGCCTCCACAGGTTCCCAGGCTGTAATCTTTACTGAAGCAAACTGCTTCATCTTTCTCCAGCAGAGCAGCTTTTGTGTTCAAACGGCTGACCTCTTTGCTAGCATCCCCAAAGCTCTTGAACATGCTCATGTCCAGTCTTTGGGGTTGCTGCTGTCAATCTGATTCCAGGCAGTTCTTAAAAGATCACAATGCTCAAGGCAGACAGTCTTTACTCGGTAAATTATGGTGTTTGTTTAGAAGGAGACTTCAGGGCACATTTTTTATTTAAGGTTTACAGATTGTTTCTAAAACGTGTGTCTTGTTAATGAAAACAAGTGAGGGTGTATAAATAAGACTACAAACACAGATTATAGACATTTGTCATTCGAGGAGAGTCTCTTGGATACAGTCCATTTGGGGACACCTGCTTTGTCATCTTAATTTCTCAATAAGTAAATACAGCATAATCTTTCTTTAGCATATATATCCTGCAGTAGATAATCATAAAATTTCAAGTCAGAAATTCTAGATTTGCCACCAACCAGTCATGTGATCTTAAGCAAATTTCATTTTCTCCATGCCTTCATATCCTGGATCCACAAAATCTGGGCAGTAACTCCTGCTTTCAAAGGATAGGTGTGAGAATCAAATACTGTTTACACATGTGTATGTGTGTGTATGTGCGCAAGAGGGCTTCAAACGGCTCATTGACAAATTCCATTACCAAAATAAAGAGAAACGGAAATGCTCATTACCTTTTAATTAGATTTTGTTAGGTAGGTAGGTAGAGCAGGGACCAGGGGTGTCTACTGGGCATGCTCCAAATTCAGGCTTGGAGCCCAGGAGGCGGTACACCTGGGTGGACACAAACTAGGCCAGGTGGACTTAATTCAGCAGATGGGGTCAACCAGGACCATGAACCATGGCTCCAGCCCAGAGCCCTAAAGGCAGGAACCTGGAGACTTCCAGCTTCTTGCCCTTTTGGCTTCTGCTCCACTTCCGGCTCGGCTGTGCTGTGCAAGGTCTCTCTCTTTCTGGCCTCAGGCCGCCACTTGTGGGTGCAGTCCCATGAGGTTGCCTGTATTCAGTGACTGTATAGCCTGAAACTTCACTCCTTTACAAAAACCCACTTGGGCCACAAACCAGGTTTCAGCATGAATTCTCTTGTGGGAAGCCAAGAACTGTGGTATTTCCCACCCGAGAAACTGAACAAATTTTCTATGAAGTTTTTGATGCTCCCTTACATGTATAAAGGGCAATATGGATGGAAGGAGTAGGAGGGATATAAAGCAATAACTGTAGAACTGCTCATACTGGAAAAACCACTGCACGGCACATATTCCACCACCACTGTCGGTGCTGTGCCGCTTATTCAATAGACACAAGACATATACTGAGGTCTGTGAACCACTATCCTCAGGAAGTTTACAGTCCGATAGGGAAGCCAAATAAGCACAAGCAATCAATATTATACAATGATGTGGGTATAATAAAATTAAGAAGTTTTACTCAATAGGAAGACAGTGGTAAGAAATAAAGTTTTAAAATACAAGAGGCCTGGGTTAAAATCCAACCTACACAAGTAATCATTCTATAAGTTTGGATTAGTTTCTAAAACCCTCTAAATATCAGCGTCTCGAATTTGTAGAGCACTGTATGTAATGCACCAATATACTGTTTCACTCTGATTTAACTCACTATACACAAGTGCTACAGTATATAGATTATAGTACGTGGAATAGCACGAGTGGCATTGTCAGGGAAAAGCGTCCATAAAGATAAGCAGCCTCGGAAATTGGATACAGGGCCACAGCGAGTAGGAACTGACTGAATAACAGTAGGCTTGGTTTGGGTTTCTACTGAAGACGAAGAAAACGAATGGAACTCTGAGGGCAATATATTCAGGAGAATTCAGAGAGGCTGAAAGTTTTAGTTTGCAATTTAAGTCAAACTTCTGTGAAGATGCTGTGAAAAGACAACGTAGACCAAGCTATGTAAAGCATGAAAAAACAAATGATAATCATTTTGTGAATGTGGTGTAGTGGGCTGTAAGCTGAAAGGTCCGTGGTTTGAAGTCACCAGCTGAGCTGAGGGAGAAAGACGGGCTTTTCTACTCCCACCAAGTTGTAATTCCACCCTGTCCTACAGGGTCAGCTCGGTCGCAGTGAGTTTGGTTTTGGTTTTATCTGTAAGATCAGGGAATCTTAATAACTCATTGCTATCTAGTCAATTCAGACTCACAGCAACCCTATAGGGCAAAGTAGAACTGCCCCTGTGAGCTCTGAGGCTGTAAATTTTTATGGGAATAGAATGCCTCATCTTTCTCCTTCAGAGTGGCTGGTAGTTTCAAACTGCTGACCCTGTAGTTAGCAGTCCAACTTGTAGTCAACTACACCACCAGGGCTCCTTAAGAGTAGCTCAATAGGCTTATAAAATATAAATCCAATCCATAAATCAGTAAATACTTAAAACTGTGTGGGTTTATTTTAATCAAAACCCTATATGCAATTCCTTTTAGATATGAACAGTCATCTAAAGCATAATAAACAAAATATTAAATTTCTGCTAAGATGATGATCAGGACACAAAAAGCTTGGGTTAGACTGTATTTCTCCCTATTTATTTTTTTTCTCATAGTGCCATCTTCAAGAGATAAACGTTTTATACAAAACAATGTGGATTTATTGAGTTATAAAATGGAATTGTGGGCTTATTTGAAGTGTTTTGTTTTTAAGATATTGCGACAGAAATTTTCATTTGAAAAAATAATGTGTTCTTACACAATGTGCTTAAAAAGAAAAGATCTATTGACATTTTCTTCTCAAAAATTCTCTCAAGAGTCTGGAATTTTGTTTTGTAAGAACCTAAGGAACTAAGTTATTTTCTCTTAATCATTCCACTTTTTCACAAACAAGTTCAGTATTAAAAACAACTTTTCACTGTCCCCAAGAGAAAGAACTATAAAATAAAGCCAAGCAAGCAAAGTAAAACAGCTTATCGGAACCATGGGGGTTCTGAATAATTAAACTCATCAAAATTTCCGAGCTTTTTGCATTTTAACCATATAGGGCGGAAAGTTTTGGAAAGAATATTACACTATTGTTATTTTCTTTTAAAATTCTCCCCAGGCTTTGTGGCCGCACTAGAAGAGAAAGATGGCGGCATCCGTGGTAGCTGCTCCAGAATTGGGGCTTGCACCGGCGAGAGCATTGGCAGTGAAGTGCAGACACTCCTCGTGCGGCCCCCACCCGATTGGGAAAACCGAGAAGTCTCCATAGGGACCACGATCATGGCTGTGCAGTTTGACGGGGGCGTGGTTCTGGGCCCTACATCGCCAATCGAATGACTGACAGGCTGACCCCAATTCATGATCGAATATTCTGCTGCCGTTCAGGTCAGCTGCTGATACCCAGGCTGTAGCTGATGCCGTCACTTACCAGCTAGGCTTACACAGCATTGAGCTCAATGAGCCTCCACTGGTACACACTGCAGCCAGCCTCTTTAAGATGTGTTACCGATACCCCGGGAAGACCTGATGGCAGGAATCATCATCGCAGGCTGGGACCCCCAAGAGGGAGGGCAGGTGTACTCAGTGCTCATGAGGGGTATGATGGTGCTGCAGTCCTTTGCCATTGGAGGCTCCGGGAGCTCCTCTATCTATGGCTATGTCGATGCTACCTACCTACAGGGAGGGCATGACCAAGGAGGAGTGTCTGCACTTCACTGCCAATGCTCTCGCTCTGGCCATGGCGCGGGACGGCTCCAGTGGAGGGGTGGATCCTCCTGGCAGCCATTGCAGAATCAGGGGTAGAGCAACAGGTTCTCTTGGGCGACCAGATCCCCAAATTCACCATTGCCACCTTACCACCCCCCTGAAGCCTGCAATTATGGAATATAAAAGGCCTGCCCCCCTCCAACTTGACGTGGAATTCAGTAAAGTTTGACACACACCCCAAAAAAATCTCCCCCAAACATCCTTTGTTCTTTTGCCCTTCTCTTCCTTAATCATGCACATAATGTAAAATTCCAAAGGCCCTCATCTGCTTCTTGTGCTTTATCTATCTGAGCAACTGAACACAGCTACTGAAGGAAAAAGAAAGAAAATAAATCATAGAACTACACAACCATGCTCCACCACACTATTAAGTACCCAGTATGTATGAAAGGAGCTCTCATTTATTATGGGTTACACACTGACCTACTAACAGTAAGGTTGGCAGTGCAAACCCACCAGTTGCTCTTGGAGAGAAAGCCTATCCCTGTAAAGATTTTAAGTTTTGGAAACCTAAAAGGGCAGATCTATTCTGTCCTATAGGAGTATGTGCCAGCCATTACTTGAGATGTTAGATATCAATCTTCAAATTGATCCTCTCTACTTGTGAACTCATTCTCACTCACATGGCTATTTGATTCATTTTCTTTTTGTTCCTCAAACTTTGTACCCTACTCTCTTCCTTCTTACCTTCAGACATAATTTAATTCATTTTATTATCAAGTAAATAAGGAGTCCTGGTGAGGTAGTGAGTTGCATGAAGAGGTTTTAAAATTTTAATGGAAAATGGAATAGAGGATAATGGAATACTGTAGGTTTTTAGAATCACCCTTAGCTATCTTAGTAGTTGTCTTCTCTTTACAAGCAGGGCAGTGTCCTCCACCTACTGAAGGCCATTATGTCTACAAACATTCTGTATCTCACTTCCTCTCATCATCTCAGGTACTTTGCTCGACAGTAATCTCTGTCACCAATCTTTCCCTCCTTATTGGATCATTCTCACCAGCAAAAAGGCATGATCCGGTATTTCCCATTTTTAAATCCCTCATAGACAGATTTCTCAAGAGTTGCCAACATACATACAAGCAGGACTTCAAAAAGCTCACAGAAAAAATGTTATCAAATATTAAGGGAATTAGAGGACTATAGGGCCAGCCTCAATGACCCAGAACGCTACTGGGGACAGCACTGGAGACACTGTGCAGAAAGCATGCCAGTTTGCCACATGCGCAGTGGGGTGAATCATGAAGGGAGTGCAACAGGGCAGCAAGGGGGCAAAGGAACCAAGTCCCCAAGGAATCCTGAAGGTGGACTTCTGATTTGGGGGACAGGGCTTGGCATCTCATCAGACTTGATAAGAAAACATACATAAGAGAGACCAGGATCTATTGACTTTTTTCTTGTTTTTGTTTGTTTCTTTTTCTTTCACTCTATGTCTATCTATTTAAGATAGGACAAACAATTCCGAGGAGAAAACAACAGGACCAGCAGTTCCAGGGGGTATATGGGAGAGGAAGGGGTGGGGAAGGAGAGTGGGGAGCCAACAAACTCAGAGATAAGGTTAACAAGAGATCTAAACCTGATGGCGTAGAGGGCGTATAATGCCTGGTGGGGTTTAATCAAGTACAATGCATCCGATAGGAATTACTGAGAGCTGAATGGAGGGTGTGCATCATAGTGGGAGATGAGGAAGGTAAAAGAAAACAGAGGAAAGAAATAGGAGGCAAACGCTATTTATAGAGGTATAGCTATAGGTATGTATATATGCAAATATATTAATTGATAATGAAAGTGATAGAGGCCAATGTACATATATTTATATGTTAAGTATTAAGATAGCAGATGGACTTTGGGCCTCTACTCAAGGCCTCCCTTAGCACAAGAACACTTTGTTCTGATAACCTGGCAATCTTTGATACCTTCCCAACACAATCACTGAAGAAAAAACGGGTGCATAAGCAAATGTGGTGAAGATAGAGCAGGTGGTGTCTAGCTAGCAAAAGCTATAGCGTCTGGGGTCTTAAAGGCTTGAAGTTAAACAAGCAACCATCCAACAGGAAAGCAAATAAGCCCACATGGAAGAAGCACACCAGCCTGTGTGATCATGAGGTGTCGAAAGGATCAGATATCAAAAGATCCAAAACAAACTACTATATCATGCGAATGAGGGTGGTTGGAGTGGAGACCCAATGCCCATCTGTAGACAATTGAATATCCCCCTCACAGAAGGGTCATAAGGAAGGGATGATTCAACCACGGTGCAGTATAGCACCTACAAATCACACATCATTCCTCCAGTTCCTGAATGCTTCCTCCTTCTACTACCATGACCCAGTTCTACTTACAAATCTGGCTAGACCTGAAAACACACATTGGTTCATGGAATTCAGGACAGATAAACTCAGGAACAGTAGTGGGAGCAGCTATGTCACGAAGGTAGGAGGATGGCTGGAGAGAAGGAAGGGGGAGAAACGAGGAACCCATCACAAGGTTGGATATACAGCCCCCACTCCACCTGAAGGGGACAAATAAGGGAAATGTGGTTGAAGAGAGACAAAGGCCAATGTAAGATACAAAATAATAATAACAATATGTAATTGATCAAGGATTCACGAGGGGTGGGGAAAGAGGAGCATATACCAAGGGCTCAAGTAGAAAATGTTTTGGAAACGATGATGACAACATATGTACAAATATGCTTGATACAACTGATGTACGGAATGTTATAAGAGCTCTACGAGCCCCCAATAAAATGATTTTTTTTTAATTTAAAAAAAGATAAGGGAATTTCTCTGGAGCATTTTGAAGTCTCCTCATACAGTCTCTATTTCTTCTTCTCCCAATCACTGTTCCATCTATTTCCATGACTTCGGTCTCAAATCAACAAAAATCGCTTTTGTTTGTTTTAGGGTACACAAAAACCCCAAATCTCAAATATAACTTAAAGGAGAACCTTTATTAAGTCTTAAACAGGAAAAGACAAGACAAAGACACATCATCTCAATGAGGAAGATCGTTAATATGCAGTCATAAAGGCATCTAAGAATTTGGTTTGGCGCAAAGTCCTAAGGAGTGCATTCTTCCTAGGTGAATTTTTTTATTTTATACGCCTAGCTATTAATTGGCTAAATCGTGGCCTTTGTTAGTGTCTTTAGTTCAAGTTAGAAAGCTTTCTTAGAGCAATAGTCTTGAGGGTTCTTCCAGTCTCCGATCAGTCTGTCTGTTTTCTTTTTATTTGAATTTTATTCTACATTTTTTACTCATTCTAATGAGGACCTTTAATCTTGATCCTGATCGGAGTGGTTAGTATTAGCAGCCAGCCTCCACCTAATGCTTCTGGTCCTACGTCATGTAGGCAAGTAGTCTGTTTTAAGGTACAAGAGACCCCAAATCTCAAATACCGTTCAAGAACATTTATTAAGTCTTAGACATAAGGAAAAGACAAAAACACACATCAACTAGTTGCGCACAGGCCATAATAGCGCCCAACGGTTTTCAGATTCAGACTTAAAATGGACATAAAAGGTTACAGGAAACGGTCACAAAAACATGATTGGTTACAGATGGGAATACAGAAGTGGGAATGGGACCGTGATTGGGCATGTACCAATGTTAGGCAAAAGAGCTTATACGATATGGGAGCTACATAATCTGTTGTCAATTTGAGACTTAAGAGTGAAGGGGTGGAGTTTAGCCTGTCAATCAGGTCACAGCTTGATGACCTCATTTGGAGGCGCTAAGGAGATAAATAGCTCGCTGGAGGCAGGACACAGGCTCATTCCCTGGGAGACATTACTGACCATGAGCCTGTATGGAGCTATAGCTGATAGAGCTACAGCTGATGCAGCCATATCCCTGGAGCTGGAGGAGCCACATGGAGACCCACGCCAGTGCTCAGATGCCTTTACCAACACTGGATCCACAAGACTTTCTACCCACTGGCCTGTGATATTCCTGCATTCAACACCATTGCTTGTATTTCGTTGAGTCTGAAGAGGAATTTATAGATTGGTATTGGACATATGGGCTAATATCAGACTTATGGACTTGATCTGGACTGGGCTGTTTTCTCAATATTCAATTGCTCTTATATGTAAAGCTCTTTCTTATACACATATGAGAGTCTATGAATTTGTTTCTTTAGTCAACCCAGACTAACACACATGATTAGTCCAGGGACTTCCAAATAAACTAGTCAGAGTATGACTCATGATTATGGGACGCAGGTATGGCAGTTTCCATTAAAGACACAGCCAGGCAAGTCCCTATGAGAGACTGGCCCTTCCAGGTCGGGAAGTAGGAATGCACTTCCAATGCACATTGCTGAAGGGAAGGTCTGTTAACATCCCTGGTTAATTGTCATTGTTGTTAGGTGCCATGAGTTCTAACCCATAGCTACCTTGTGCACAACTGAACAAAATGCTGAAACACTGCCCGTCCTGAACCATCCTCACAATTTTCCCGATGCTTGTGTCCATTGTTGTAGCCACTGTCTCAATCTATCTCCTTAAGAGTCTTCCTCTTTTTTGCTACCCACCCATCTCACCAAACAGGATATCCTTCTCCAGGGACAGATCTCTCCTGACAACACGTCCAAAGTATGTAATTAAGGAGCAATCTGGTGTACTTCTTCCAAGACAGATTGTTTGGTCCTTTAAGTAGTCCATGGTACTTTCAATATTTTTCTCCAGTACCACATTTTAAATGTATCAATTTTTCCATTTTCCTTAATAAATGTCCAACTTTCGCATGCATATGAGGCAATAAAATACCATGGTTTGGGTCAAGTGCACTCTCAGATTTACTGAATGCAACTTGTCTTTTGACCTTTTGACTGCTACTTCCATGAGCATTGATTGTTTGGATCCAAATAAGACAAAAATCCTTGAGATCTTCAGCCTTTTCTTCATTTATCATGATGTTACTTAGTGGTCTGGTTGTGAGGATTTTGGTCTTCTTTCCACTGAGTTGTAATCCATACTGAAAGCTACAATTCTTTGTCTTCATCAAGTGTTTCCAGTCCCCTTACTTTCAGCACGTAAGGTTGTGTCATTTGTATATCTCAGGTTATTAATAAGCCTTCGTCCAATCCTGATGCTGCATTTTTCATATAAGCCAGCCTCTCTGATGATTAGCCAGCATACAGATTGAATATGTTGAGAGGATACACCCCTGATGTAAACCTTTCCCAATTTTAAACCATGCTGTATTCCCTTATTCTGTTCTTACAACTGCCTCATGATCCATGTACAAGATCTGCACGATGAGCACAATGATGTGTTCTGGAATTCCCATTCTCAAGGTTATCCATAGTTCGTTAGGACCCACGCAGTTGAGAGCCTTGGCATAATCAATAAAACACAAGTAAACATCTTTTGGATATTCTCTGCTTTCAGCCAAGATCCATCTGACATCTGCAATCATATCCCTTCCTTGTTCCACATCCTTTTCTGAAACTGGCCTGAACCTCGGGCACCTCCTTGTCAGTGTACTGCTGTAACTGTTGTTGGATGATCTTCAGCAAAGTTTTACTGCATGGGATATTGATGACATTGTTAGAATTTAAGCAATCTGTTGGGTCATCTTTCTTTGCAATGGGCATAAATATGGATCTCTTTCCATCAGCTGTTCAAGCATCTGCCTTCCAATTTTCCTGGCATAGATAAGTGCTTCCAGTGCATCATTAAATTGTTGAAACATTTACATTGGTATTCTATCAATTCCTGGACCCTGTTTTTAGCTAATGTTTTCAGTGCAACTTAAACTTCTTCCTTCAGCACCAATGGTTCTTGTTCATATGCTACTTCCTGAAATGGTGGAATGCCCACTAGAACTCTTTGGTACTACAACTCTAAGTATTCTATCTTTCTTTAGATGTATCATTCAATATTCTCCCCAAAGAATCATTCAATATTGCAACATGAGGCTTGAATTTTTTCTTTGAGTTTTTCCTGGTTAATAGGGAAGAGTTCAAAGGAGGGTTAATTTTCCTGGAGACTATGCAAAGATTTTGGGCTTTCACTGTTACCCATAGTTTTGTGTAAATCAAGTGCTCAGCATTTCAGCTCTAATATATGTCAAAGCCTCCAACGACCTCCATAGCATCATAATGTCCCTTTTAACCTTCACTGAACACAACCGCTCCCTCCTTGGTGTACCATCTATACTTGAGTATAAGCCAAACTGAATATCAGCCAAGACACCTAATTTTACCACAAAAACTGCATTAAAAATGTGAAAAACTTGGCTTATTCACCAGTATATACGGTACTTCTCTCGTTTCCTATTTTTCTGAAACCAAACAGCGCTTTCTGTGCTACAAGTTTTTGTTGTTGTTAGTCACCTTGGAGTCAAATTCAGTTCTTCAGAGCCTAGCCCTAGGTTCCTTTTTGTTTTATTTACTCTTTCCCTACTGATATCATCTATTCACTCAGCCTTAAACAGTTTCTACATACTGACCCCATATATCCGCTTTCTATCAAAAGCAGAACTTAAACTTCTGTCAAGTAAAATCATAAAAGGATCTTAAAGAGGATCAGATCAGACACAGGGTGGCTAACAGGAGGGAGGAAGTCCCTGGGTGGGGCAAACAGTCTAGTGCTGGCCCAAAGACTGGCCATTACAGCCAAGGCATGTCTTTTTTTTATCAGAAAATCTTACTTTTTTAAAACCACCCTCTCAATGATGGTAATTTAAGTTCCTTGCAGATTTTTCCCTCTACAAATTACATTTTAATAAACATTGTTATGTACTAAAAAATATATTTTTTAAATTAGATAATATTTTTACTGACATATCCTTCCCTTCCCATACAGTTGTTATTCAGTCCCATCAGGTGGGGCAATACAATCATCACTGCTATCAAATCCCCGCCACTCCTCCCCTTTCGTAGCCTCAAGGAATCCTTACTCCTGTCACTGTCTCTGAAGGGTCATCTATATTGACCACCATGTACAGAGCAATCTTAAATGTCCATATGAACATATGCAAGTCTGACCAATACACAAACATGACCAATGAGGTACATCATATAAGGGCCTTAATAGTAAGGCGAGGAAATCTTAAAGAACTAGAAGATAGTTATGTGGTTCCTCAGTGCCATACTGAACCCAGGAGTTATCCTCCGTTAACCCTTCAAGACCTTCAAGGTAGGTCTTGAAGATAGGCCTATCTACTTCCTGAAGCCCAATCTTAAAAATCCTATGGAACAGTTCTACACTGCACAGAGGATCATCATGAAGCAGAATTTAACTAATAGCAACATGGTAGATATGGGAATGATGCTCATCAAAGCACATAGGACCAGGGACCTTACACTCTTCTAATAGTGCAGAGTAGAGTCTTTTGTTTATTGCTTTGGGAGATCCAGAAGCTAAGTGTGGCACTGTTCTTGCAGTACAAGTGTGGCACTGTTCTTGCAGTACAATGTTTAAAATGAATGGATTATTATAGTTTTTGCACTGAATGTACAGCCTACAAAAAACCTTTATAAGTTAATTTCAATAGTGTTTTCTAAGCACATCTGCTCACGACAAAAATAAAATGTATTTTAGTGTTAACCTATTTTAAATGCTTCTTCAGCATTTAAAATTTGCTAGTCGCAACCCTCAAAAATTTACCCATTTAGGAATTTTTAAAAATCAATTTCTGCACAGATGGGTTTCATTAACATAACAAAATCAGTTCTAGTCCCAAATGGGGTTCTCACCACCAGTATAGGGATAAAGATCCTAACACTTATTTTGGGGAAACAATTCAATCCATAACATTCCAACCTTTGTCACAACTGCATATCCTTCCCTATCATACCATCTCAAGTCTTATCCTATTCCAGCATTGGTTCTAAATCTAAAATTTCATTTTAATTAACTAATTCAAGTAATTCTGAGTGTGTTCTCTCCTGGAACAAAATTCCATGAATAGATTTGTAAAAGCTAAGATACACTTGTCTGCTTCCAAAGTACAAGGGTGGGACAAGCACAAGATAGACATTCCCATTCCAAATAGGAGAAATTGAGAGAGCTGTCACTGGAATCAAGCAGAATCCAAAACCAATCTACCCTCACCTTTCACTACTACAATGTTTTCCCAATTTCTTTATATTTCTCTTCTTGTCCCCTTCAATTTACCATTTACACAAGAGCAATGACTATCTGAAAGACTGAATTGTTTCTCTACTCAAAATTGTAGAATGACTGTCTATCGCACTCAAAGTAAAATTCCATGGTCTGCAGACCCTGCAAACCCTGCATGACTTATGCCATGCCTATTTTCCTACCTCATCTCATATCCACATATTCCATGTTCACTGAGTTCCAGCAGCATTCGTTTTCTCTCATCATAATACTGGTTAACACTGTGCTTATTCTTTCATCTCTGTATTTATTTTTCTCTATTAGGATGTGTGGTTTCTCTCCCATGTCTTTTCCAGAACCTAGTGTAATCGGATGAATGAACAGATAATGCAATAGACTTCACAGGAAAATGATCTAACCAAGGAAAAGAAAACTAGTGCTGGAAGAGATCATTAAACGCCAAAAAAATGTTTTCAACCCCAAATTCTGTTTTATGACTTCTATAGATTTCTTCATGAAACTGTTAAACATTACTGTAAAAGGGCTCAGAGAATGACCAGTGCAAATGTCTCATCTGGTTAAGAATCTCACATACAATATACAAAAGTCACAAAATGGTATGTACTACGCAGAGGTATTTATTTACTGAGTTTTCTTCATTAACAACAAACTAAAAATAATTAAGTAAGTAACTACATAAACACTCTTTCAAAAGAGGTTTATGAAATAGTACTTAAGCAACTGCTCAGTAGATTACCTGATGCTGATGATCCCGAGGGTGACTAACTATACGCCAGACGATGGGGTGAAATTTCTTAACATGTCTCTTCTATTTGCACATTCAAGATCTGTCTGAAGTGGTGGAGGCTGAGGCCTGAAGCTGCAGCACAGGGACCATAGGAGCAAAGGAGCCAAGCAAAGACCCGAGGCTCAGGGCAAAGAGAGAGCAGCTGTGGAACTACAGAACTGTGATGCGAAGCAGGAGGCTGGCCTCCTGACCCCCGAGGCAGAAGCCAAGGAACCACACTGCTGAAAGGTCGAGGTTGGGAGACTTGGTTACTCATTGGCTGAAGAGTTGCTGTGGCCCAAAGACTATCTTTACTGTTCACAAATCCTAGTTTGTGGTAATCTGCCAATCCCCTAACAAGACCCCAAATTGTGAGATTGCTTGTGAGTTCTGTGGCCATAGCAGGTTGGTGTCACAATAGGATAGAGAGACAGAGGAGAGGTATGTCTTGGCCCCTGCCTCGTAGCAAAAGGGAAGGCAGAGGAGGTCAGATATAGCCCTTCATGTCATTTTCGCAGACACTCTTCTAAATGCTACAACTAACAATAAATATTACTCCTAACAATAAAGGTATTGATTTTTCATCTAGGAAGAAACTGAGATACTAGGAAGTTAAGAAACCACCCTAAGAGTTGCATAGTAAAGCCATAATTTAAAGCAGGGCAGCCTAGCTTTCATTATAGCTCTTAACACTACTGGCCTAGGCCTTTCCCAATAAATCTATAAAGACCAAAGTTACCATTAAAGAATACAAGAACAAGGAGTAAATCAAGCATTCCTGTCATACTGACGAACTCTTTAGAAATTAAAGGTAGGCCAGCTGCGACAGGATTACTCAATGGGCTGCTCTTGTTTAATTTACAGAAGCTTTAAGTATCACCTTTATCGGATACAGGAAAGTATCATCTGTTCAAATTGTCAAAACCTTCATGAAACATAATACTCTCAATAATCTACTAATATAAAAAGATAAGTAAACAAAGCAGGATAAACACACAGCATCAGTTCATCAAACTCAATACAGATTTTCCACACACAATAAGAGATTCTGCTTGAGAGATTCTGCTTTTATCAGTTCAATCTGTTGGGCTTGTTAACTTAGTCATGTTTATCAGAATGCTCTAGAGTTCATTTCCAAGTCTAATGAAATCAGTGGAACCAAAAAAGGTCTCCAATATGTCAAAGAATTCCACTGGGCTATTTATCCAGAATAAGATAACTAGAAACATCACTCTGTAGATAATAAACATAAAAAAATTTTACTAACGACTTACATAGGTTAAATTCTGAGCACTTGATTTGCAAAAGGCTTTGGTTTACAGTGGGACCCCTAAATCCATTTTGAATATTAAAGAACCTCCAGAGCTCTTTCTAACCAATAAGTTTTGCCCCTGGGCAGTGTGTGTTTATAAATGGAAGTACTACCACCTTTCTTCAGGGCAGCGGTTCTCAACCTGTGGGTCACGACCCTTTTGGGAGTCAAGTGACCCTTTCACAGGGGTCACCCGATTCATAACAGTAGCAAAATTACAGTTATGAAGTAGCAAAGAAAATTTTATGGTTGGAGGGGTTACCACAACATAAGGAACTGTATTAAAGGGTTGCGGCATTAGGAAGGTTGAGAACCACCACTCTTTTTTCTTTAATTGTTTTATTAGGGGCTCATACAGCTCTTATCACAATCCATACATACATCAGTTGTGTAAAGCACATTTGTACATTCAT
>NW_022111358.1:14691973-14707811 GCF_000313985.2 Echinops telfairi
CTGTTTGTTGGCCTTTAGGAGTGTTTTCCAGTCCAGTCTGTTGGAGCACCATGCCCTGGCCCCAAAGTCCACCTTCAGCATTCCCTGGGGACCTTGCTGCTCGGTTCCCTTGCTGTTCTGTTGCACCCCCTTAGTGTTTGGCCTCGGTGTGGTGGGGTCAGATCAGGCACAATTCCCACACTGTGTCTCCTATAGGGCTATGGGTCAGTGAGAGACATCAGGTCTCATAGTGGGGCCAGCCATGTGGTCCTCTCTGTGGACTGGCTGCTCTAATCGGGAACATCATCCTCAAGGCCTGGTGGGCCAGGATGTGCTCCATTCTCTCCTCCTCCCCCTTCATCTGCTCCCATATGCTCCTATCAGAAATGTTCCTCTCCTGGAGCTGCAGAGAGAACCACTGCTCTAGGGACTTTCCGGGGTATGCCCATAGTGGAAACTGGGGTACCAGAAGAACATGGTCATGAGTCATGCTCAACCAAGATGGTCAGAGGGCCCAAGAACCACCCCGTTAACCCAAGTATCCCAAATATGGTCCCTTCCCACTTCCATCCCCCACCCAACAGTTTTATTAGCAAGTAATTTACACATCATATAATTCAATAGTTCAATCACTCAATCATATCAAGAATTGTATAATCACCAGACATCAATATATTTTAGAATAGTGCCCCTCCCTTGGTTACCATATATACTCGAGTATAAGCCAACCCAAATATCCAGCAAGGCACCTAATTTTACCACAAAAACTGCATTTAAAATGTGCTGGTAAACTCGGCTTATACTCGAGTATGTACGGTAAACTGTCTCCAAGATCAGTTATGCAATCCCAATCCATTCTAATGCTCCCTCCCCACCTGTCCCACTTCTGCTGTTCCATTTGAGACTGTAACTAACTGATCCACCTCAATCGTGATTTTGTTTTCTACCTTCTCTAATTAGCAAGGCAGGTAGGGCAAGAATCCTTTGAACACCATTATGGTATCATGTTGATGATCTCCCTCATCTAGATGATTCGATTTTGTTTTTCTCTTTGTCTTGCATAAGACTTAATAAAGGGATCTCTCTATAAAATATATTTGAATTTGGGGTCTTTATCCCCTAAATCAGGTAAAAACTAAATTAACCTAAAGCTGGTGCAATGCATTAACAGATTCCTCCTATTCTCCAGTAAGAACATTCACAGAGTAGAAACATGTTAAAAGATCCCTGTCTTTTCTATTTGCCAGAAAGAAGACACCTTGATATTTGATAGTAATGAAGCATGAACTTGGAAATGTTCTGAAGACTATAAATAATTTTCTTTTTTTCTGGCCGTATTCTATTTCACTGCATATCTTGCCAAGCAGTTTTTCATCATTGAATTTTCTAGACTAAACCAACTCAAAAGAAAAAATATTTATTTCATATGAAACCTCTGTTAATATCCAAGAAAATATTTTCATACAAACCAGGAACATTATCAAAACATACCAAGGTGCCAAGACATAATCTTAGCAGGACAGAAAGAACACTGGACCTTCGTTCCAGTTCAGGTTCTGGTACTACCTAAGCCATAGAGCCTCAGGCAAGTCAATGATTACTTCCTTTTGGTCATGAGTCATGCTCAACCAAGATGGTCATACTCAGGACACAATTTCTCTTTTGTTAAATAAGAATCTGACCATATGGCTCACAAAAAGTCCTTCAAATTCTAAATATTGGTTTCAGAAGAATTCTGATACCATATGGTCTTCCTTACTTGTGATTAGTAAGTAGGAGTCCCTGGGTGATAAAATGGTAAAAGCACTAATCCCAAAAGTTGGCAGTTTGAATCCACCTAGAGATGTCTCTGAAACGAAGTCCTGCTGACTCACTTCTGGAAGCCCAGCCATTGAAAAGCCTAGAACACCATTCTACTCTGATACTGCTGGGGCACGACTCAACATCAACTCAACAACTCGGGCCAACTGTAATACTTCACTTTCCTGTACACTTAAAGTTCGTAATTGACAGTACATATCAAGAGCACTAAGATTTAAACTCCCAAATGCAAACCTTTACTCATTTTGTAGCCACTACTAATAACTAAAGTAATTAAGTCAATGGATCACCGCATCACATTATTCTTGGCTAGCTTTTACTTTATTGTAAATTAGGGCAAAGATCATCTTGGAAAATTATGATGGAATTTTCAGATAAGACACTTCACATAAAATAAAATTTGTAAGTGATGTAAAGTAACAGAACTTTGGACTAAGTGATTTCACTTGACTTAGTCCTTGTGACAATCCTATATAAAAGGGGAGCAGATATTTTTTTATCAACAGAAACTAGACCAGCTCATAATGTTAAGAGTTAGAGCTCAAACTTGAATTCAGCCCTTCTGATCTAAAGTTTAATGATCTTTGTGATCATCAAAAGTAATAATTCAAAGTAAAGGCACAAAGAAGTTGGAAAAGTTGGAGATATTTGTACAACTGATTTGGAAAGAAGAAAATAAAAGCAGGTCTGACAGCTAGAAAATCAACTAGCAAATTTACTATATGTTACTGTATGTTAGCCTTTTGATAACATCTAATTTTTATAACTATACTTCTCAAAAATCTTGTCAAAGATAAGTGTAAAAAAGATTCTACCTCAAAAATAAAACATGCAAGTTAAACAAGCTTATTAAACTATTTATAGGCAAACTACTAAAAGACATTAAACCACTTATTACAGGATTCCTGAAGCATAGTTACACGTGTATTTTCTAGTGAAAAGTGAATCATCAATATTAAACTATGATAAATCTGCTGTAACCCAAGTAGATTTTTCTCAAATTAAAAAGCTTGTCTTAAAACAACCCAAGAAAACTGAAAGTAAATATAAAAGATGACTATTTTGTCATTTCATACCAATGTCACATTTACCTATGTATCACCACCCCTCTTCCTGGCATGTAGTAGGTTACGCATTGCCCTGCTAACCGCAAGATCAGCAGTTCGAGACCACCATCACCTGGCTCAAAGGGTCGTTTATGAGTTGATCTTTGGTTAGAATACACAACTAAAATCGATGCTACAAGTAATAGGTACTAGCAGCTGTAGCACTCACGTCTTTATAATTACAAAACTATTAGTACATATACATTTGTCTATATAGCACAGTGCAACTTGTTCACAAAACCTGACAAGCCTCAAAGAGATGAAATACGTTAAAAGTTACAGTAAGAAGCTAATGCGGGTACGCAGCGCCAGTCTACACCTTAGGAGATTTTTTTGCGCGAAGTTGCAAGAAACCAAAAGATACGTGTGTAAAATCTACTGGAGGTCATAGGCAATGTAACTGCGTGCGAGTACCACGTCTGGCTTCTGGGGTTTGAGAGATAAATCGCTCTTCATTTTTTACTGCAAATGCCTCCACTGTAATGAAATACAAGTACAGGAGTCAGGGAACTGACAAAGGTAGAGAGAGCAGTGTTAGATCCACTCTCAGGAGGTCCTCTGCAAAGGCACTGCAGAGCCCAGGCCCCAGTCCCTTGACCGCACGTCCGAGGGCTGTGTAGGAACCGACCCATCGATCACCGCACGCCAGTGGCTGCCCAGGGCAAGACAGCACGCCAGACTGACAGCCCCTCAGAAACAGCTGCAGCATCCACACAGGAGCCCCCTACGCTCAGGTGGCGCACCCCGCGGGAGGCACCGGGGCTGCGCTCACTGCCGAAGCCTCGAACGGTTCCCCAGTCCGCAGAGCGGCGACAACACAGTCAGGAACCAAGTGGCTGCTCCATTGTCTCACCGGCCCACTGTGGGCAGGTGTCCGACACAACCTGGCTACTGGCCGGCGGAGTGCGAATGACAGTCAGCAGCTCCCGAAGACACCTCGCTCGGGGCAGTCGAAGTCACGGACGCCCTCGCTCTGCACCGTGTCCGGGCGTCAGGCTCTGAGGACGGGCTGAGGCGGCGCTGCCCGACTCCCCACGCTCGCTTACTCACCCGCTCGGACGCCGGCTTCTCGGGATCTCCGGATCCCAGCAGCCGCTCCACACCGATTCTCACACCGGCCGCTGCGCTCCAGCAACCGGAACTCGTGGGCGTCACTTCCGGTCCGGTTCCTATCCCGGAGACTTCCTCCCTCGGAGAAACGTTCCCCCTCCTTTCGGCAACCTCGGCCTATCCTCGCGGGATTTCAGTTCGGCTCTCGATTTGTAGCCTGTGGGCGGGGCGAGGGGAAAAAAAAAACAACCACGACCTCTTAGTTTTTGCTCCGGAAGTGATTATGCGGACACCCCAGAAGTAGTAGCTTGCGTGGGGAGAACGTGTTCGCCGCTCTGAAGCAGAGAAGGGAAGGCGCGAGTGAGGAGAGCGGGAATCTAGGTAAATCAGTTTGTCACTTCGCGGAGGGGTGGGATATCGCTCCATTCTCTTTCCATTTGGAAACGTTTCCTCTCATTGCATACCGCCCCTCCCTATCGACTCCTTTGGTAATCCAGTCGCAGGAGCCCTCTCCTTCTACCTTGTTAGCTTTTTTTTGGTTTTCTTTTTAAAGACGGTCAAGCTGCTGCAGGAGGTTTCAAAGTGTGTATTTCTCTGGCAAAGCCTCCAGTTAGGCAGCATCGATGTGGTCCGTCCAATTATGAGACTATGGGACAGGCCCCACACTGCTGTTGAATCAGTTTTAACCAGTACATTTCTCCAAAGATGAATCGATTTCCAAGAATCGAATAGAAAAATTTGACGTCGTGTATCCTTGCCACTGTAGCCATTCCACCTGTTGGGCATGCGTACTAAAGACTAACTCAAAACTAACTCGTAGCCAGTCGGTAGGACGGAGTAGAACTGCCCCCCCCCCCCCCCGGGTTTCCGTGACTGTAAAGCCCAACTGGAGTAGGAACCCTCCCCTTTCTCCCTCGGAGCACTTGGTTTCGAAGGCAGGCCAACGCATAACACACTACCCCACTAACATGGCTAATTATTCTCTTTTCCATCATTTTCCCACTTGGTTTTTTCTCGCCCCCAGTCGAATTTGTCTTCCTTCTGTCTTCACATCTTACTCAACCTTTATTGCAATTTAAATACTATTCTCTCGAGGGCGTGAAACACTTGGTGTGGCCCTTTGACGCTTGGTTTGGAAGAGAGCCTAAGCAATCGAGATGACTGTTTTCTAAAATTGCTGTAAAGTGTGGGCTCCAGAGGCCCTGTACTTGGCAGCTAGCATCAGTAATGGTTGGGGGTGCTATGGCAGAGAATTCGTTGATTAGATTAAGTTACTGCAGTGAGGCCCAAAGTACGCATCCTTTGGAAGTCCAGGACCTCATAACACTCTCTTGAGGCCTCATGGATTGATGAGAAGTTGCATGCATTGAGAGGGTGCCACAGTTCCCTAGGGACAATGGACACTGGAAGCCTCTTGGTGCCAGGACTTCTAGACCTTGCCTGAAATTTTCCTTTCGGTTATAATAAATGGTAACTCTCTGTAGTTATCTTTTTTGAGTTCTGTTATTCTAGCAAATAAACACATATGGGTAGTGAGAGCTAGCAGATAGGCTAGTGTTGGTCTAGTTAGCAGACTCCAGAAAGACCGATCCTAACTATGGAAGCCCACTCTAGTAGTTAGGGATAAATGCCACGTGTGTAGTAGCACTGTGGTTAAGTGCTTAGCTGCTGAAAGGCCAATGGCTCAAACTCCCAGCTGTTCTGTGGGAGAAAGATGTAGCAATCTGCTTCAGTCAAATTTTTAGCTTTGGGAAGCCCCTTTGGAATAGTTCACGGTCTTAAACGGTTGTTATAAGTTGAAATAAGGAGGCCTGGTGGTTTAATGGTAATGCATTGGGCTGCTAATCCCAAGGCCAGCAGTTCAAAAACACTAGCTGATCTTTGGGGGCAAGATGAGAGGCTTTGCACTCTTGTAAACATAAGGGCCTTGGAAACCCATGGGGGCAGTTCTACCCTGTCCCGTGGGATCACTATGAGTCAGAATTTATTCTGGCTATCAGTTTGCTTGGGAGTGTCTGCATAAAGTGGGGAAAATAAAGAGATGTATTATCTTCATGGTTTGGAAATTAGTCATATTCACACAGGCTTTCCTTGACCACATAAACCAGTTAAAGCCCTTTCTTATGTACACCATATATACCAAAAGCATCTTTTCATAACATTCACCTTCCTTATAGTTGCATTTTTGCTTCCCTTTTTGTGAACACCAGTCAGTGAACTGCCTTGTTCACTATATTGTCAGCCTAACAAGGGTATGCCTGCCACATGAGTATTAACTGTTAGGTGCTGTTGAGTCTGTTGAGATCCCATGTGCAACAGGATGAAGCATCACCCAGTACGTGTTGCCTGGGCCACCGTGCCTTCTCAAGGGCTCCACTTACCTGTACTATAAATGAGGCACAAGTGTCTCAGTATAAACATAGTGAGGCACTTGTGTTCTGTAAGACTTGGCAAAAATACTGGGGTTTTTTTTGCTTCTCATTGTTAGTGCCTTTTATCATTTCTATAAATCTGTGGAGATTGGCATAACAATTATAACAGCAAATTTATCTTCCCTTATTTTACATGGTAGTTACATTTCTGGAAAATGCAACAATTCTAAAACCATGCAAGAAATAAATTGTTCACATGTATGGAATGGAGTGGGGTCTACTCTTAAGTATTTAGTTTTTCATCTACAATATTGCTTAATGAGACAACTTTTCATCATGCAAACCTTGTACTATCCTGTCCAGTAAATGCTATTAGCACAGTTCACCTCAGTCCCATTTTTGTGACCACTGGACCCTTCTCTGGAAGCTCCACACTGTCCCCAAGAATAAGTGCATTACAACACAGCTGTCAGCACCGACTTGCAGACAGGGCTAAGTTCTTTTGATTCCTCTTTATCCTTTAAAAATCTTGATAAAATATTTCCTCTCCCCTCAAAAATGTAGGGAATACTGAGGCGACCAGGGACTGTAGAATCCAAGAATTTTCTCACATGAAAATGCAAAATGACAGGTTTTGCTTGTTGGTGATATACTGTCAGCATTTATCTGACAAGTCTTCTTTTTAACTTACACCTTCTTTCTTTCCTTTAAGATGCTCTCCAAGTTGTTGGTAATGGATTACTTGGCTCACCCTGGCACACTCGGCTGGGCTGTCGGAGTTGCCTGTGGCATGTGTCTGGGCTGGTGCCTCCGAGTACCCTTTGGAATGATTCCCAAAAGCTCCGTGAGAGAGACAGACAAAGAGACCAGAACTGAAGCCAGCATCTTAGGAGAGAGTGGAGAATACAAAATGATTCTTGTGGTTCGAAATGACTTAAAGATGGGAAAGGGGAAAGTAGCTGCCCAGTGCTCTCATGCTGCAGTTTCTGCCTACAAGCAAATTCAAAGAAGAAACCCTGAATTACTCAAAGAATGGGAATACTGCGGCCAGCCCAAAGTAGTGGTCAAAGCCCCTGATGAAGAAACCCTGATTGAACTGTTGACCCATGCCAAAATGCTAGGATTAACTGTGAGTTTAATTCAAGATGCTGGACGTACTCAGATTGAACCAGGCTCTCGGACTGTCCTAGGAATTGGGCCAGGACCAGCAGACCTAATTGACAAAGTCACTGGTCATCTAAAACTTTACTAAGTAAATTTTGTATGATCCCTCCACCACAGTCATAATCAATCTGTTTCCCCATCCCCCCAAGTCCAATCAGTAATCCTTGAATTGAAAATAAAATCTGCCTCCACTTGTTCTATCATGTATTTGCATAATTAGCATCGTGAACTTAAAAAAATACTGTTGGTAGTATCTGGGATCTTAAAGGCTTGAAGGCAAATAAGTGGCCATCTAGCTGAGAAGCAACAACGCCCACAAGGAAGAAGCACACCAGCCTGTGTGATCACGAGGTTTCGAAGGGATCAGGTATCAGGCATCCAAGAAGAAAAAATCATATTGTGAATGAGGGGGAGTGGAGACCCAAAGCCCATCTGTAGGCAACTGGACATCCCCTTATGGAAGGGGAGGGTCACAGGGAGGAGATGAGCTAGTCAGGGTACAGTGTAGCAACGATTACCAACATACAACTTTTCTCCAGCTCCTAAATGCTGCCCCGCCCCCCGCACTATCATGATCCCAATTCTACCTTACAAATCTGGCTACACCAGAGCATGTACACTGGTACAGACAGGAACTGGAAACACAGGGAATCCAGGACAGATGATCCCTTCAGGACCAGTGGTGTGTGGTGATACCGGGAGGGTGGGTTAGAAAGGGGGAACCAATTAACAGGGATCTACATATAACCTCCCTGGGGGACGGACAACAGAAAAGTGGGTTCACAAGGGAGGGGCTGGCAGCAAAGGAGGGGGAAAAGTAAGCTGATGCCAGGGTCTGACATGGGGAGCAAATGTTTTGAGGATGAGGGTAACAAATGTACAAATGTGCTTCATACAATTGATGTATGTATGGGTTGTGATAAGAGTTGTATGAGCCCCCGATAAAATTATTTAAATTATATATATATATACACACACACATACTGTTGGTTAAATGGTCCTGATAGTCAAGTGACAGGTACTGAAGCAAAAATATTTAAAAGAGAAGGCAGGGAAAGCATTTGCTTGGGCTACAGTCATATATGTTTGTCTGGTAGCCCTGTCTTCTCCAGACTGGTCGTATCCCCTATACTGGAACGGCTTCAAGGGCATTCCTCCTGGATTCAAACTTCAGATTTGGTTCCCTTGTTGACACTTTGCATGACTTTTTTTTTAAATCAGTTTATTGGGGCTTGTAAAATTCAAGCACATTTGTACATTTGTTGCCATCATTTTCAGAACATTTTCCTCTACTTTAGCCGTTGGTATCAGCTTCTCATTTTTCCCCCCACCTCCACCCTCCCTCATCAACCCTTGATAATTTATGTTTTCATGTCTTACACTGACCGACTCCATGTCTCCCTTTACTATTTTTGTTGTCCATCCCCCTAGCGGGGGTTATATGTAGATGATTGTGATTGGTGTCCGCTTTCTCCCCCCACCTCCCCCTCTCCCCCCTTGTATGGCTACTCTCAATATCGGTCCTGAGGGGTTTATCTGTCCTGGATTCCGTGTGTTTCCAGCTCTTATCTGTGCCAGTGTACATGTTCTGGTCTAGCCAGATTTGTAAGGTAGAATTGGGGTCATGATAGTTGGGGATGGTGGTAGCATTAAAGAACTAGATGAAAGTTATGTGTTTCATCAGTACTATACTGCACCCTGACTGGCTCGTTTCTTCCTTGTGACCCTTCTATAAGGGGATGTCCAATTGTCTACAGATGGGCTTTGGGTTTCCACTCTGCACTCCTCATTCACAATTATATGACTCTTTGTTCTGGGTCTTTGATGCCTGATAGCCAATCCCATTGATCCCTTGGGATCACACAGGCTGGTATGCTCCTTCCATGTGAGCTTTGTTGCTTCTTCAAGCCTTTAAGAACCCAGATGTTGTATCTTTTGATAGCTGGGCACCATCAACTTTCTTCACCACATTTGCTTATGCATCCACTTTGTCTTCAGCGATCCTTTTGGGAAGGTGAGCATCATGGAATGCCAGGTTTATAGAACAAAGTGTTCCTGCATTGAAGGAGTACTTGAGTAGAGGCCCACTGTCCATCTAGCTTAATACTAAACCTATACATATATGTAAATCTACTTCCCCATTGAAATATGTAAGTATATTTACATGTGTACATGCCTATATTTAGACCTCTATAAATGCCCTTTGCCTCCTAGTTCTTTTCTCTGTTTCCTTTTACTTTCCTCCTGCCCCACTATCATGTTCAGCCTTCAATTGGGTTTCTATAATTCCTCTCAGTTACATTGCCATTCATCAAGCCTTGCCAGGCCTCCTAGACCTTCGCCATTGATTTTAGATCACTTGTTGTTCCCTTGTCCCTGGGTTTGTTAACAAGCACTTCCTTGCCGCCGCCCCCTCCCATGCCCCCCCCAACTGTCGGTTCATTGTTTTCTCTTCCAGATTGTTTATCCCGCCTATCTTATCTAGATAGATATGCTTAAATAATATGCACAAAACAAGAGACCAAAGCAAAGCAACAAAAGAAAACAACACACAAAAAAGAAAAGCCTATAAATAACTCAAGGTCTGTTTGTTGACCTTTATGAGTGTTTTTCAGTCAAGTCTGATGGGTGCCATGCCCTGGCCCCACAGTCTATTTTTTGTATTCCCCGGGGACTTCATTGCTCTGCTTCCCTTGCTGTTCTGTTACACCCCCTTAGTGTTTCTCCTTGGTGTGGTAGTGTCAGATTAGGCACAATTCCCACAATGTCTCCATTGTTGTCCCCTGTAGCACTATGGGTCAATGAGGGACGGGACGTTACGTCTTATGGTGGGGCAAGCCCTGTGCATTGGCTGCTCTGAGCAGGAATATTGTCCTCAGGACTTGGTGGGCCAGGATGTGCTCCACATTCTCTCCCTCCCCCTTTTTGGCTCCTGTGTGCTCTGATCACACACGTCCCTCTCCCTGAACTGTAGCTTCAGTGCTGTCCTTTAAAGTGAATTCTGGGGGAAGGGGCAGCTGGCATGACTCCTTTATTAATAGATCATGATACAGTTGCCCACAACAGAAGCTGACAAAGGTTAGAACTGATGTTTCAAGTCTTCTCCCCAACCCCCTTTTGATCTTTTTATCACACAATTGTAAGAGCAGGTATCCAGAATATTAAACCAAAAGTCAACTTCTAAAGCCACAGAATTTCATGACCTTGATTTGTTAAAGGTCATTGCCCTGAAAGCCTTCCAGGTTAAAATAGAGGCTAACCGGAAACAATCGCAAAATGGAGGATCACATCATTTTAATTTCCAAATTACATTCCCTAACTGATGAACCACTGAAAACCAAGATGACAACTTTAACCCTCACACTCACCTCATTGTTCGTTGATACACAAAGTAGTCAGATGGTTGATTTTTTTAAAATAGTGCTGTAAATGTATAACAAGATGGTTAATAAGTGAGAGGTACTGTATATTAGATGGATTTTAAATCTTGATGGCGTATTTACAAGTTAACTGCAATATCAGCAGCAAGACAGCATAACTTCAAGGTCTAAGGTCAAGTATGTGGGCAGACTTCAGTAATTATTTTTGTTGAGAATGTTCACAGCAAACCATACATACAGTTCGGTGACATTAACATTCAAGTTGTGTAGCCATTCTCATCTTTTCGGAATTGTTCCCTATTTATATAAACTCCTTTGTCCTTTGAGCCAATATAGACAGAACTAAAAGCTCAATTCTCAAGACACATTCTTAATTAGTTAAGCTAATCTATTTGGTTTAAGATTACTTCAGGGGCTATTTTGGGTTTACAGTTTAAAGATTATCTCAGTAATAGCTTCAGGTGTTCATGTAGCTTCCATGGCTCCAGAAAGTCTGGATTCATTGAATGTGAAATTCTCTGTTTTCTTCCATCCAATCAAGCACCATGCAGTCCTTGTGGTCTCATGACAAAGAAGTAGTTCATGTACCTTGGCCACTTGGAAGCTTTTGAGACCCCTGGCACCATGCAACAAACAAACTGAAGCACCACTTAGCTAAGATGTCCCATGAAACCATGATTCTGACCTTCAACCTCTAAAACACATGAGGTGCTTGCTTGCACATAAGCAACCTCAGCTGTTTTTCTTTGTTGTAAATATGCATCTATTACACAATTTTGGCCAGTTCAACTGACAGGTATAACTCATTGACCGGAATAATTTTTACAAATGTACAACTTATTAATCAGCTGTGCAACACTCACCCTTAAAACATGGATTTGCCATTGCCAGAAATTTATATCATTGCTCCATAAGCAGTTATGTCCTCCCTCCCCTCCTTGGCAACCAGAAACAATTTTTTCCCCCGAGGAACAATTTCTTTATACATTTGCCTCTTTTATATAAGTGAGGTCATACTTTGTCCTTTTGTGATTTACTTATTTAACTCAGCACAATCTTCAAGCCAAATCTGTTGTAACATGTATCAAGCCTTCATTCTCTTACTAATTGTGTAGTACCCAATTGTATTTGTATACCACATTTTGTTTCTCCATTCACCCACTGACGGGAATTTAGGCTCTTCCCATCTTCCGGCTATTGGGACACTGGTGTACAAAGTCTTTGTGTTGCTGCCGAGTCTCTTGGGTTTACCCCCAGCACTGGAGTCACTTAAGTCTGTTTTCAGTATTTGTTTATTTAGTTGTTTCTAACAGTTAAGAGCATTTAACTTAAATAACAAGTCCTACTTACCCTATGTTATGTAAATTTGACCTCACTTTGAAACAGCTGAACCAAATCCTCAAAAAATTCACCAAAACCACCTTCACTTTGCTGTATGTGCAATTTTTAAGTAAAGCTTCAAGCTTTTTCTTGCACTAAACCCACTAAAAAGCTCCCTGCTCTCAAGTTGACTCTGACTCGGTGACCCTACAGAACAAAGTAGGGCTGCTCCCGAGTTTTTCCAAGGCTGTAACTCTTTCATGGGATCGGAGCAGTAAAGCCTCATCTTTCTCTGAGGAGGGGTTGGTGGGGTGTGGGAAACAAAGGTTTTTCCCAAGTCATCTCCCCCCAATACACGCTAGACTTAGGACACTGCTGGCAGCTAATGGTAAATGATTGTCAAGTTACCTCCCTGAAGGCAGTCAGTTGCCAGACTACTCTCTGGTCCCACCACATTTAGGGCCCACTCCCTGCTGTTAAGGACAATAGGCTACTTTTCCCTAAAGGCTTGCAGCCAACAGTTTGGTCCCTGCAAGGTGGGTTTACACCCTACTGATAATGGTTTCTATAGTGAGTCAGAGAACAGGTCAAACCAGCTCAGTGACATCCAAAGGTAAACTGCCATCCTGAATCTAGGATCCACCATTGTCACATGAAAACGCCAACCCCTCCTCTTCTTATTGCGTGTATAATATCCCTAGATTGTCCCCCTCTCCTCTCCCATCCTCACTTCGTTCCCTTTCCCCTTGTCCTCCTTCCCCTCCCCCTATCTCCACGTGGACCACCAAGCGGGGCTGAGGTGAGCCTGCTACCACGAGATGTGTCTGACTCCATGATTTCAATCTCTCTTCTCTCGTGCTATGACTTTATTATAATCTTTATATATCTCAACTGTACAATTGCGCCTATCGAACCCATGATTAGTTGTGGGGAGCTGGCCTTTCCCCCACAGTGGGTTAGAACTGCTAACACCAGGTTAGCAGCCTAGCCAGTAACCCACCACACCACCTGGCACCCTTCTTGTACTGAGGCCATCTGAGTTGTTCTGGCTTACACAATTAGTACTGAGCATCATTCATATTCAGGGACTGCCTGTTTTGTGAGAATATGCATAGTAACACAATTTCCACGTGTCCCATTTAGTAACATTGATTACATTCTTCAAGTTGTGTGAACATTCTCATCCTCCTTTTCTGACTTGTTACTCCTCCATTAATTTAGTTACTGCCCTGGTGGCATGGAGGTTACTCAGGCTGCAATTCGCAAGGTCAGTATTTCAAAACCAGCAGCAGATAGAGCTTTCTACTCCTGTAAAGAGTTTTGGAAACTCATGGGGGTAGTTCTATGCTACCCTACAGGGTCGCTGTGGACTTGATGGCAGTGTTTTGTTTTTCAGTTCGGTGGCATAGTGGTTTTGTAGGTATTGGGCTGCTAACTGCAGGTCTGCCATATGAAACCACCAGCCGCTCAGCAACCTGGGGGTTCCTACTTCTATAGAGTCAGTCTCAGAAACTCACAGGAGCAGCTCTACCGTGTCCTACAGGGACCCTGAGTCGGCATCGGGAGTGAGTTCTTTGTAAGCTTCCTAGCTAATCTTTTAAGTTGCCTAAGTCAATTTAGGAGCTCTGGTGGCACTGTGGTCAGTGGTTCAAACTCACCAGCTGGCCCTCGGGAGAGGCAGGAGGCAATGTGCTCCTGTTGATATTTATATCCTTACTGCAATAGGGTCACTGAGTTAGAACCTGCCTTGTCAGTGGGTTTTTGGAGGTTGTCAATTTGATCCCATGTAGATAGACAGTTCTTTACAGAGCACAATGCTTAAGGCAGGCAACTTTACTAGTTAAGCTAAATTATTGCTTGGTTTTTAAGAACATATTAGAGGCTATTTTTGGCTCAAACCCTTCCTGACCCATAGACATAGGGTGCCCATCTAGTCACACCACTGAGATTTAGTGGAAAGGTGCTAAAACACTTCTAGTGCATGCTATCTGGTAGGAGGAGTCTATGTAACTGCATTACTCTGAAGACGCAGGCCTCAACCCATAAATCCCAGCACCAGAACCCCCTCAGGACATAGGGTTCCACCAATACATAAAAATCTGTATTCGATTACCTCTGAAACCGACCAATGCCTTTCATTATTGAAAGCACATGGGTTCAACAAAAAATTCAAAGCAGAAAATAATTCAGTCTTGAAGGATTTAAGCTTAAAGATTATCCGAGGGCAACATTAGGGGTTCATACACCTTTAATGTTCCAGTCAGTCTGGAGTTCACAAGAATTTTGAATTCTTTGGCATTTTTCCCCCTTCTGACCAGGATTCTAATATAGAATCTTTGATCAAAATGTTCAGTAATGGAGTCCGGTATCATCTAGTTCTCATGGCAAAGGAGGCAGTTGTTCATGGAAGCAGTCATACATTCCTTATCTTCCTCCTATCCCTGACTTGCTGCCGCCTTCTTTTGTTCTGGGCCAAGAGACCAACTGTGCCTTTGATGGTTGTATGCAAGGTTTCAGAACCCAGGCACATCTAAGAGTGGAACAGGGACACTAGACATGGATTAGGCCAATCAACTGGGATGTCACATGAAGTTATGACAAACCACCAAACCCGATGAGGCTTTCGGTGATAATCAGTAGCCCTTTTGCTTTTGTGTTGTAAATGTATCATACAACTTTTGCCAATGTACAAGTTACTGATAGCATTACAATAATCAGCTGTGCAATCCTACCATAATGTAGTACTTCCACCATCATTAACACCTCCCTCCTTTTCCCCTTCCATGTACAACTCCTGTTACCCACCCACAAAGAGAAACGTTGTTCCCTGTTCATTTTGCTTTTATATGTGAGGTCATACAATATTTTCCCTTTTGTGGTCAACTCATTTTCTTCAGTGTGTCTTCCAGCTCCATCCATACTATATAGCATGTATCAAGATTTCCATTTTATGTATGTACTAATTTTGTTTATTCATTCTTCTAAGGTGAGCATTTAGGATGTTTTCTCTTTGGGGGTATTGTGAATAGGGCTTTAATGAACATGGAACATTGGTGTATAAGCCTCTTTTTCAGCATCTACTTTCAAGTTTTTGGGGTCTGTAGGAGTGTAATTGCTAATCTTATGGAAGTTGTATCTTTGGTTTTTTGAGGAGCTGTTATTTTGCATTCCCACCAGTAACAGTTAATGTCCCAGTTTCCCACGTCCTCACATTGGTTTTCTGGTTTTCATTTTGAATATGGCTATCCTCGTGGAAGTGTCGAGATTTCATTTGGTTTCAGTCTGTTTCTACTTTTTAAGTATGATAGAGCATCTTTTCATTCTTGATTGTCTCCCCCACCCGCCACTATTTTTTTATTTAATAATTTTTGGGGGGGCTCGTACAACTCATCACAATCCATACATCCATCCGTTGTCAAGCACATTTGTTGCCATCGTTCTCAAAACATTTGCTTCCTACTTGAGCCCTTGGTATCAGCTCATTTTTTTCTCCTCTTCCCCCTGCTCCCTCATGAACCCTTGATAATTTATAAATTATTTGGTTATTTCTTACACAATCCCCTCACCACTTTTCTGTTGTCCATCCTCCAGGAAGGTTATACGCAGATCCTTATAATCGGTTCCCCCTTTCCACACCACCCTCCCT
>NW_022111358.1:14708362-14710821 GCF_000313985.2 Echinops telfairi
TATGATTTTCTGTTCTTTGATTTCTGATATCTGATCCCTTCAACACCTGGTGTGCTTCTTCCATGTGGGCTCTTAGTAGTCTTTAAGATGTTCTCTGGTGAAATGTCCATTCGAAATCTTTGCCATTTTATGATTGTTATTAGATTTTGTTGTCAATTTCATATACAAGGGGACTTCAGAAAGTTCATGGAAAATGGAATGAAGAGCTAATGCAATTTTTCAACAAACTTTTTGAAGGTCCCTTGTACATCTTCGCCATTAGATTCTTGTCTAATATATAGTATCCAAAGATATTCTCCCACTTGGTAGCTTGTCTTTTCCCCTTTGATGAACAAAAGTTTTGAATTTTTACGTAGTCCCGTTTGTCTTTTTACTGTTTGGTCTTCTGCATTTTTAGTTTCCACTTGCTATTCAAAAATAGAGTATTCCTATGAAAGTTTCATAAGCTGAAAAGGCATAAAGTGAATAAGCAATTGCCATCAAGGAAGGAAATTTTTTGAGTGTTCCCAGACCCCCAAAATAACCTACCAACTCATATAAAACCTAAAACAATATTAACTTATAGTACAGCAGGAATGTGATATACACATAGCCTATGAGTAGAAAGAATGTGTACAATAGTTATCAGGGAAGGAGCTTGCAGATACCCCTCTCAGTGCTTGGCAGACCTACTGCCTGCCACACATCTTGGAAGCATCGAGCTCCTGTCACTTTCCTGCTGGTGGCAATCTAGTTTCCTGTTTACCGAAGAGACTCATCTCCCTAATTAACACCCTGTCAAAAATCAGTTGAAGATGCATGGGTTTATTTCTGGAATCAGTTCTGTTCCATTGGTCTGTTGTGTCTATTACAGCAATAAATACTAGGCTGTTTTTATTACTTTACCTGTATAAACCCACTGCCATGGAGTTGATTCTGACTCATAGTGACCCTATAGGACAGATTAGAAGCACCCTTTGAAGTTTCTATACATTTCTGAGACTATACATATTTATGGGGGCACAGAAGCCACCTCTTTCACTTCAGACCTTTTGGTTAGCACCTGGGCTCCTTGAACCTGTGTAAAAGGTGGTTGTACAACTAGAACTGTAAGCCTCCCACTTTGTTCCCCCACATTGCTTTAGCTATTTAGTGCACTCTGTCATTCCACAGAGGATTGGTTTTCTATTTCCGTACAAGTTGTTAGAATCTTGATTAGGATTGTGTTGAATCTGTAAATCTTTGTGTGGTAGTGACATTTTAATAAAAAGTCTTATCTGTAAACATGGGATATCTTTTCCCTTCGTATGTTTCCTTTCTTCCAGTGATTTTTAGTTTCTACTATATAAGCCAGTGGTTCTCAACCTAATGCTGCGACCCTTTAAAACAGTTCAAGTTGTGATCCCCAACCATAAAATTATTTTCCTTGCTACTTCGTAACTGTAATTTTGCTGTTATGAATCATAATGTAAATATGATATGCAGGATATATTAGGCAACCCCTGTGAAAGGGTCATTTGATCCCCAAAGGGGTCAAGACCCACAGGTTGAGAACCACTGGTATAAACCCTTCCACTTCCCTGGTTAGATTTACTCTTCTGTATTTTACTCTTAGTTGCTATTATAAGTGGAATTATTACCCAAATCTCTTTATTTCTCATTACTGGTACAGAAACCTGATTTTTCTGTTGACCTGGTACTCTGAACCTTTGCTAAATTCCCCTACTAGCTCTTAAAGTTTACTTGTGGGATCTGGGATTTCACATATTTATGTAAAATGTTCATATCCACAAGGTGGGCAGACTTTTGAAATGTTTTTTCCTTTCCTGCATGACAGGGAAGGGAACTGTGACAATAGCAACTGCTTCTGAACAGGATGTTTGCTGCATTCCAAAGTGCTGCAACAGCATGTAACGGAGTTGAAGAGAATCCAAACTTAAATGTGAACTTCTGGCTGAAGTAAATCTCTGAGCCTTGGCTCAGAGAAATGGCTGGCTGGCTGCAAATTCAAAGACAGCCCTTTTTCAGGAGGAAGGCCTGGCCTGGCTGATTCAAGTGACCGTAATAAAATTACATGTTGTGCAAACTGGCATGACAATCTTGTATGAATAGCATAAAATTCTGGTAATTCTCAAAATATAACACTTATTTTCTGGTTGACCTGTAATTTTATAGGATATGAACTTTTATACGGTTCTCCAAAGTATAGTCTGCAGACCCTGGGGGTCTTAGGTACTTCCCAGGGGTCCAAACCAAAACAACTCACTGCCACCATGTTGTTGACGACTCATAACAACCCCACAAGGCAGGGTGGATCTGTCCAGTGAGTTTCTGACACCGTCTTTACATCTTTCTCCCACAGAGTGGCCTAGGAAATCTAAACTAAGTCTATAATCTGTCACTTGTCACAAACCAAGGCAGGGATGTTGACCTGTAGGATTGTCATCATTGTATCCTTCACTGTCATATACTCACAGTTG
>NW_022111358.1:14715041-14734813 GCF_000313985.2 Echinops telfairi
TATGCCTTCCCCTCCTAATAATTCATGTTTTGAGGGGACCATTCCTACTCTCCCTCCTGATTTTGATAATGAAGAAGGGGCAGAACTGGCAAGTAGACAAGTACAGCCAGAGACTGAACATCAAGGTGTTTTCACTTTAACAAGTCAAAAAGACATTTCGGGCTAACACTGTAATTTCCCACAGGAATGTACCATCTATATGTGAGTATAAGCCGACCCGAATATCAGCTGAGGAACCTAACTTTACCACAAAAACTGCATTAAAAATATGCTGGAAAACTGGGCTTATACAAGAGTATATGCCGTATTGGGGAAGAAAGCGGGAGATTTTTACATCTTATGGAGATTATGATTATACGCCTGACATGAGACTTACAGAGCAACGCAAGGACTGGGGCTGTCTGTCCCTCCACTAGGGATGAAGGGACTGTGTAATGAACTTAAACAAATGTCTTAGTCATAGGAACAGTCACACACCATGAAAAAAAAAACCACTCCAAACTTAAACTTAAAACTACCCATAATTTAGGCACTTTAATTGTTATAGTTCATAGCAAGGAATACTATGTGGCATACACTTTTATTTTCATACAATTTAGCATCCATGATCTATTTATTAAAATGAAATGCTTAGATAAAAATCTAAAGTGCCATTTGCTTAAAATGATACAGATGGCTAAAATGTACCCACCACTGTTAGGAGTGTTTCTTTGGATTATGGTTTGTGCTACTCGGGGATTCCAATAGGGTACATAATAGTTGATTGGGTACATAATAGTTGAGTGTCAGCAGCTAACTACAAGGCTGGAGGTTCCAATCCAGCTAGAGGGGCCTCAGAAGAAAGGCCAAGTGATCTCCTTATAAAAGATCACAGCCACTGAAAAGTCCATGAAGTGCAGCTATGCTTTAAAAAAACAGGAGGGGGCCTGATGTCAAAAGAGACTCAAGAGCAATGTGGTTTTTGACTAGAGGTATGGGCAGGACACACTGTACAATGCTGTCACAGGTCTCAAGCCTCATTCTTCTTCACTGCCTCAGGATTAAACTATCACAATGATGCTTCTTTTGGTTTAAGCTTGAGAGTGTTGAATTAAAACTACCAATCTAGGTAATGTCCACAGTCCAGTAATTTATTTTAAATTTGAGTAATTTCAAATTTCACAAACAAAACTGAAGAACAGCAATATTTTGTTTGAATTCTCTCTTCTGTACACTCAGTGATCTAAAACACCACAATATCCAACATACACAAACCTCAGGGAAGGGTTAGTAAATACACACAGATTGGAATCATGGTGCTCTCTTTGCTGCTGAATGGAATGATCCCACAAAAAAAGCACAGAATACAGCACACAACATAAGGGCACCTATTACACATGAAGTGAGCAAAACACACTAGCATTTCTCTATGCGTAATGGGGAAACCTGCATAGGTTAGAGGGCCTTTTATGCTCATTTTAAAATCAGGCAAGTTGTTGGTATGCATTTTTCAAATAATTTGGAGAGCAGTGCAATCCCGTGTGGGCTATACTGATTAGTGTCGTCTTTGTTGGCAGTGACAGTCTTGGGTGGTCACATACCATTATTGTTGATTCAGCTTTTCTTTGCATCAGAGACTTAAATGCATTTAGACAATACATATTGTAAGCTGTTTACATACACTAAATTTAAGAGATTCAATATTAGAGTTTGTTTTTCTTTAAACACTACAGAGTGCAAATCAGATTCTTCACAACAGATTGAATAATAAGCAGTTCTTCAAAGAATGAGAGGGGAAGACAAAAGCTCAAGTGAATAAAAACATTGAAACTATTCCCCTTTGAAAATAAATTCTAAGATGATGCGGAATGTGAAATAAGATTTAACATAGGTGATCCAAGTTTATAGTTAGAAACAAAAAGTAGTCCTTCATGAAACAAAGGTTACAAGAACGTTGCCTTTTTGTTGTTGTTGTTCCTCCCGTTATCAACTGGGATGCGGGTAGAGATGGTATTTCATTCGGTACGAAAATAGGCGACTACAAGATCAGCTTTCCATCTTACATGCTGTAGCCAAAGCCAGGCTGTGGCTGCCCATAGGGTGGTGCAGTATAGCCATAGCCAAAAGGTGCCTGGGAAGGGACTGTAACATTGGGTCCTGCTGTCAGCATCAACTGAGGCTGGCCTACAGAAGAGAAAAAGGGGAGGAGGGGGCAAGGGAAATGGTTAGTACTGCTGGTCAACAACAGCGCAGCCTCTTCTACCACACTGGAGAATGAGATGCAGGAGGGGTGTTTGTGCCTGTTACAATGGAAGAGATGACAGTATCACGCAATGAAAAGTCTTGCCCAAAAAAACAGATACCAAGGACTGAGGGTCAGAACTATGAGTTACTTCCTATCATTGAAAGCAATATGTGTGTATGGATTGGGATAACAGTTGTATGAGCCCCTAATAAAATGTTAAAAAAGAAAAAAAAAAAAGAAAGCAATATGTACAAAGATGGAGTGGAAAGGGGGAACCAATTACAAGGATCTACATATAACCTCCTCCCTGGGGGATGGACCACAGAAAAGTGGGTGAAGGGAGACATCGGACAGTGTAAGATATGACAAAACAATAATAATTTATAAATTATCAAGGGTTCATGAGGAAGGGGAAAAATGAGGAGCTGATATCAAGGGCTGAAGTAGAAAGCAAATGTTTTGAGAATGATGGCAACAAATGTACAAATGTGCTTGACACAATGGATGGATGTATGGATTGTGATAAGAGTTGTACGAGCCTTCAATAAAATGATTCAATAAAAAAAAAAGCAGTATGTATAAAGATGCTTGAAAAGAGATGTAGCTGATCACAAAACCTGGAGAAAACCTGGCTTATTTGGAAGGAGAAAGCACATAGAACCCTTCACTGCCCCTGTAAAACAAGTACTCATAACCTACGATGAGGATATAAATCCAGAGAAAGAATTATTCTCTCAGCACAAATGACCTCAGGTCAACCTAAATTGTCTTTAGTGAGCAAATTCTTTTTGGGAATCAGCAGTTTATAAACTCACTTCTAACCCTGACATCCTGAAATTCTAAACCTATTTTTTGGGTGCCCTACAACACCCTCTTCCGTAAACACTCAGAAGGCAAGCTAAACTAGGAAGCACTGCTCCCCAACCCATCTTGCAGCTGCTGTATTTGTCCCCACCGTTTCCTATCTCAAATGGGCTTCCGAGTCACTGACCCAGAAGCATCTCAAACATTTTGCTCTCCCTCTCCACGCTACGGAGACAGACTAAATTTACCTTCCAACTTTGTCAGAACTATCCTCCCCTTGAATTCCCAAAGCATTTTTCTATCGTAAAACAAACACCAAGCCATAATGTCTACATTGTCCTTTCCTGTAGCAACTTGAAATGTAATAGTTATATCGTTTCTATGCCTTCCCCTCCTAATAATTCATGTTTTGAGTTACACCCTTCAAATTCATTGTTTAGATGAATTTGTTCACCAAGTATGAAATATGAAGGAAGTAGTTCAGACACCCATGTATAAGAAATTCTCTTGAGAGCCTGAAGATCCTTATCTGTCTGAGCAGCTCTCCAAAGAAGTGTTTTTGTCCCAGTTTAGACTTTAAAGGATGTGTTCTTTATGTAACAAATTTTAAAGACAGCTTTTGTATTTCTTCTCATCTTTCAATTCTTTTGAACATTGAATTAATTAATGCCGCTTTCCTCAGTAATGATGAACATTTAATCAAACAGAAACTAAGCAATATGGAAGTTTAAACTATGCTTTGAGACTTTCCTCCAGGTTAAGAATGTATGAGAATAATGGCAAGGCCTATTTACAACTGTTTCGGGTTAAAATTGATGGTAGGCAGAGGGAGTTCTTCACACTTTGGGAGTTACATTCTTTTAGGCTGGATAAGCAGTATTACCATAAACAATAGGTTGAGTCTCTGTAGCTTGTTCCTCTTCTTTCCTCAATGATTCTGAAGCATCTAATTTATCCACCTGGGAAAAACAGGTAATGTTAATTATCACTGTATAAATACTATAAACCTAGGTTTATGGCAGAAAGTGGAAAAGCCTTAGTATGTTAAATTCTTTCAAAATAAAACAGACTAGAAAGAACATTCTCAGCCCCACCCCACCCCACCCCACCCCCCGGCCAAGTTCAATGGCAATGGTCATAATTCAGTCAAGGTGGTTTTCAGCACTGTCATTATAAACCCTCAAGGAGGAGGGATTTATAAATGCCATAAAAGCTCACGCCAGGCTAAAACTGGGCATGCTAGGATGCAGCCTGAAGGAAGGAGAAAACGAGAAGGAACCACTTTATTCAAACCGTATCAAAGATAGTAATAGTGAACTCATGAACAGGCAGGACTGCCCTCCCCCAAAAAAATGGTAGTCAAAAAAGTGAAATTAAGTCCAATGACTGAACAAGTATTTATGCAGAATGAGCTGTATTTTGCCAATTGCCCACAGCTTCTGCTGATAATGGTTACAGGGCTGGATTGAAATATAAGATCCAAGTGGCTCCATTGTCATCTTTTAAAAATCTAAAACACCGGCTGCATATTTTAATGTTACATGGTTCTACATTCTAAGAAGCAATTAGAAAAGTCTGATTTTGCCCCAACTTCTTTGAGGAAGTAAAGTTTTGCTTCTAATTAGGCCAAAAGTAAACGGCTATTATATGCTGCTACTACAAATCAAAGTGGATAGTATGAAGAGGAAACAATACTGTAGAGGAGGCTAGATGTATTGATGGTGAAAGTAAAGAGCTCTAAGATGTAATTCCTTATAATGACTAGCTATGTGACCTTGGGCAAACCACTGCAGTGACCCTCAACTTTATTTCTCTATGTAATGAGGTGCCCTAGAGGTGTCGTGGGTTACATGTTGGGTTACAAAATGCAAGATCAACAGTTTGAGCACCACCAGCTGCTCCTCAGGAGAAAAATGAGGCTTTCTACTCCTCTTAAGAGTCTGGGAAAACCCCCAGGGTCAGTTGTACCCAGTCCTATAGAGTTGCTATGAGTCAGAATCGACTTGATGGACAGGCTTCTACTCCCATAAATATAGTTACAATAGTTACGGTCTCAAAAAAACCCCAGGGTCAGTTGTACCTTGCTCTGAGTCAGAAGTGACTCAATGACAACAAGACGAGTTTGGATGTAATAAGAAAGTTTTACAAATTCTTTCACAGCTAACGTGTCTGTAATTCTACAGAAAAGTGATTCTTGAATCCCTGGATTAGGTAATGGTCACTATACACTTCCATTTGTATATGTTTTTAAACTGCATATAAAAGCTAGAACCCACCAAGGCTTCATGCTTGGTCTAGCATTATGACGCTATGCTAAGTAATAGTAAATTCCAAATTTCAATGTTACTCACTACCATGGTTTTCAAAGTCCTAGTGTGCTGGGTAAGGTGGGAACATTTTCTGTATATTCATGGAATGTTCCTCAAAAGAAATAAACCTTCAAAATGCAAAGTAGATGTGTACACATCAAAAAGAGTTATAAAAACTAGGTCCTAAAATAAGCTATAACAGTGCCTTGTTTTCATTAGAAATTATTTAAAATAGTGCCTTTAAGTTTTCACATAGGCCATTAAAATTTGGACAGCATTTTATATGCATTTTTATTGCTTTGAGTTGAATTCAATATACACCTTTTATTGATTTTGTCAGGGAACTGAAAAGTTTGATAAAAGTAATCTTAGGTAAACTTCGAACACCTTCAGATAAAATGTGGTTTTCCTACCTTAGGAAGATAAGTTTGTTTTTGAACACTATTGTCCTATTTTCTAATCTAAATGTTCAGGGTCCCAAATTATCCTAAGAAACAAACCACATACTATTATGATGTCTCATAAAAATACCCAGTTTTTGGCACCAAGCTAACAATCAAAATGATTAGTTATAAAACACAGTGTGCCATCAAGGTTCACTGAGATTTTGTTAGGCTAGTCCAGGGGCAGGGAACACCTAGCTAATATCACAGGCTTCACCAAAGAGCAGCAGTTCCAGCCATCACATTAGGGGTGAGTTAATTGTTTGACTAAATATAGAAAGTTAATTTTTAATTTGACAATTGGTATGGCCTATGAATGATGTTATAAATAATCCCAATGGCCCTTGGCAGAAAAAAGGTTTCCCATTCCTGACCTAACCAGTACTCAAAAGTTAGGTAATGAGGTTATCAGGGGGAGAGGGGAAAAAAAGGATGCTTATGTATTAGAAACTTTTTTTTTTAAAGAAAACTTCTTTAACAACTAACAAAAACAAAACCCTACTACTGCATAATACATTTCCAGATTCTCAAAGTAAAGACACTTAAGTGAACATACATGTTGAAAAGTTAATGTCTGCGTCAGATGTTGGAATGCACAAGTCCTATAACCAAAGTACATGGAAGAGGAGAAAAGCTAGCAGTATCAGAATGCTCAAGGATAGACAAAGGCAAGGTGGGCATGTGACACACACCCTACTGGAGTAGCATCAAGCTAAGCAAAATACTAACAATGTACCTACGTAATGGGACAGCTCTGGGACAGCAACATTTTCACTGACCCAATTTAGATCGCTCCAAAAAGAAGAGCAGAGAAGGCATTTATGAACACAAGCTTTTGTTAAGATCTGTAACAAAAGTTTCTGATCCTTGGATTAAAAGGGAAAAAATAAAATGACAGGTAAGCATGTCACTGAGTTCAGCTGCATCTGCGTAATTTGGAAATTCATTAAAATTTAAAAGGCTTTTCCACAAAGACTGCAATATGCTGCAGAGGAAAAGTTAACATGCAGTCAATTACTTTGGTGTATGTGTGCATGAAAAAAGGGCAAAAATACTAAAGCAAGAGTGAGATCGGAAGACAACTTGCTATACAGGCTCTCAAGAAACACACACATCCCACAGCAATGCTTTTAAGAGCTTCAAAAGTAGTATGATGTGATTGCAATGACTGGTGTACATGCTTTATTTAAAACAATGCGTAACGCTGCAGTTCCATTACCAGCTTTTCACACACGCCTTCTGTCTTGCTTACTAGCTGCTGAAGGGCCTCACACACAATGCACTTTACTCAGGTTTGCCCTAAGTTCCAGTGGTGACTGAAATTTGGTTTAATATAAATCCCAGGGCACTTCCCGCTGATTCTTTTACGTTTTATTTCAACTCTCCTCTACGTTCCCACTCTTCCCTAACCACAATTTGTCCCAGACACAAGTCTGTAATAACCTTTCATTTATATTATGATGGAGACAAGCCAATGAAGGAAAGTAGCAAACAAATGTGACTAAAAAATTTGATGGGCTTGGACAAGCCAACTGACCGGGAAAGGCAAATTTTAGGTAGCTTCAGAGATGTGTCTTTATTAAAGAAAACCGAAGTTTATAATGCTTCATTCTATATAGAAATACCCCATGTTGCTCAGCAACAAATAACAGCAAGCTTGGCTCTCATGCTGATTCCTCTTGACAATGGACTAGCACCATAAGAACTGGACACCTGGAAGCACAGGAGCAAAGTCTCTTCGGAAGCAGCTAGTATACCTCTTGTATCTACTTTCAGCAAAAAAAATTAGTAAGAATCAAGAGATCAGAAACTGGATCACAGTCCTTCAATACCAAAAAGAAAGGGGGGAAAAAAGAAAAGGGGAAAAAAAGCCCACAATGCTTTTTAGGGCATGGATATGTTTATATAAATTCAACAACTGTCAGGCAAGCTCACAAAATAAAACCAGAGGCTGTTTTAATTTATTTCAAATAGTAAGAAAATCCTATTAGGGTCCAGATATCCTGACAGGGAAGAGAAATTTCCTGAAACTTTGGAATTAATATAAAAAAAACTCACCACACTGGTTTTAATAATATGTTTAAAAGAGACTGTGAACCAACTACTGATTAGCCTCCTGCCCTTCCTAAAGCCTACTAGCTGATTAGTAGTAGCAAACATCTACTAATGTCCTACAGCTCTATGATAGTTATGTTTCAAGGGACTTGCAGAGGCTTTAGTGAAAATTTATTGGGGGAGGGGGGAAGCAGCAGCAGCAGTGTAGAAAAGGAAGGGGGAAAAAATCATGCAAATTCCTTAGACTTAGTCCTCCAGACTTAAAGATGGAAAAGAATCAACTTTCACCTTTTCCTTTATTGCATCAACCTGCAAAGGAATTCAGAAGGTGCAGCTTAGAAAAAAAATCAAATTTCATATTGAGCATAAAAAGGTAGAATGAGCAACAAAGCTTTAGGGGAGAAACATCTAACCACTAAAAAAGGTTTAAGAGAAGTGAAAACAAAGGGCATACTGGAAGCAAAATTTAGATTAAAAAACAACAACAACATCAGAGCTTACTGCAGAAGAATTTACTATGGTCAGTGTGAAAGAAAGCGGTGTGATCTCTAGTAAAATGTATAGCACTTGGTTAACAGCAGCCGAGAGCCAAGGTCTCACAAGTTGACATTATGCATGAGAAGGGAAGCTTCTTTACCAATGGCTAGCATAAGACAATTTTCTTTCACTCTCTTACACTGAACTTTTAAATAGTTTACACACAGAAAATGTTATTTTTTTTAAATGTAACCATGTGTTATGGTATACAATTAGATGGTATCTTAAATTAATAATTTGCACGCTGGATAAATAATTTGTATGCTGGAGTTTGTTAACGGTTTTTCTTTAAGCATGCTGAAGAGATCACATGCCAGACTTTGATTTTAAGTATGTTTTGTGTTGAGGAAATGGATTCTTTAAGGATCATTATTAAAGGATTTACAGCAAGAAAGCTAGTAACTGTTGAGAAGTGAGACAAATACTTTAAAAAAAACAAAAAAACTCTAAAATCAAAAAGGGATGCTTAGAAGAATAGTAAATTTTACAAGGGGATTATAGCCCCAGCATGTTTAATATATTGTTAAGAAAGATGTGGCTGTCAACCTTTTGTAACAATTAAGTGTTAAACTATGAAAAAAATGTGGAGCTTAAGAGCATAATAAAAATATACATTCAGCTTCCCAAAGAAAATAGGCATTAAAGTTAAAAAAACAAACAAACACCCCAAATAAAAGGAATCTACACTATCCATGCTAATTGTTAGGGACATCAAGTTTTAAGAACTAATTTAAGGGAAATATACTAATTAAGAAAAATATTTTATCAAATGTTTCTTTAAAAACAAAACAAAGTAAGAGCAAACATACAAGACAGAAATTAATAGTTAACCCTTAGATATACATTGAGGGCAAACAATCAGAAATTGTGCTTATTTTTCCTTTTCAATCAGTGTCATTTGTCAACTATTAAAAAGTAGGACACAGACACCAAATATATTATGATCAACTAAATGACTTACTTGTAGAGAAAATAAAAGTTTGTGTGCAAACTTTTATGTAACTAGTCCTGTTACACCTAGAGGAGCCTTTACCTTTGTCAAGTACTCCTTCATAACCTGGATGAAATAGGGCATGGCAAAATCCATGATATTGTGCCTCCATGCCGTTTCCAGGACAACGTCTGGCCTTAAAAGATCGTAGCAGGTGAAGAGACAAGCTCCAAAGCACTCTCTTTTTCCTTCCTGCAGAAACCACTGTAGGAGCTCTTCAGCCAGCTCAGTGTCTTTAGACTCAGAAGCATACTGCATTGCATCCTATGCAGAGGAAACGACAGCCAAACATTACTCATTACACTCCGCACAGCATATCAAGTAAAAAGCACCTACAGTTACTGCAAGTGAGTACAAAGTTTGAAAAAATAAAGAGTAGACATGCTCAAAATACATATTCTTGAAAGAACATCAAATTTATCACCTAAATAGAGGTTTAAATAAATTCTCATTTTCTAGAACATAACCACATATGCCATCAACACACTGATTACCCAACTCCCCACCCTGACTGTATCACCTTGTAGAGGCTGTCTTTCTTGCACAACTCCACGCTCTGCTTCCAGCGATTGTTGCCTTTGAAGAGATAAGCAGCAATTCTCCTGAACTCAATGAGTTCATGTTTTTCTAAACGCTGAGCAAGTGAGATATTGTCAAAGTTGTCATAAGCATCTATTGATGTTCGCAGAGCCTAAAAAATAAAGGAAATCAAATAAAACAATGAGGTTTTTATTCTAGTTTAACAATATTTCATTCTCTCTAGATAACAGAACCCAAAAGACAATTTGTAATATAACAGTACAGACTTAAGCAGATTACAAAGTTATTCGTGAATAAGTATTAAAGTTCCCAAATTTTAACTTTTTAACAATAACAATAAAGCCCTCAAAGATCCTACGATTTCCTAAAGGCATAGTATTCTCCCAAGGCTTTCGGTCTTAAGGACTCATGTGAAGGGTTACGGAGTTGGAAGATTTCTAACTGAAGGGGAAGCTTATATGCTCCCGAGAAACTCTTGATACTATCCAACACAATTCCTCAGTCATACAGATCTGCAGGTAGTCTGAACGTCAAAGAACATCAAGCTGACTCTAAGGGAGAAAACAAAAGCAACTTAACCCTAACTCTAGTTTAACTTTTGTTTTCATGAAAATCCATCACAGGGAATACTTGAAGACAAATTCTAACCAGAATCTATGCAAATCAAATAGTAAATAAGTAATGCATCTACTAAGTTCCGTGGTCTATTTGAGATCTGAAAGACTTTTCAGACTCTACCTATAAGCTAGATGTTCGGGGACAAAGCAATAACAACTTTTCCAAAGACACATGATTTAAGCAAAATTCTGTACACTTGGCACTTATGAATAAATTACCAAACTTGAACATTTCAATGAATTTAAATCCTACAAATACTTATGACCTACTGCCTACAATCCTAAAGGAAGACTGTTTTTGTCAAACTGTAAAACATACTAACTTGATAAACCAACTATAACCTGAATTTTGAGAACATATGAAAGAATCAAAAAGTTTTACCTGATAATCCTCTTCTGTAATAAAGAGGTTGTTCAGAGATTCATTCACAGATTTGTTGTTATGGTTCTGAACTGACCGTAGGTATGGTTTCACCAGTGGTAGCTGTTTTACCTTTAAAATAAAGAGTTTGTTACAAATATAACACATCATCAATGTGGATGCTCAACACCGTGGTTACAGGTTGTCCAAATATCAGCCCGACTCAGCGATGCCCTTCCATTATTACCTTGCTGAAATAATTGACTGCACGAGTATGATCCAATCGTGGAGAGAGCACCATCAGCAAATCATTTAACAACAGAGGCTTGAATTCTAAGTAGAACTGTATTGCTCTATAGTATAGTTCCACATTGGCAACCTAAAACACAAAAGATTCATACATAAGCCAGAGTTCCTTCTTACTGTGCTCTCTCCTGAGGTTTTTACCTTCTGAAGAAGGTACACACCTTGGTAATGATATCTTTGAACTGCCCTTCTTTCCATGCATCAGTTGGATGATTCATCATGGTAATTATAGCATTATCATATTCTTCATACTTGTCATATAAAAACACGAGTTCTGCCCAAAGATGAGCTTGTTCTGCAGCTCTTAGCACCTGAATAAGAAAGAATCAATTACTTTGATGCCTGCCTTTAATTCTAGTTATGGATCTAATTATACCCCCACACACACACAGGGATGGGGGGTGGGAGAAGGTCACATATAAGAATGTTTTAGCTACTGAGTTGCCTCACATTATTAAAGACAGGTTACCTTAGGTATATTCACTCTGGACCAGAACAGCTCCAGGTGCTCCCTCATTTTCTGTGGCTTAAATTTAGAATACAGAATAGCTAATTCGGTGAACATCCCCATGTGAGCTCGCTCAAGTCCCAAAGCTGCTTCCAACATAGTGATCAGTTCTTCAAAATATCCACGATCCTAAATAAGAAATCACAGTTATTTAAGATAATACCAGTGGCAAAGGATCTCGGTTCATAGAAAACATTCTTCTTCGTTACCTGGTAATAGTTGATAAGTTCCTCTAATTCATCTGCATGTACTACAATATGAAGCCCACACATCTGAGCCAGTCGGAACTCTTTCCCATCCACACAGGCAAAGCAGACCTAGAATAAACATTTCCATGATTTGATCTCAATATTTAATAGTTGTTTAACTCAATTAGCCATTTTAAATAGCATGTCCAACTAGATCTTAAATCTTCCTTCAAAATAGTGCTTAGATCACCTCTTTCCATGTCCTGGTGCTATTGGCTTTCCTTGCTCCGTCAACAGCTGCCTGATATTCACCCAGGTGAACAAGGGTAGATGCCAGGCGTCCAAAATTAGAAACATTATTGTACAACAACTTAGCTGCATCATACATTTTTTCATCGTAACAACGGTCACCAACCTGAAAAAGAGACAACTCCAATAAGATATTCACTTCAGCTTACTCATCTTTACAACTAAATAGTATAAAGCCTAAAGATTTACCTAAAGATTTTCCTTGGGAATCTGTTGATTCTAGTGTTACAGTTACTCAACTATTGATTCAAAAGATTTTTGTTTTGTTTTTGTATAAATCAGAACAGGGAACTCACTTGTTGGATATGAGCATTGTTTGGCCCATTGATGAACTCTTCTAACTCTGCAAGACGGTTTGTTTTAGCCAGTGCAAAGATCAATTCAGTCTCCACATAGGACTCCCGAGCCTTCTTTCGGGCCATCTGCAAATATTTCACAAGTTCTTCCCAATTGCCTATGTTCAAAAAAGAAAAATACAAATATGAAATACTAAAACCACAAATTTAGAGCAATTTAAGATCGCAAAAACTCCCTATTACCATGGCCAATTGTTTAGTTTCTTTTTTCCTTAAAGTTTAAGTAGCATGTTGCATATCTTTTTTATCTGGAGTAAGATGGAGAGATCTAAAAAGACTAGAGTAACCATGCAGCTTTCTTTTTGAATGAGGTTTTTCTCTGTTTTGTTGTAGGTGATGGATTTTTTAATTTCTTGTTGTTATTGCTTTTTGAAGGGTGGGGATGTTTTTCTGTGCATGAATTCTGGGATGAGTGCATCTATGGGGACAGTATTGAATTAATGGTCACCTGGAGGGTGGGGGGGGGGCATGTGACCAGAGAGACTGGGGGAGCATAGGGAGCAAACAACCATGAGTAGGAAGGTTCTAAAATCATTTGTGGTAATGACTGCATAACTCTTAATATGATTAAACAACTGAATTATATGTTAATGTGAAATATATGCCAAAAAAACTATTTAAAAAAAAAGTCACCATGTAGTAGCTAACTCTTATTGCTTAGCGTAATCACAGTTTAGGTACATTTTCTGAAGTCTTAAATGCATACAGAAGTCATACCACTCGTATTGGCAGCCTGAACAACTTCCATGTAGGATGAAGGATCATCTGCTTTGATGTAAGAATCAATGGCTTCCTTCACCATTCCTTTCTGCAACTGGGCTTTTGCAAGCTGACTCCAGACTGCTGGTTCATTGCAACGTTCAGCAAACTCATATGCCCGATCCAAATTTCCAATATGTTCAATCAACACCTACACAAATAATTTTAAAATCAGGGTTAAAATAAAATCAATCACTCCCATTACTCCAAGTGCATATACACTTTGTGCATTTTCTGCCTCTTCTATTACCAAAGTAATAAATTATGTTTACGCTCACACGACCATACATGTACTGAATAAGAAGACTGTAGGTTTACCTGAACTGCAGAAGTATTGACATCAAATTTCCGGAAAATAGCAAATGCTTCTTCAAATAGCTCATTGCTAATGGCAATATTAGCAATATCTGGGGCATCATAATTATCCAAGCGGTTAATATATTCCATAACACGTGTACGGTCAGCCTTAATTGCAGTGAGGATGAGGAGATTTTGCAGATTCCTTCAAGAAAAAAAGAACTTTTGGATACAATTTTAAAATATCAACTCACTCATCATAGAAATTAATAACTGTGGCTATAAAGGTTTTGTATCTTTTGGGCCTTAGAAGGCAGATAAGGAGGAATGGGAAATGTCTCTAAACTTCCTCTTTGCTCCTGATCTAAAACCACTGCCATTAAGTTGATTCTGACTCACAGCCAACCATTAGCAGGGTTTCCAAAGCTGTAAATCTCTATGAGTTAGTACCATCTTTCCCCCTCATAGTAGCTGAGGGTTTGGAACTACCATCCTGGTGCATGGTTAGCAATCCAGCACTACCTCCCACTTACCCACAACCTATAGTATAAGACACATTAGAAATGCTCCTGTGCATTTCTGAGGCTGTTCATCTTTACAGGAGCATGCAGCCTCATCTTTCGCCTACAGGCACCTGACTGGTGGCCCCCCTCACAGCATACCTGTGTTCACTGAAGACAGAATTATCAAGGACAATTTTCTCCAGCAGTTCAATGAGTTCATTGGGAAGGTCAGCAGTCATAAAAGCTTTGACAGTTACTGACACTTCTTCAGGATCCTGAGTCTCAGACAAGGCAGTCTGCACAACCTACAGAGGATTATAGGAACAAAGAACTGAGACTCAAATTTTTAAAAAAGTTTTTTAAAGCCCATTGGGCTCTTATTAAGTCTTGAAATGCAAAAGAGATTAAAGGGGAATAGTGTACCTTTTAATTTACAATTAAAAGGCCTGGGTACATTTACATATGCACCCACACAATGTGCACTTCTGACTCTGTTAAAAGTATCTGAACATGTGGTTCAGTCCTCCACTTGCTTAAACATTACCCATACTAACCACTCCTTTGGTTGCCTACATATAATTCAATTATATCAATATGACATTATATATTCAGTAATTTCTTTACTTTTAGCTATTTACATAGCCTGCAACGAATCTTTTGTTCCAGAAAGCTTGCATCTAACTCATTAATTTCTCTTAAAAAAGCTTCCAGACACGAGCCAGTCAGGGTGCGATGTAGCAACGATGAAAAATACAACTTTCCTCTAGTTCCTAAATGCTTCCTCCCTGCCCCCACTATCATGATACGAATTCTACTGTGCAAGTCTGGCTAGACCAGAGGATTACACTGGTACAGATAGGAACTGGAAATACAGGGAACCCAGGGTGGATGATCCCTACAGGACCAGTGCTGTGCGTGGCGATACTGGGAGGGTAGAGGGAGGGTGGGTTGGGAAGAGGGAACCGATTAAAAGGAACTATATGTGACCTCCTCCCTGGGAGACGGACAACAGAAAAGTGGGTGAAGGGAGACGTCGGACATGGCAAAATATGACAAAATAACAATTTATAAATTATCAAGGGCTCATGAGGGAGGGGGGAGCGGGGAGGGAGGGGAAAAATGAAGACCTAATGTCGGGGGTTTAAATAGAGAGAAAATGGTTTGAGAAAGAATGTACAAATGCGCTTTACACAATTGGTGTGTGTGTGGATTGTTTTCCTTTTAATAACAATACATTCTAAAAGCATGTCTTTTGATAAATTTAACATATATGCATTTATAATTTTAATTTTCATTGACTTTTTACTGTCTTCAGTTAAACACCATTAGAGTACATTTATGTATGTAATGAAGGAAAAGGTTTTATTCCCAAAACCTTAAGTCTAATTAATTAAAACAGATGAGCCTTACGCATGCTCACCAATTTTACCTGGTCAATTAGGGGTCTTCTGTAAGGATTGCTTTCCAGTAACACACTACCCCACAATTCTGGATCCTTTCGGCGAACCAGGTAACGAGAGAGGCTTTTGAAGAGAGAATTTTCATTGCAAACCTAAATAAGATGTTAAAGATTAATCTTAAGGTAAAAAACAAAGGTTTTAATAGACTGAGTTTTTTTTTTTTTTAGAACGCTAGCAGGTGGAAGGCTTCAGACTGACTTTATTTTTAAATGTTTAAGCAAATCTCATTGTTTTATTCACAGGGTTTCAGCAGGGAGGAGAGGAAAAGTAACGCACCCCTCTTGTATCACATATATGACATTGACTTAAGCTACACCTCAAAATTTTCCAGTTAAAATCAAACCAACATTAAAACCATAGTCACAGGGAGATGGGGAGGGGGAAAAATGAGCAGCTGATGCCAGGGGCTCAGGTATAAAGCAAATGTTTTGAGAATGATGATGGCAACAAATGTACAAATGTGCTTGACACAAGGGATGTATGTATGGTTGTGATAAAGAGTTGTATGAGTCCCCAATAAAATGATTTAAAAAAAAAAAAGCATAGGCGCTAATTTCTTTTCAAAAGCACCTTGATATTGTGTCTTTTCCTGGACTTGCTATTTCTTGATGTTTATAATTATTCACAAAGTTCTTTAAAGCACCTGGTCTTTTAGGGAGCCCTGGTGGCATAATGGTTACTCATTTTGGCTGCTAACCTCAAGGTCAGCAGTTTGAAACTACCAGCTGCTCTGAGGAAGAAAAAGGAGGTTTTTTCACTCCTGTAAAAATCAGTCTCAGAAGTCCACAGGGACAGTTCCACTTTGTCTTTTTTTTTTTTTCCACTTTGTCTTATAATGGTCATTATGAGGTGCATCAACGTGATGAGCTGTCTTCTAAAAACTTTCCACATTACCTAAATCCATTCAGAAACCTTCCAAATTCATTAGCCTATTTTACAGCAGGTTAAAAAAAAAAAAGTATCATTCTTTCCCACGTGTTCAGCTGGCAATACTCACATTGATAAGCTCCAGATCACACTGGCCACGTTCATAAGCAACACATGCCAGGTGAGGGTCTCTCTTCTCACAGTACTTCCCAACCACCCGACTGTCATAGTAGGGGTTTTCACGGAGAAACCTCTCTGGGTTGTTGTTGCTGTCTATATAGATTTTGGCCAGTGCATTGTGAGTAGCAGGCTCCTCACAGCCTTCATGAATTCTGGCTTCTAGCCAAGGCAGAAGGAGTTTCAATCTAGTTTAAAAATAAAACAAATTCACACTTAAAACTGTGAAGTAACTTCACTCGAAAAACTCTGTTAAACCTACTGCCTATATGGATATGACACATAGAGTTAAACTGACCGTTCCTAACACTTGATGGTTATCTAGATTTTATATAAATTTTATTTAGGGCAGTGGTAAGATGGGAAAAGTATGAGAAACAGGCCACATTATCTAAAGTTCTTTTCAAATTTAACAAACTAGCATACAACTAAAGGAGGGCAACACCCTAAATGCATGCTGGGTGGGAAGAAAGTCCAGCAGCACTTAGAAGATGTTTAATTGTTTCAGCAGTCATATCATCATTCCACTAAGAATCAAGGTTTCACTAAGTGATCACTTTTATGTCCCAATGGTCCTCATGACTATTCACTTTAATCCATGACTTAAATATTAAAAACAGCCAGAGAAAAAAGGGAATATTTCATTATTTTGACAAAATTCAACTAGTTATTATTAATACATTCCCATTACAGTAAAGACACTAAATTCTTTTTATTAACAAAAGCAAATATCAAGCTACCATAAATATGTACAGCCCATGTCAAATGAAATACACTGCAGATCCTAACTCCAATTCTTAAATGAAAAATGCAAATACAAACCATGTATACCATTAAGAGGACAGCTAAATACAGTAACTTGGGTTAACTTAAGTCTCTAAATTCCAAAGGAATTCTTGATATCCTTTTATATAGTTACTGTAACTTCCTTCTATTATACAACTAATGTGGTAGTTACATAATCTCTTGTCAACTTCAGGATATTAAGAGCAAAGGGGTGGCATCTAGCCTGTGAGTCAGGTCACAGCCTGATGCCTCCTTATGGGCCTGGCCTTCTCATGAGGGTTATGCGAACTTCCTTTCTTCCTCCCTGGAGGCTGGATGCACTCTCTACCTACAGATTCCTGTTGACAGGCCACATGGAGCCAAACTGATAGCAGCCAAAGCCCTGGAGCTGGAGGAGCCACGTGGAGACCCACATGACTTTCGACCCACCTGTCTTGTGATCATCCTGCATTTGGCATTATTGTGAGTGGCTATGCGAGTCTGAAAAGGAATTTATGGACTAAAGTTGGACTTAAGGGCTAATAACGGACTTGATCTGGACTGGGCTGGGATGTTTTCTTAATATACAAATACTCTCTGATACGAAGCTCTTTCTTATAGGCATATGTCTGTCCCTGGATTTGTTTCTCTAGTCAACCAGTCCTAACACACGTAACAAACTCAGCCATGGCCTCAGCAATTCAGAAACACTAGCTCCTCAAAATGTTCCAGTAAAGAAGGCTTCATGGCCTAAATTAGTATTAGAGACTCTCATTCAACATTCTTTCAGTAGTCTAAGACATTAAAAAATAAAAACCAGTTTAACCCAGAGTTTACATACAGGAACCTGTCAAATTTGTAGAAATACTACACTACTTATCAATGATTAGTTTTAAATATACTAGCACCATACCTACCTAAAAGCCTACATGTGCTACCTACATATCACATGTAACTACTGTAAAACATGCAAAATGATGAGCCATGCCAACAGACTGCCTATGCAACGCATCAGCTTTAAAGTTTCAGGAAACAAATTTGTCACAGCTATTAGCTATCTTGCATCCAATTAGGGATGTTCATAGATTGCCCAAGTTGTACTGAATAGTTTTTAAGCAACTAACTATATATAACTAGTTATATTTTCAATCATTATCACACTAAGGAATATCATTATTTTTTAGTTAAAAAAGGTTACTATACCGGTTTCGTTTTTCAACCTCAGCAACAAGCTCGTCAGTAGAAAATTGACCTCTTACAACAAGAATCAAGTTTTTAATAACATCTTCAGAGCAATCAACATCAAGTAATCCTCCAATAACCACGGGAAGTCGACTTGGATTCACCTATAGCAAAAACAAATAAAAAGTCAAAGAATGCCAGTAAGCAAAGCAAACACCATCACTACCAGTCGCCACCAGCTGATTCCAACACCTGGTGCCCCAGGTTTCAGAGCAGACCTATGTTCCTTAAGTTTTTCGATGGCTGCAATATTTTGAGGTGGGCTCTCATCTGGTGATTTGTTGAGATGGTTGATTTGCACCAAGAGGAGTTTCAAGAAAACCAAAAACTAATTTCCATCTTTAAATACTTTTTTTTCCAAGTTATTTGGTAAAAAGCTAAGAGCCAAAATTTTAAACTAGAACTAGATTAATTTATCAAGAAATTTGACATAGTTAATTAGTTCCTGTGACGGCCAGGGATTATGTAAGCTAGATGAGTCAATTAAGCGGTAGCTTGATGGTCCCTCTTTGGGGATGTGGTTGCTTTGTATGAGGGCAGATTGAATGCCCCAGAAGAATTTATTTCAAAGGACGGCATTGACTCTGCAGCTCCAGGAGAGGGGCATATCTGATCCAAGCACACCGGTGCAGATAAAGGGGTAGGAGGAGATAGGAGCACATCCTGGTCCACCAGGCCGTGAGGACGATGTTCCCAATTATTTAGAGTAGCCAGGCCACAGAGAGAACCACATGGCTGGCCCCACTATGAGGCATGACTCCCCTCACTGACCCATGGCCCTACAGGGGACAGCACCGGAGACACAGTGTGGAAATTGCACCAGATCTGATCCCACCACACGGAGGCAAAACACGAAAGAGGTGCAACTGAACAGCAAGGGAATGGAGCCGCAAGGTCCACAGGGAATGTTGAAGGTGGACTTTGGGGCCAGGGCGTGATGCCCCAACAGACTGGACTGGAAAACACTCCCAAAGGCCAACAAATGATCCCTGAACTACAAGCTTTTCTTTCTTGTTGTGTTTTGCTTTTTGTCACTGGTTTGTTGTTGTTGTTGTTTTGTTGTATATTGTTGCTTGGTTTTGCTCTGTCTTGTTTTTGTGCATATTATTATTTCCGTAGGTCTGTCTAAATAAGATAGGCTGGATGAACAATCT
>NW_022111358.1:14736476-14745418 GCF_000313985.2 Echinops telfairi
GATTGTTAAAAGAGCTGCAAAGGCCCCCAATAAACTGATTTAAAACAAAACACCCAAGTGCCCTCCCCCACCACAAAAAAACGTATCAAAGAGCAAAAAAAAAAGAGCAGATTGAATAAAGTTAATTTCTCTCTGTCCCTCCTGCCTTTTCGCTTGCTGGGATTTGAGGTATGTCTCCATAGTTGTCCCACGTGGGCCACGCAACCTTGAGAGCTATTGGGACTCTGCCATGCTTCCAATGACCTTGGATCCCCGCAACTCCGTATCCTACTTCACCTTCCTGCATCACTGACCTACAGTTATGAGTCTGAGGAGACCCCGGTTAACATCGGATTTATAGACGTGAGTTGGATTGAACTGGAAGGGACTCCTTCTTGATATAAAGTTCTTTCTGGTACATAGATGAGTGTCACTGGTTTGTTTCTCTACACAACCAGCTTAACACCATAACCTAAGCATTGGTCTAAAAAAGTACTTTTCAAAGTGGGCAATACTATTCGGAGGGAGAAGAGAAAGCCCTGGAATGAACCAGGGGCCTACAAAAGTGGATACCTACATTTACCTGGATTATGGGTTATGATGCAAATGTTTCTGATAATCTGAGTATGTCGAGTGATATTTTTTTTCCTGAAAAAGGAGTGGTAAGCCAATTAAGTTTGTGAATGTATGGTCTAAAGATTATAAATAAGCCCAAAGAAGGAAGTAGAATGACTGTGTAAGAGTCTAATAAGACCACATTAAAACTACTAAAAAAGAAGAGCTGATATCAAGGGGCTGAAGTAGAAAGATATAATTTTGAAAATGATGGCAACATATGTACAAGTTCGTTTGATGTGATTGATTTATGGATTGTTATAGTATTTGTAAGAGTCCCCAATAAAATAATTTTAAAATGAAAAAAAAAAAAAAGTAAACCTAAAATAATAATAATAAAATAAAACTACCTTTCTACTTCTGGAGTTAGTAGGTAAAATGTCCAAGATCTGTATTTAAGATGGCTTTAAAATTGTGCTTTGAAGTGTTACTTACCTTCTGTACATATATCTCTATATATTTTTGAAGATTATTTCTATATAAATAAAGCACCAAATCATGGACGAAGTCAAATCGGTCACACACAATGATAAGTGGTAACTGGTCTGTTAGTTTTGCTTCCTAAAAACAAAAATGTACACATAAGTCTTAATTTTCTCTTTGTGTGAGCTATCAAATCTATGTAAAATATGAGAATTTACTCTATATCAAGAGACCCCAACAGACTTGATAGTGTGTATGTGCTTAGTTTCAGTATATTTGTACTAAGCCAACACTTGGGATTCACACAACCAATTATCTGATTCTTCCTGTATACAACCTCTAGCAACTTATTAAAGTTATCACCAAAGACAGATATATACAAATTAAGATTTGTAAGACACAATTGGCACTCAACATGTAAAAGATCATTGTAAGACATTCATTAAGAGTAAATCCCATTCTACATGATCTGCCTCTTATCACTCCCGGCAGGTTACAAGTAATACAACAGTGATGGCCATGAACTTATGAGAACATTCATAGGTGAGATCTTAAATTACCAATTGCTTCTATCATTATAATAAATATTTTGATTGCAATTTTCATCTAAAATTCTTCCTAAAGACAAAGCATTAAATTTAAGAACTTTATAAACAGTCCTTCTATATAAAAAGACAACTTATTTTTTTGATCTGTTTATTTTAGAGTTTTCCTGGTCATTTACAGCTTCCAACTTTAAAGTTTCGTTTTCCTTACAAAGTAACTGGTTAAATATGATATTAAAGTTACAACTAAGTTAAGTAATGAACAAAATTCATCACCCTTAAGAATATAAAGCTAGGTACCTTTAAACTTTTACTACTATTCACTACAACACAGAAAGTTCTCTAAAATTTACTTCATGCGTAATAAAACTTCATTATATAGGCTTAAGCTTAATGTATTTTGTGAATTATACATGATTCATAACTAGCCACAGTCAGCTAAATTTGTGACAGAGAAACAACTCTATGGCCTTTGTACAATAGAGATTCCTTAAAATGATACTCAGGATAAGTTTGAGCTTAATCTTCAAAGGCAGCCTAAATGAGATCCCAAAACACTGATGGTTTACACTACTACCATTACTACCTACATTTCTTCTCAAAGTTAACATTAAAGAAAGGCAATTCCTTAGAGATGATTTTTTTTTTTTTGAGATGATGTTTTTAAACTTGTTCTTTTGAACAGATGGTTTTTCTCAAGTATTTCTTACCAGTTTCCTTCCCTATTTCAGAGAAAACCACAAAGTATTAAGTTTAGAAGAAATAATGCAGACACAATTTCAAAATGCTAAGAATTTCACATTTGGGGAAAAGACATTTGAAACTATGCAAAATGGATTTTCAATCCAACCAGAAAAATCACTTACCTTGAGAAAATTCTTCACTCGTTCAGGATCATAGCAGTTGCTTTCTCTGCAGATTCTTTCTACTTCTTTGATCTGCCCAGTTTTACAGGCTGCCTGAATGTATTTAAAGTGCACATCTGGATCCTGACTAAAGTTAACAATGGACCCCAGAAAGTAGAAGAGACCTTAAAAAAACAAACAATTGCAATTAAGTACAGGTACACCTGAGCATAACAGAACTGAAAAATACTTAAGCACCTACAATGTTATTATGCTCCCAGAACAAATCTGAATACTAGCCTGCATATTAAAAGAAATTTGCTTGCTCAAAAAGTTGAGTAAGAACTAATTAATGTAGGAAGAAGTAGTTCAATAAATTGATTTGTACTTTAATCCTAGCTCAGTGTATTTTATTAGTTGCTAAAGAATTGGTAGCAGCTTCTCAAGATCACAGCTTATCAATACATGAAACTTTTAAAAAAAATCATTTTATTGGGGGCTTGTGCAACTCATCACAATCCATACATACATCGTGTCAAGCACATTTGTACATTTAGTGCCATCATCATTCTCAAAACATTTTCTTTCTACTTGATCCCTTGGTATCAGCTCATTTTTGCCCTTACCCCCTCACAAACCCTTGATAATTTATAAAATATTATTGTTTTGTCATGTCTTACACTGTCAGACATCACCCTTCACCCTCTTTTCTGTTATCCGTCCCCCAGGGAGGGGTTATATGTAGATCATTGTGACCGGTTCCCCCTTTCTACCCTACCTTTCCCTTACCCTCCTAGTATTGTTACTTTCATTATTGGTCCTGAGGTGTTTATCTGTCCTGGATTCCCCATGTTTCCAGTTCCTGTCTGTACTTTGGTCTAGCCGGATTTGTAAGGTAGAATTGGGATCATGATAGTGGTAGGAAGGAATCATTAAAGATCTAGAGGAAAGTGTATGTTTCATCGATGCTATACTGCACCCTGACTGGCTCGTCTCCTCCCTTGATTCTTCTGTAAAGGGATTTTCAGTTGCCTATAGATGGGCTTTGGATCTCCACCCTGAACTCCCCCTCATTCACAATGATATGATTTTCTGATACTTGATCCCATCGAAAGCTCATGATCACAGACTGGTGTGCTTCTTCCCTGTGGGCTTTCTTGCTTCTCAGCTAGATGGCCACTTGTTTACCTTCAAGCCTTTAAGACCCCAGACACTAAATCTTTTGACAGCCTGGCACCATCAGCTTTCTTTGCCACATTTGCTTATGCACCCGCTTTGTCTTCAGTGATTGTGTCGGGGAGGTGAGCATCATGGAATGCCAGGTTAATAGAACAAAGTGTTCTTGCATTGAGGGAGCACTTGAGTGGAGGCCCAATGTCCATCTACTACCTTAGAACTAAACCTATGCACATACATCTATTTCCCTACCATCATATATATATTTACATATGTAAATGCCCTTTGCCTCCCAGTTCTTTCCATTTCCTTTTACTTTCCTCTTGCCCTGCTATCATGTTGTCTTCATATGGGTTTCAGGAATTCCTAACGGTTACATTACCCTTAATAAGACCTACCAGGCCTCCTACCCATTGATTTTAGATCACTTGCTGTTCCCTTGTCCCTGGATTTGTTAACACCCACTTCCTTTTCCCTCTCCTCCCCACTTCTCATGTCCCCCCAGAACTGTCAGCCCTGTTGTTTTCTACTCCGGATTATTTATCCTGCCTATCTTATCTAGATAGACATACAGAGACAAGAATATGCACAAAAACAAGACAAAAGAAAACAAAATAACCACCTTAAGCTTCTTACAAGAAATTTTAAACAAAGACCCATAAACCAGCTGTTCTTTCCACATGCAGTTAGTACATACAAAAAGCAGCTAGCAAAAGAATCTGCTGTTGTTCTGTCCAATAAAACTTTCTAAAATGATGAAAATGTTCCATATCTGCATTGTCCAATACTGTAGCCCGCAACCACAAGAGGATATTGAGCATTTGAATTGTGCTGAGGTGACTCAAGAAGTAAAAATTCAATAATATTTAATTCTATATACTTTAAATTTAAATAGCCATTGTAGAACTTTTATCCTTGCTGTCTAGATCACTACCACAAAGAAAAGGGGCAAAAAGGTAATTGGGAACCAGACCAGAAGTTTAGCTAATGAATGTAAGAGTCACCCTCCAGTACTGTGTATGGCAGTGGTTCTCAACTCGGGGGACACTTAGCAATGCCTGGATGCATTTTTGGTAGTCACGTGTGGCTTGGGGGCAAGGGTGCATAACTAGGGGAGCTGGTATCTGATACTACTAAACATTTAGAGAGATGCTAGGAATGCTGCTGAATATCCTATAACGTACAGGAAAAGCCCCAGCCCACAACAAAGACTTATCCAGCCCAACGTCTGGTGCCAAGGTTGAGAAACTGCTGTAGACACAAAATGTCCTTGATTAGAAAACCCTTGTCATTAAAGAATCAGATAATATAAGCATGAAATGTTATTATACCTATGTATTAATTTCATCTTATAGTTACATCCTAATTGTATTTAAAAGCCTGCCTTGAATCCACCTATAAAATGAACAGTCTTATTCACTACCTATCCCCTTGAACCTGACACAAAAGGTCCTTGATACCATTTACTAAATAATAAAGTTAAAATGTTTCACAAAATTCAACATTTTGCAAAGACAGAATTTTTAATAACTTGTACTCACAAGTCGACCCTGCTAGGTTATTTTAACTAATTAAAGTATGCAGCACCTCCCAATTACCTTCAAAACTCTTGAATGATTCAAAAAGTTCAATCAGAGACTGAGTTGACAGCTGTTCATGATACTTAGAAGCCACCTGAACACAGATCTGCAAATTCTGACGAATATTGGCAGACAGCATGGCCCTGAGGCATTCTAGGGAGTCTTCTACTGATAAGGACCCAAAGTAATTCACTAGCCACTAGAAGACAAAATAAGCAAATATGCAAAACAATTAGTCTCTTGGTATAATCAAATCACTATCATCCAGTATCACAAACACATCTTCAGTATACCATTTAACTGATGTCATTTGTTAGGCAAGAGAGTAACATACCTCAGGGTTAAGAAGATGGGTGTGCACAACTGCACGCTTGATGTCATACAAGTCGGTGAAGTGCTCCAGTGCTCGCTGCAGCAGGCCAGCCTTTTCACACAGCTGAGCGATGTGAGCCCGGTCATAATGTGTGAACATCTGATTGCCGAGAATGGCATCTGCCACCTATAAAACCACAAACCGATTGAGTTCAATTCTGCAGCCAATTGGTATCAGTAATTCTACATTCAATCACATACTTAAAAGTCAACTCTAAATAAGAGAGAGAAAATACAATTATTTTTGAATGAGGAATTGGTGTATCAATAATTTCAAATAACTAAGAATTTTAGAAACTGTGAATAACGATTAAAGCATGCTTGGAAACATGTTTTACAAAGCATGAGAAACATACTTGAGGTGCATGCATAAGGTTCATCTCAAGCAACCGGGTCTGTAGAGGACCTTCTGATGGGCGATTGTTCTTCAGGGCATCAAGCAAAAATGCAGTGCACTGCTGAATTAGATTGTACTCCATAAAGACGTCCACAATCTACAGTAAAAATATTTAAAAGAAACTGTTCAAAGATGTTTAAACTACTTCATAATAATGCTGGCAATACATAAATGAAATAGATACCTCTATTCACTCATCTGTAACTTGATTTTATTAAGAAACTTCAGAATTGGCCACGTAGCTCAAACTCTTAATTCCTCAAAACTAAAGTTGGGTTAAATGTAGTTTCCCATTCTCCATTTGAATAAAAGCCTACAAAAATATTATTTGATTATCTTTACCTGTGTGATATCAGCAAGAGGCTCTTCATCCTGAACCAACATTTGAGCAAATTGTTGACCCTGGTCAGGACTGATCCGCATTACATTTCTCAGCAGAAAGATCCAATCGGGAGTATATCCAACCTATAAATAGTCAAAAATTTAAGACAGCCACCTGCAAAATTCTTTCTGTCCTTCTTAGTATTTAAAAGTTTGTCTTAAAATCAAATCTCACCAATTTAAAACTACTGGTAAAAGCACAAACTGAATTTCAATTAAGATTATCAATTTGACTTTGGTTTACATTGGGCAGACATATTTGAACAAATAGCTCACATTTCAACTTTTCATCTACTAGGTTAAACATCCAATCTACCTTAAAATCTGTAAGCCAGGCAAGAGTAATTGTTTCTATTTTTTTAGCGAGTGTGAATGCTGCATATGTGAGCTAATACTTTTAAAACTTTTCCAAGGAGGTTGAAATATAAGAAAATTCACTATTAAAGTCAACAAGAGTTGCTCAGCCTAATTATTATCTTAATACTTTAATAAATTTACATTGAGAGGTTGTTTTGTTGAACTCACCTTTTTAGCATATAAGACAATCTTCTGGACTTGACCGGTTTCTGCAAAGCACTGAATCACTTTATTTGGGACATTAGCCCTCAGGTACACACTAAGTGCCAATGTAGGGTCCACAGATTTCACCAGGTCACCTAGCTCTTCAGAACACTCCAGCTGTCAAAAGGAAAAACTGATACTGCTTAATGATCCAGCCAGGAACTGTTTTTTAAAAAATGATAGTTAAAAAAAAAAAAAAAGATACTAATTCCACTAAAATAATAGTAAAACAATAGGTACTTAATAATTTATTTTCTCCAGGATAGATTACAAATAAACATACAGGAGCTATGTATGGCAAAGACTCTAATCAGCAATGCCTTGGTAAAATTCTCCACACATTCTAAAATTCAACAAAGATAAAAAGTCCACCAAGACTTAGAGCTATTTGTTAGAATTGTAAATCGTTTATTTAAAACACAATCATTTCTTGACTATGGCAATGTATGTACAAATGTGCTGATACAATTGATATATGGATTGATATAAAGCTGTAAGAGCCACCAATAAAATGATTTATTAAAAAAAAAAAAACCACCCCCCACAATCATTTCCTTCTAACTACACCAAGAACATTCAGATATCAGACTCACAGAGTCCCAATTTTAAAAAAAAAGTTACATCAAAAAAATTACTGTAACATTATCAAGTGAAAATGTGATTTTGAAGGTGGCAGATAGAGTGTACTTTGTATGACTGAAAGTTGTAAGTCCCATGATCTTTTTGGCTTTCAGATTTAATGATCTGAGACAGGACATTCTAATTTGACAAAATTAAGAATTGATAAAATTTTAAGAATAGTCAGGTGCTACACACAAAGAACCTGTTATTAATAAGCCTGCTCCCCAATCTAGAAAACAGCTTCCTTAAGAGTTCTGGCTTTATATACTAGAGTTGATTTTCTACTTTTAAAGGGTACTGCAAAGAGGAGACCTCACAATGTGGTAAGAAATAAAAAGTCTTATCAAGAGTCTAAAGAGTGACCAGTATCCCCCCTTTTCACAAATCAATAACACTAAATGCTTACAAAAAAAATTTTTTTCATGATCCCATAAAAGCAGCCCTCTCTGTTAGACAATTACCTTGGGTGTTCCCATCTTTCCATATCTTAAATAACTAAGATGGACATGAAAAATCATTACTTATAGTGCTTTAAGCAGCACTGTCTCAGTTCTTGACAACACTTTAAGACACCAGCAATTCAAACCTTTTAAACCTTTGTGGACAAGGGGTTTTTATAGTGATATAAAAAAATCAGCTGGGAGAGTGGAGGGAAAGTGAGGGAGAAAGGGGGAACAGATTACAAGGATCTACATATAACCTCCTCCCTAGGGGACGAACAGCAGAGAAGTGGGTGAAGGGCAACATCAGATGATGTAAGATATGAAAAAATAATATTAATTTATAAATTATCAAGGGTTTATGGGAGGGGGGACTGGGGAGGGAGGGGAAAATGAGGAGCTGATACCAAGGGTTCAAGTTGAAAGCAAATGTTCTGAGAATGATGATGGCAACAAATGTACAAATGTGCTTGACACAATGGATGGCTGGATGGATTTTGATTAAGAGTTGAACGAGCCCCCCAATAAAATGATTTTTTTAAAAAGAAAAGAAAAAAATCAGCACTCACGAGTTGCTTGGACTTGTTTGTTGCCTTACAAATAAGGAGGGCATCTCATAAGACACTCTACACAGCATAGTACCAAAAGATCTTATGTGCAGGGAGGGGAAAAAGGAGGAGCTGATGCAGGGGGCCCAAGTAGAAAACAAATGTTTTGAAAATGATGGTAACAAATATACAAATGTGCTTGACACAATGGATGTATGTATGGATTGTGATAAGAGTTGTACGAGCCCCCAATAAAATGATTAAAAAAAAAAAAAGACCTTATGTGCAAAAGAAAATAAGAACCAAATGAAAAAAGGAGCAAGTGAATACAAAAAGGCTTGAAGGTAAACAAGCGGCCACCTAGCTCAGAAGCAACAAAGCCCACATGGAAGAAGCACACCAGCCTGTGTGATCATGAGGTGTCCATAGGATCAGGTATCAGGCATCAAAGACCCAAAA
>NW_022111358.1:14745587-14764800 GCF_000313985.2 Echinops telfairi
CCCCCCCACCCCACCCTGGCCACTGGCCCCCATGACCCCAATTCTATGTTACAAATCTGGCTAGATCAGAACATGTATACTGGTATGGGTAAGAGCTCAAAACACAGGAATCCAGAACAGACAAACCCCTTAGGACCAATAAGGGGAGCAGCGATAATAGCAGAGTAAGGGTAAGGGTTGGGTGGGGATTAAGGGGGAACTGATCACAATGATGGCATATGGCCCCACCCCAGGGGAACAGACAACAGAAAAGTGGGTGAAATGAGACAGCAGTCAGTGTAAGACATGGGGAAAAATAAATAAATAAAAATTAAAAAATAATTTATCAATTATCAAGGAAGGGTGGGGAAGGTAGGGGGTAAAAATGAGAAGCTGATGCCAGGGACTCAAGTAGAAAGAAAATGTTCTGAAAAAGATGACAACAACATATGTACAGATGTATTTGACAAAATGGATTTTTGTATGGAATGTGATAAGAGCTGTAAGAGCCCTCAATAAAATAAAATTTTATTTTTTTTAAAAAGGCAGTACATGCAGTAAAAGGCATTGAAATCCTACAGTACAGGAACCTAGTTAATAACATAAAAATGATTCCTACTTAAATAAATTTTCAGACGCTGAATTAAATAGTTTTCCAGGTAATATGATTAACATTTTGTGAACCCACATTGGCAAACAGTACTTCATTAGAGTCCTATTGTCTTGTTAACACAACTATAACTCAACATTTTACCTAAAAGTGTTTTCTGGTACATATAAACATTCTTACCAGCAGCAAATACCCCAATTTTGAGGATACTTTGGAATTCTAGAAGATATAATACTTGTATGGTTGACAAGGTGCAGATCAAGTGTGGAAGATGGGAATATATTCCTATGTCCAAAGGAGTGCCTCAAGTATGAGCCCACACTGAAACAATTTTTCTTAAAGCAAAAGGATGGCAAAAAGAAACAGAAAAAAATGCCCACCTTAATGTGCCATTAAAATAAATTTATTTCCAAAAGGAGGTGTGTTTATATTGCTCATGTAATTATCTGTTCCTAGAATAGAAAATGGATGTAGTATTTAACAGACATTTGTTTGTGTAGTCTCTCTAGGCTCGCTTTTTAGCTTACTAACGTTATTTAATCCAATCAAAGCAAAAGCATGTTGATAAGATTTTTATTTAATTTTTTTTTTACCTTATCTTCTTTTAACCATTTTTCTAAAAGCTGTTTTCGCCCTTGTTGAAGTACAGGCCTACACAGTTCCAAGGATTCATATTTGTTCAGTTGGCCCTGGTCCAAAAGAATTCCAAAGTATTGAAGCAGAGGAGAAGTTTGACCTGGCTGAGCTGGAACACTTTGGAACCGTCGGATGGTGTCTGGTGTACGGAGAATGCCCTTTAAGAAAGTAAAATTTAAAAAATTCTTCAGATGATCCAAACATCAAATTAATAATGACTCAAGTGAATCTTAGAGGCATGATCCCATCCACTAACACCAAATTTTCATCTGCATCTGTAGTAACAATTATGTCAGTCTGTCACAGTCTTGGTCCAATGTTATGAGATTATTCATAATCAGAAATATACCAAATATGTTAATGTGTAAGAGAATACATGTATTCATTATAATCATAGAGTACTTAATAAGCTAGTAACTAAAGTTTACATTTTGTGGAAGTTTCATAATTAATACTAGTTAGAAATACGAGGTTATCAATTTAGTACAATGGTGATCAGAATAAATCCAGTTTAATTTCAGGCAATTCTACCTACCATATGCTGGAAGGAATCTGTGTGTTCTCTAAATTGTGGAAATACAATCAGCAGTTCGCATTTATAGAAGCTCAACAGTTTCATACCCAAGTAACTAAGCATCAGTGTTACTATGGTTAAAAATATCTTAGAGTACACATCCTTCTAACACTCTGAATTTTAAACGGCTAACCAAATCCAGAGGCACATCCTATCTTACTAAAGGAATCGATAACCCAAAAGAGGGTAACACTGCTGTGGAACGCTGGTTCCTCTTCTAGCTGTATTAGAAATGGAGATTAAAAATTAATAAATTTAAAATAATATAAAAATAAAGAAATGGAGATTAAACATTAAGCCACGCATAACAATTTAATTTTCATAACTGTTTGTTTACCTTTGGTGCATTAGCAGCCACCTTTGCTGCCTCAGAGTAATTTCCCTGGGCAAATAGTGCATTAAATTTCCGGGCAAAGAGTTCTTCCGCCCCAGCTAAGTTGTTACGTACAGCCATTCTGAGAGCCAAATCAGGATTTTGTAGGACATTGGTGATATAGGGAATTATGTTTTCTTCCTCCACACATACTGATAGAACCTATAATTCAAAGATCCATGAAGTGTTACAATGCATTTATTTGAATATAAATCTGTTTAAAGCAAATAATATTACTTAAGGTAATTAAATTGTCAAATTATGAAAGTTAAGCTATAAAAAGAGAGAAGGCTAGGACAAAGAAGAGATTTAAAATGAAATACCGATACGGGGTTGGGGGGGGGTGGCAAGGTAAGGGAGAGAGGGGCAACAGATTACAAGGATCTACATATAACCTCCTCCCTGGGGGATGGACAGTGGAGAAGTGGGTGAAGGGAGACGTCAGATGGGGTAAGATATGACAAAATAATAATAATTTATAAATTATCAAGGGTTCATGGGGGAGGGGGGAGCAGAGAGGGAGGGGAAAATGAGGAGCTGATACCAAAGGCTCAAGTAGAAAGCAAATGTTTTGAGAATGATGATGGCAACATGTACAAATGTGCTTGACACAATGGATGGATGGATGGTGATAAGAGTTGTATGAGCCCCCAATAAAATGATTAAAAAAAAAAAAGAAATACCATAGGGTGCTAAACCATTTAGTTTTTAAAAAAATATGGCCATTATGTTATGTCAAATTCTGTATTTCATGCTGTTTGAGCTCTAGCTGCTCTGCAACTAGCCATCCATTCATTCCTAATGTGATCAAAATAAAAACTTAATCTCACTGCCATAGAGTTGATTTTGACTCATAGCGATCCTGCTGGGCAGAGTGCAATTACCCCTGTGGGTTTCCAAGATTTTAACTCTTTATGGAAGTAAACGCCTCATCTTTCTCCCTTGGAACAGCTGGTGATTTCCACCTGCTGACCTTGCAGTTTATAGTGTTCTGAAAAAGGCTTAGAGATACTGAAGAAATGCAATCTAGAAACCTGAAGAAGGTATAAAATCAAAATAAAGCATAGGGCTCACCTAGATGAAGTTCAAGCAACAATGCTTTAAACACTAGGCTTTCTTTACAATAATTTTCAATAACTTAGCTATGCTTACCTTTCTCACACACTAAGTTGATTCCGACACACAGCAACCCTATAGGACAGGGCAGAAATGCCTCTGTGGGTTTCTAGGAGGGCAGGGGGAAAACTCATCTGTCTTCCTTGAAGAAGCTGGTGGGTTCCAACTGCTGGCCTAGCCATTAGTAGCCCATCTCATAACCCATTATGCCACCAGGGCTTTTCAATCATCTAGGTGCTGGATCATACACTAAATAAGAGCAGGTACCACTGAATGATGCAATACCTTGTATCATTAAAATGCTTACCATATAGTCCTAATGATACTGAAAGAACTACTAGACACATATGGTATTAAGGACGAGGCATGACTATTTCAAAGAACGTTTACCCACCCTTGACCCTCATAAAAAGTCACTGTCATAGAATTCCCTATGAGTTAAATTACTGTCCAATACGCTAGAGAAACAGCATCACCTACCCATCCATCACTCTTGCCCTCACCAGACCTAGTTACCTACCCCAGATTATAACTACTTATATCAATAATAAGAGTGATTACTAGGGGTAATTAACATTGGGTGTTTCTTTTTTTTTCATTGTGTGTTTCTTCATCACAATTCCACAGGATGAAATTATCTTATCTTGATTTAACTGTATTACTATTAGTTAGAAATTATTAACACAAAATACATGCTTAATATTTTTCATTTGGATGAAAATCAAATTTTTGACCCAAGATCAAGAAGAATGGGGCACCACTTTAGGACTCAATAACCAAACATATCTTCAATTCCACCTTTAAATGAACCCTTAACTCTTATTTTTCCAATCAATGTAGGTAACTTTCCAGGTACCCTGCAATAACTACTATAACACATTATCTTCCAATGGCAAATATTTGGTAATACTTAACTGAGGGGTTAGGAATGTAAGAATGATTACTTGACTTGTAATTTCTAATATGGTTCAGGAATTCTGTGAAAAACTTCTATTTTTTAATTCCATTTTCAAATAAATTTTTTGAAGCCCCCTCACACAAGAAAAAAAAGAGAATGTATTCATACTTCTGTATTTTCAGGTATATATTATTGTCTGGTAGTCATTTTTACTTAATTATTAATTTCAAATTCAAGGTTTCCTTACTTGTCCTTTTCTGTTGACTCCAATTATTCCAGCTGTGGCTTCATGAGGTGCTGTCACAAAGATTGTTTCCCCACTGATTCTATTCATGTAGATGCAGGTGCCAGTCTCAAGATCATAGAGGTGGATATAGCCGTACTTAGTAATCAAGAATACTACATCATGCTTTTCACTGATCTGTTCAAATAAAACCAACATTTCATTAAAATATTGAACCTGCAAACAGTAAGAAAATTTAGAGTAATTCTATTTTAAAGATGGCAAAATTCTAAAACGCTTGACAAGAGACCTTTTTAAAAAATTAAAATTAGTACTTAGCGTGTGCCATATTTAAAGATGGAACAGTCTAAGTTATTAATAGAAAACATCAGAACATAAATGAGTCACGGCATGAATTGACCTGGAGAACATTATGCTGAAGTTAGTCAATTATCAAAGGCAATTATTATATGAGACTACTGTTATAAAGAAGGAAAAAAACCCACAAAAAAACCAACAAAGATGTCTATACCAAAGGGAACAGAACTTGGGGCTTCTCAGAGGGGAGATAAAGCAATAGACTAGAGGGATGGCAGGTATTAACTTAGGTAAAGGGGAAGAAAGAAATTTATAAGACAGGCAAATTCAAAGGGGGAGTAGGGTAATCTATTAAGGGGTTTGATTAGTAGTTTAAATGCTGAATACAAAATTCATTTGAAATGTAGATTCCCATCTAATTCACAATTTTTTAAAACAATGAATGAGATCTGGTAGAAGACAATTTAACCTTAACCTAACGCAATTTATACATTATATAAAAGTTATTATAATATAATTTCTCAGTTTCAGTAATATTCTATTTTAGAATTAAGGGTAATCTTTTAAACACCACTTAAAAGCATATAAATAGTTCTTGGATTGATTTTTAAAGTTCATTAATTTGGCTGAAAATACCTGCATTGCAACAGGAAAGTCATTCTGAGCTTCTGGAGGAAAGAAAACATCCACCGCTTTCTTTGGAAAAGGCTGATTTCCTGTAGGTGGTGTGCCAACTTCAATAATATGTAACTATTCAAAAGAGAAATTCACATGAATTTAGGTCTTTTAACAATCAAGACAGTTTATTACCGTAGCTTTATTTGTAGCCCCAATGGAAACAACCCACGTGTCTTACAATAGTAAGTAGTTAAGAAAACTTTGGTAAATTCATTTATGGAATTTTTGATGGTAGAACACATAATCAGCAAAAATAAGGGACTATCAATATCAGCAACAATGGGATGGATCTTAAAGAAAATATGCTAGATGCAACAGTCGATCTCAAAAGGTCATAAACTGCACATAGAGATGGAGAACAAGTCAATGATCGCTCTGATGCTAAGATGCTTGGCTGCTAATTAAAAGACTGATGGAGTTTGAACCCACCAGCCATTCTATGAAGAAAGATTTGGCAATCTGCTTCCATAACGGTTAAAGCATGAGAACCCTATGGGACAGTTGTTCTCTGTTTCATAGGGTCAGTATGAGTCAAATTCAACTAAAGCAACAGGGAGTTACGGATGGTAAAAGAGAGGAAGCTGGGTAGAACTAAAATGTTGATCCTTGTAGTGATAAATGGTTATATAATTTGAATCTGCAGTTGGTAAACGACAGAACTGTACACATATATAATACTAATGTCCATTTCATGGTTTTTCTACTGTACTACGGCTATGTAAAATATGTCAATCGGGGGAACTAGATATGGGTACAGGAGATTGCTCTGAACTGTCTATAATGTTCTATACATATATACTGTTGAAGAAAAAGTTAAGTTAGTTGGATATCTGAAACATAATTAAACCTCAAATAATTGAAGGGCATAGAATACTAACACATTGCCTGTGTACTTTCTCATAGCTTTCCATTACAATATAATATTCCAAATTAATATTTGTATTTCTTCTCTGCCTGTACACCCTTACTCTAACACAGATGGAAATTATAAGCCTAAGCCAAGTTGTCTCTCTAATCACCTACACCCTAAGGATATTTTGTTTAAAAATTCTGATGCTGCACATCAACTAGCAAAAGAAAGTATAAGAGAAGTATAAGAGATGGTTTAAGTCATGTCAAAAATTAATGCAGAAAATAATTCCCCTTCAAACACACACAAACACAAACACACACACACACAGTTTCAGGATCTTATTCCTAATTATATGACTTATTCCAATACTGACTGTCTTCAAAGCCATGGCAAAAGATAGAACAAAAGACAGAACAATGAGAAAAATAAGCTTAAGAACCTGTAAAAATGTTTTTAATTTTTTTAATAGATGTTTTTCTCAGTAGGCTTTCTCAAAAAAAAAAACAAAAAAAGTCCCACCATTATGCTTTCATAATATGTTAACTTTTAAAACCTAAGTGTCTTTTTGTTTAAATTCCACCAACTCAGATTTAAATATCAGTGCTTTTTATCCTTCATATATATGTTGCTCTCAGTTCAGGAATTCTTGGCAGAAGGGAATGTATGTTTCTCTTCCTGTCAAGAGGTTCTAGATTATATCACACTTCAAGTGATTGATATAATATTTTTAAAAATTTTAACTATTTATAAAGAGATTGACAAGTTCTAAGAAAATTAAAGTTTACTTTTTTTTTTTAGCATGCCCAAGATCTGATTCCTGCAGCACTTTTGTAGTACTTATAGAGGTACTGAAGTTTTGATAGAAGGTAATCCATTTTTTAAGACCAAACACCACTGAATATTTTCTAAACCTCTCTTACACTTTGATGTAGGCAGGTGGACTTGTCTGTATTATAGTTTGAACAGGCAGAGACAGAAAGTCAGTAAGACTTCATAGGTGCCACTCTGGCAGTGGAAGCAGCAGTGACACGATTTTCCTGGTTCATTTGGAGTCTAGCAATGCAGTCAGGGCAGCAGCAGAGTTTGCGGTGGCATGGGTTTGAGCAGTGACTCCCTGCTGCCCATTCTCCTGTATTTCTCTTCATTTTACAGGCCGAGTGTAGCATCACTCCTAGCAATTGTGAGCTATCCAATATCCTTCACTAAATATTTTATGTTTTAATCATCAGAGGTTATTTCTGTTGCCTGCAACTACAAAGTAATTCTATTTGTTCATATTCATTGTTCAATGGTTCTCAACCTTGGTCACACAATTTTTATGACCTTAAAAAAAAAAAGACATGCCCTTCTACCCATTCTGATTTAATTGTCTGTAACAGAGCTCCAGGAACTGGTGTGTGAGTTTCCCAGACAACTCCAATGCAGTCAGGGCTGAAAACTAAATGAAGGCAATGCTACTCAAACTGTAATCCACAGTTTACTAACATCACTTAGCGTATTTAAAATGAAGACTGTGGTCTTCACTTACGGAAGCAAACGTTCTAGGTGTTGGCCAAGTGATTTTTATACACAGCAAAGTTGGAAAACATTAACATAAGGCCTTTGATGAAGGCAATCAAAATAAAGTCTTAATATAAATAGCAAAAACAAAAAGCCCCCACAAAAATAGCTACAGAACAATATTCATTTTAGTCAGGAATCACACAAAAAATGTCCCTCCCAACAGTTTAACAGTCAAACCAGTAAAAAGAAATAGAATCACAATTGAGCCATCTCAGAACTGAATTAATATTCAAAACAAAGGAGCAAGTTAGAAGACAATCTTGAAATTGGATGACAAATTAGTAGCAAAAAGAGCCAAAACAACAAAAACAAACAAACAAAAAAAAGAGCCAAAACTTACCTTGCCTCCCGCTTGACCCCGTACTGCAAAACAAAATAATGTTGATTCCTCTGCATTTCCTTCCATCTTAAACTGTGCGAAACTAGCCGCGTGACCTTCAATGGGCTGGGACACTTTCCTATCTACAGAATAGAGCTGCATAGCTCCCACCACACGGTTTTGCTACAAAGGGAACAAAAAGAGTATATTTTGAAGGCCTAATAATTCCCAGATTCATCAATTAGTGAAATAATTAATCTTTTGTAATCTTTAGTAGTACCATATATACTCGAGGATAAGCAGACCCGAATATCAGCTGAGGCACCTAATTTTACCACAAAAACGGCTTTAAAAATGTGCTGGAAAACTCGGTTTATACTCGAGTATATACGGTATTTACAATCCTTTGTTATTCTGCCTTTCATTGTAGATTTGATACCTCTTAAGTTAAATTTAGCTCGACTGCTTATGATGTGCCTTGTAACCAACCATCCAATTACACCACCGTACAGAAAAAGATATAAAACTATACTCTGCAGTACAGTACATACCCTCCACAACAAATCCCAGATCATACAGAAACTCAGGTTTCTGTACTCACTCTAAGTAAGAACGATCCTGACTAAGAGTACTCTGAAACTGTACCCCAGTATGTAGGTAATTAAGGCACTGAATCTCCAACATTTAAAAAAAAAAAAAAAATCTCTCACAAATCAGTCAGATTGCATTCTAGGTACAGATTGCATTCTAGGTAGCCCTCTTCTTAAAAACTAGAAAACTTACCTGTGCAGATATGCCAGTCAGAAGTAACCACTTTTGCTTTGCATCTGTACGGTAATTGATAATCTGGCACCCTGCGAGACTAGAATGGCGATCAAACATTTTCACTGGCTGAGACTCTCCTTCCATACTCCAATGATACACAGCATTATCCGTAACCAGAGCAACCGTATTCAGGGAGATCCATTTCCAAAAAGTGACATCATCAGTCATGGTATGGGCTTTCATTTTACTTTTCATTTCAATGTTAAATATCTGAAGAGTTTTCCCAGCTAAAAATAAAATGGAGAATTGTGTATATGGTTTTGTTTTTTAAAGAGAAAGTCATGGGTAAATTAATAACTAGCTAAACTAGCTCTATAGCTTCCAAATGAAATAATTCTAACTCAAGACTAATAACCAACCACAGAAGTCACATTGATAGAGCAGCAACCATTGCAGAGAATAGTTTTCTAAGCAAGCACTCACTATATCTGAAGTAAAATGTCTATTACCTCTAATGAACACATCTGAAATGGTCAGTTTATCTTTTTTAAGATTCTACACCAGAACTAAAGTTAATCTAAAGAACAACTCTCTTAACAATGATGGAAAACAGGAAACAGGACTGTAACATTCATACTTACTGTGCTAATTTTATACATGGACTGTTAGTAATTGGTACACAGGATGAAGCAAATGTCACACAAACACATGGGGAAATGCCTACTTTTTAAAAGGCAGTCATCTCCCATCCCACTAAGTCTTAAGGAAACTGCTTTTTGAAAAGAGGATCCACTTCAACTCTGCCTGATGTCACTAGCACAGAAAAGACCAGCATGCTACATTTAATTGGTTTACAATACAAAGGAAAGGAAGAGGTGCTAGAGGAAAGGGAAGGGAGACAAAGGAGGACAAGTTTTGGATGCTGTTAATAGACTGAAGATAAGAACAAAGTTCAAGCTTCATCCCAAGAAAGACAGCAAGCATGTATTAACAGGATGAAATTTGCCAATGTTAAGAGTCCAGAGTCAGATGCAAGGGCTTGTACTTGTAATTTGAAATTCATCACAGTCCAGAAAACAATTTGATTTAAATTAACAGAGGTCAAAGGCCACAGCTCTCACTATGCTATCATGATTAATCCTTTACAGACTAAGGAAAACTCCATTCCCGAGCCACAGAGAATCTGGCTCCTGGAGGACAAAAAGTTTAAGATAGTTTTGGGGGAATGAGGTAAAGGAGACAAAAAACATACAGCTTTGTACCACCACCCTTCTTATCACATGTGCAAAAATTTCTACCATAAACAGAGAATGCTACTCCCATCCCACACAATATGTAAACCACAACCAGACTGGAAAATTGTAAGAGTTACAGTCCCGCTCATAAAAAGAAGCCAAGAGGTTAAAACTAGCTTCAGAGGGAAGCAGTTGATGGGCATGACTTATTTTCCTTTGCTGCCTTCCCCAACCCCCAAATTATTAAACTTTTAACTATTCTTTTTGTGAAAAGAATTTGAGTATTTACATATGTGGGGTGCTTTGGGGAAGGGGGCAAGGAATTAGAGCTAAATTCTACAGTGCAACACATAGGTACAGATCTATGATGCTACCATATGATGCTCTAAAAATATTTTCAATTTATTCTTTTTATAGAACAGGACAATAACTAACACAATCTAATTTAAGAGAACTCACCATCTGCACACATAAGAAAGCATTAAGAAATGTGATAAGATAACAATAACATTAAAAATAGAAAAGAATTTTGACAAAATTAAAATGATGGCCTTTTTAATATAAGGGTGTGAAAGTTACTAAGCAATTGAATTTAATTTTTTAAGGAGGCTGAGGGCAATTTAATACCTTATATTAGAATATATAGTTTTTAATAGAAGCAAAATGCTTACTGCTTCAAAACATCCGGACCATCCTTCCCTGAGATAAATTCCTACCTTATATATGGGATGATGTCTTACTTGTTTGAATATTATTTCTCTCACCCAACGCTGTGCTCTCCAAGAAGTATTGTTATTAAATGCACAGTTTAAATCATGTAAAGAAAAATTTAAAGTTTTAGTGACACTAACAACTCACTCACAAATTTATTCAGAAATTTCTGGGGACCTAAACTCTTTCTCCTCGTTACTAAGAAAACAACAAAGCAAGCAGTAGGCAATTAAGTCTTTTTAAAGAATCAGTCACCTTATTATTTCACCCTCTTAAAACTTGTTTTAAAGGGTCAATTTTATTCTCACTTCAACGTCCTAAGGAGAGGCAGGAAAAAATTAAAACAGGATCCCAGACTGCATGACATTCTTTGAACTCATGTTTAGATTGACAGGCGTATAGTCCCCTGATGTGGCAATTAAAAGGTTAGTTGAATCAACTCAAAACACTCCTGATGTTTACACCTTCGTGTCCACCTATGAGTGGGTATTAAACTTGAATCCAGAATATAAATCACTGTATTCTTATTTCCTCTGAATATGGAGATGTACTTTTAGCAGTTTTGGTACACTGTAGATATTAAGTTTAAGTGTATTCATTCCAAAACTTGTAGTATTTCCAAGAAGATTTATGTAGAGCAGAAAATTAGGACATTCATAGATACATAGTCTATGTAAAACTCATAAAAGTAGTTAAAACTAAGTTCAATACTAGCATTAACTTTGGAGATTTTTATTTAACCAAATGTAATCCATCATACTACAAATGTAGACATGAACTATTATATTTACATAGAAAACACAAAAGAAGAGTTTGAAGGGAAAAAAGCCCCACAATCTTTTTTACCTTTTAATGCAATTACTTTGCTAGCCGGATTCATGATGGCGCTGTCTGCTGAAATTGGTCTTCGAATTGGATTACTTGGGTCATTCATATCAATGATTACCACCTGGGCTTGCTCTCCTACTTTTTCTCTAATGCAGATGAATTTGTCTGACTCCATAGTCAGGGTGCTGAAGCCAATGTTTGCTGGGTTAATACCCAGGTTTTGGAGCTAAAAAAAGAAAAACAAAATTAGTAACCCATGTTATGTGGATTTAAGTTAAAAAGTACCAAACCTTCATGTAATCTCATCATTACAAATCCTCATTAACCATCAATGAACTAAGATTAACAGTGGCAATTCTTGTAGTAACTTTGGTAGCACATATATGAAAAGTGACAATTCCATTGTATCCATTCGAATGAGGCAATTAATAGCCAATTGTTTGGCCTTCTGTTCTATGGCATTAAATCTTATAACTGAGAGGTTTAAGCTAAAGAAAGAGCTACATCTCAGCTGGAAATTATGGTTAAAGGAGGTCACTGTTTGTCTATTTAAAATCTTTAATTATCAGATCTATCCTCTCTTACCCCCATCAACATTTAGTACAGTAACTTCACATGCACTAAGCACCAGGAATCTGAGGATTAAGTTTATAGCATAAAAAAAAAGAGAGAGACAAAATTGACTTGAACTATCATAGTTCTTGATGCAAAGAAACTTGGACTAACAAAGACAGGCAAAGTTACAGTACCGTTGTTGTTTTTTTTAAACAAAACATTTTTTTAAACCTAATCTAAAGGTAAGAAAGAACTTGTCAGAGGAAGACTACAAATAAAGCCATGTTCAAGAGCAATGGATCACCATTTTCAGCAAAAGATGTGCAAAGTCCCAGAAACGTGAAAGTGTGGCGTGCAAAAGGAACAAGCAATTTTGTATCACACACCATGAAAGGTTATAGTGGAAAGGTTATAGTGATAATAAGCAAGGGTCAGACTGCCAATCAAAATGTACCTCCAGTATGAATCCTGAACTTACTCTATAAGCAAAGCGAGCTACCGAAGGGTTTTAACAAAGCTACTCATAGATTCAATTTTTTAGTAAAGGATTTGCTACACAAGTGCACTAGTCTTAAAGGAGGTAGGTCTTTGGAAAGATTTTCAAGTTGTGAGAGAAATCATTTGTTATTAGAAGAACGCCTGGGGTCATTAGTGCTAGGGGCGACTAAGCAAGCATGTGTAATAATTTGAAACCCACTAAAACTAGCTATCTGAAAGCTTTATTTTACTTGCCTTAGCTGGGCTGAATGGGTTACAGCCTGGATTGCTAACCACCACCAAGCTGCTCTTCTGGAGTCAGAACGATGAGGCTTTTTACTCCTGTAAAGAGTCTCAGAAACCCATTGGGGTAGTTCTACTTTGCCCTATGGAGAACCTGTGAGTCAGAACTGACTTGATGGTAGTGAGTCTGCTGTTCTTTGAAGCCAGGTCGACTTGCCTCCACCCCCTTTACTTCTCCTCCATTGTCTAAAATTCACATTCATACACAACAGAAACAAGCCTTTCCACCCTTGCCTCCTAGCTTTCTTCCTCAGAGACCACAACTTATGGACAAGTATATTTTATCTAAATTATTTTGTCAAACTCTTCTGCTCAAATGCTTAAATACAATCAAGCCAAGAAATGAACAAAATTATGTTAAGATTAAGAGGCTGTTTTAACTTCATTTCCCAATTGTACTTTAATGACTGCATGCATAGCCAGTTATAAACTGAAGTTACAGCAGCCCACTCAATGAATACCAACCCAGTGAGCCAGGCAATTGTTTAACCATTAATACAAACAGGGTAATAAAGTGGAAGATTAACCAGCTTTACAATAGTTCATATGCTGCAGTGCAATGTAAGTACAAGAAGTTAGGTATGTACCTTATGAGTCTGGTAATGATAAAACTATGAATTATTAATTTTAAATTCTCCCTAACTTTATCTTTATATTTACTTTTAGCTTCAGGGCTAATAGAAAGGGAGAATTTTTTTTTTTTAAGTGATCCCCTATATCATATAAAAGGGCTAAAGATGGGCTACAGGGAGGTGTTTTGTATAAGCCAAGTTGTCTGTCCAGTTTCAGAAGTGTACTGACCTATTTTGCTTATGAGAGCCCTTAAAATCTCGAGAGTTTAAATACCTTTCCAATAATTGGGGGAAATATCCCAGTAGCATAGAACTCATTGAAGTATGCACCTGAAGTTAACAGGCACTATAATCTAAACTGTGATGGTCACTACCAACCCTAAAGCAATTGAAATTCAGCTATAACAGTTTAAGTTTTACAGTGTTTGAGAAGATGAAAAACAATGTAAGTCAAATAGTGAAATTAAAAGGCAAAGATATAAATCAGGCACTACAAAATGGTTTCAATATATTATTTCCTACCCCCCCCCTTCCCCTTCAGAGACAGGTGAAAAAAACAAAGAAACAAAACCCTACTAAGACAGTAAAGAGGAGAAAAAGGGGAAAATTATGAAATCTGTGTTTCCTGTTCCCTACTATAACCCAGATATGGGAATATATGCAGTAAGGAAAGTCCAATGTCAACAGTTAGCAGTGACCTTCAGTCTCAGGGCTCACAAAAGCTATACCCCTTGCAATGTACGTAATCCTTTTAATTCTCATTAAATATCCTTTCAAAAGAGCTATGTTTATCTACATTTTACCTTCTGAATTAGTAATGTACTAATACTATTCAAAAGGAACCCTGATGTTGGTGGCTACACACTGGGCTGCTAAAGCACTACAATGTCACCAGTTTGAACTCACAGCCTTGGAAATCCAAAGGGTCGTTCTTCTCCTGTAAGGTGTGGCTATGAGCCAGAATTGACTGATAATATTAAAGAGATGCATATTTATTTAAAAAAACAAAATTAAGCCAAGCACAAATGGTAGACTATCATCAATTCTATTTAAATATATTAAAAACCATAGTCATTAATGATGGGCATTTAGCCTTTCATAATTGTCAGTTAAAAGAATTTACATTTACTTCCACTTTTTCACATGCAGGAATATATATATATAATTTTATTGGGGACTCATACAACTCATCACAATCCATACATCCATCGTGTCAAGCACATTTGTACATTTGTTGCCATCATTATTCTCAAATCATTTTCATTCTACCTGAGCCCTTGGTATCAGCTCATTTTTTCCCCTCCCTCGCTGACCACCCCTGCCTCACAAACCCTTAATAATTTATAAATTATTATCATATTGCCATGTCTTAAACACTGTCCAACGTCTCCTTTCACCCACTTTTCTGTTGTTCGTCCCCCAGGGAGGGGGTTATATGTAGATCCTTGTGATCTGTTCCCCCTTTTTACCCCACCTTCCTTCCACCTTCCAGGTATCACCACTCTCACCAGTGGTCCTGAGGGGTTATCTGTCTTGGATTCCCTGTGTTTTTCCAGTTCCCATCTGTACCAGTGTACATCCTCTGGTCTAGCCGGATTTGTACGGTAGAATTGAGATCATGAGAGTGGGGGAGAGGAAGCACTAAAGAACTAGAGGAAAGTTGTATGTTTCAAGTAAGGTATTTTTTAAACTCATCAGTAAGAAGACCTACCGTATCTACCTACTGTATATACTCAAGTATAAGCCGGCCCAAATATCAGCCGAGGCACCTGATTTTACCACCAAAACAGCATTTAAAATGTGCTGAAAAACTTGGCGTATACACGAGTATATATGGGATATTTTCCAAGAAACACTGGTGGCAGTGGGTTTAACTAGTTACAAAGTACATGGTTCAACCTGAACAGCAGCACTCCTCCTATAAATTAGTCTCAAAGATCCCACGGAGCACTGTCCACAGAGTCCCTAGGAGTTGGAATCAACTTAATGGCAGATTGTTTGTTTTTTGGCAGATTCAGTAGTTTCCACTGATATATTCAAAATAGAAACATGCCAAAATACACAGTAATGTAACAACTCTGTTTTACGTGCAAGCTACATAACTATGTCTAGTAATAGTTGTACAGATTAAAACTTCCAAACCCTAACATGTTTTTAGACAGGTTTTATTTTCAAAGCAGTACATACTAACTATAAAATATTCTCTCTCAGTCAATTTTAAGGTCTGGTGGCATATGAGCAATCTGTCGCAAAAATGGAACTATAGATTGTAGAATGAATCACTGATAAATTCAAGTCTCCAAACTTGCAGCTTTCTTAGAGAGTACACAATAATATCACAGTAACTTTTATCCTCTCAAGTAAGCTGAAGCAGGGGATATTCTGAGATATGCTTGACACTGTCTAGAATAAAGTTTTTTAATTCAGAGATCTTATTAAGAATACAAAGAATCTCATACCAATAAAGGTATTATTTATTGTTTGAATAATTAGCATACACTAGTAAAGCAACTGTACAAAGGCTACACTGTGAAATTCACCCAGTCCCTCTCTCCCCGGTATTATTTTCTTTCCCAGCAATTCGTTGGCTTGTGTATCTCAGCGATATCCTATGGATATCAAAGTGTCTATTTTCCAATCCACCCTTTCAAACCACACACACACACACACACACACACCAGAACAGTAATGGCACATGCACAAAGAGCATGCTAATTACTAAAACGCTCCTATCTTTTAAAGGCCACACAAATTTGGAACTCATTTTGATTCCATACTAAATTCTGGGCACTGATCTGGAAACAGCACTCAGGATTTGAGATGTTTAACACTAGCTTTTACTGACATTTCTCATATACGTATCTCTACGTATGTATCAAATTGACACATGAATGAAAGCACACATTTTCTTTTTAAAAAAAAGCTTATTTTATTTGAAGCCAACATAGTTATAAACTATTAGAAATGAAACTGATACTATATGAAATACATAATGTTTAATGTTATAAAACATCTGAGATATTGGGTTCGATGTATCATAAGGGTTGCCTGGGTTGGTCAATATGACAATCCTGCTGCATTGCTTGCCTTTACATTTGATGTTTACTTTCTAAGAACCTTTTGACTGCATTTATATTACTGATGTAATGTTTTCATGAGTGAAACAGACTTACTGGAATTAATACTCAAATTATGTTCATATCAAATTGACTTATCTATAGCATACCACACAGAGAATTTCAAGATTAAAAGGCTTAGAAGAAAATTAATTTGGATATACATGTCTTATGAAATGACTACAAGTCAGAATAAATGGTAGGAGATAATGTAAATGATTTTTTAAATTTTCATTGAGAAAACAGAAATGTGTCGAAATGATGCATCCCAAAAGTCCAGTTCTAAGATTCCAAAAGTTAACAGAAAAGAGTACAGTTAGACAATTCAAAAGTGTAGAGTAGTCAATTCCAACTCATAGAGCCCTATAGGATAGAGTAAAAGCACACGGTAAGATTTCAAAGGCTACAAAGCGTCACAGAAGCAGACAGCCACATCTTTCTCCTGTGTAGTTACAGAGCCTAACTAATTATTCATTACTTACATACAACTGATTAAAGTTTCCTTTCCCTTGTCTCACCTGAGCCTAGAAGTACTGAAAGGAGTTATGTCAGATTCTACATAATCTACAGGACAAAGAAAACACTTTATAAACTTTAAAATTTTTATTTTGAATTATAAAGTAAGAGAATAACCTAGATGTAGTTGATGCCTCTATTACAGATTCCTTGTGCCTGGGTTCAAGTCCCGGTCTGACAGGGCACATCTGTTTCTTCATCTTATGCTCAGCAATGATGCCTGCCCTGGAATTGTGAGGATTCAATATGAAGTGCTTACAACAGTGTCTGACACATACTAAGAGCCCAATAGATCTATACACAAAACAGCACTTTAGGCCAATTCAAGGTTAACTTTTTTTGTAAATGCATCTTATTATCTGCTTAATTCAGCTGTCCAAAAGTTGGTTGAAACATTGGGTGTGAATCCCTTTTAACTACTGATAGTAGATTAGAAGCCTCCCGGTGCTTCTTTTACTCATAAGCTGTGAAATGTTTTGGGGGAGGGAAAGGGGATAGAAGGAAACTACACTTAAAAAGTTCAACTCTGCTTTTCAATTTGCATAACTAAAATTGCAGAAGTCAGAATCTTCAGATCTATATGATACATTTATAGTAACTCTAACCCTGGTATATTTTAATTCCTGTTTTTAGGACTACTGACTTTGATAATTGTATTACCAAGATTAGATAATTATACATGACCATGTTATTATTAGAAAATACACACAGTGAAGTATGTTGGAGTAAAGAGGTGTCAAGTTACTCTTAAATATTTCAGAAGGGAAAAGGGTTCATGCATACCCACACCGACACACAAATTAAGAGGCAATGGGATTAAGTTACTTCTGTAACTCTTTTTTTTTTTTTACTTCTGTAACTCTTGACATGGGCAATTCTACCCTGTTCTTTAGGATTTCTAAAAGGCAGCATCAACTCAAAGGCAATGAGTTTGATTTGGTGTTTTTTGGAATTGTTTGCTCCGTTCTTCTAACTTTTTTATAAATCGTAAAATACCTTTAAAATAACTATTTTTAAAAGATATTTAAGCGACATAGCCCAGGGTAATGTGTAGATACTGCTTAGATTCTGATTTATACAAACCAAATACTTTGAGATCAACCTGGTTGGTTTTTAGCTAACGAAGAACTGTTAAATGTTAGGGGACTATAGTGATACAGTGATAAGCAATTTTCCTTACCTTCTAAAGACTATTAAAGAGTGAAATATCATGACAGACTAAATTTAAAATGCTTACAAGAGAAATAGAGCAAAATATTACTAATAATTGAGATGGTGGGCATATATGGTTCTCTCTGATCTTATGAAACCTACGATTTTTTGTTTTCTAAAAATGCCTTTACAAAGAATTAGATTCTACTCTTACATTATGAGTTGAAGAACTGGAAATTAAATGATTACAATTAGACTTTTTATTAAATAATTAACTGGTAGGGCAAGAAGAAAGATGATTACAATGTCAAAAAGTAAAGGTGAAAATAAAAGTAGTTAGCCATTGGGTGACGGTATAATTAAGGCTCAAGACTTCATGCTCAGTAAATGAGCAACAAACTGGGTATCTGCCCAATTAGAACTGAAGTCACTGCATTGTCCAATATTTGTTACATGTGGGTATTGAAAGATTAAACATAACTTAAGATTCAGTTCCCTCATTTGCACTAGTCACATTTCATGTGTGTAGCAGCCAAATCTGGCTACTATACTGGATGGCGCAGAATACAAAACATTTCCATCCTTGTAGATGGTTTTATCAGATGGTCTGCACTATTTTCGTTAAGTTTTGTTCCAAACTTGTTCCTTTAAACTCTTTGATCTTTAAATTCTGGCAAATGAAGAACAGTTAGTACAGAGACACACCTATTTTATACCTGGACTTGGATAATAAGAGAATCAAAATAAGAATAGAATTTCCAGGGTTCCAAACCCAGAGCTCTCCCACCTCGCTGCTGCTGAGTTGATGCTGACTCACAGCCAACATCTATGGAGGACACTGAA
>NW_022111358.1:14765713-14803555 GCF_000313985.2 Echinops telfairi
CCTGTGAATATTCATTTGTATAATGAAGATAATTCAATGCATAAATTCTAGATAAACCTGTCAAAAAAAGTAATGGGAGCATCAATTCTCTGCAGGTACGGGGAGGGGTGGAAAAGAGGGGGAAGGGGAGCTGATAGCAAAGACGACTGCAAAATCCCACTTGAGGGGAATAAGTAACAGAACTGCAGTGGAACGGATACAGTATATGGTGAAAAATGATAAGTAATAACTATTTATAATATAATAAGGGTTCCTGGAGGGCAGGTTGGGGGAGGGAAGGGATAAAGAGCTGATATCAGAGTTCCAGAATAAAATGTTTTGAAAATGATGTCAGTAATTTTACAATTATGCTTGATCTAATTGAATCATGGGTTGTTGTAATATCTGTAAGAGCTCCCAATAAAATGATTTTTTTAAAAACCAACAACACTAAACTAATTCAAATGACTAAGCCCCAGGGCTAGAAGGGAAAGAGAATTCTATCAGGTGTGCAAGTGATTTCTTCAGAGAACAAGAGAAAAGAGGTCTGTTTTGGGGCTTGGAAAGCTATCACTGCCTCAATTTCTAAAGTGTTCATCAAAATTTTAAAAAGCTCTTAGGGAAAGAATTCATGATTGTAAAGTGAGTTCTCAATTTTAAAAAGAGTACATGTGAAAACACAAAAAAGGTCATCTGAAAATAAAATATGGCATCACTTGTTAAATTCAAAAATCTAAATTAAATGCTCATTTTTTGGTAAGGCTTTTATATACTGATTTTCCTGCTTGATTTTGAAAATTTACTTGACTAAATTGTATTGTGGCAAACAGAAAAGGCAAGTTGTGTCCACCTTGTTTAGAAGGAAGGCACAGCCAGATGCTGAAAGAAAGGTTTAAGTGATTCAACACACATGGTGCAATGGGCTACTTGAACTGCTAAACACAAGGCTGGTAGTTAGAAACCGCCAGGCACTCCACAGGAGACAAATGAGGTTTTCTGTTCCCATATGGAAACCTAGGGGCAGTTCTACTCTGTCCTACAAGGTCATTATGAGCTGGGAATGAGTGAGTGAAGCATCTAAGAGGGGGGGAGGTCTGGTGGTGTGCAGTGGTTAAGCATTCAAATGGTAACCAAAAGGTCAGTGGTTCAAATCCACCAGCGGCTCTGGAGAGGGAAGAGCTTCCACAAAGACCAATAACTTTGAAAATGTTATGGGACAATTCTACACTGCCCTGCAGGTTAGCTCAGAGTCTGAATGACCTTGAAGGCATTTGATTTGGTTTAAGCACTTAGAATAGCGTGGGGGCACATAAGCATTCTATATTTTAGAGATTTCTGTACTTACAATTATCTAGCTCTGGGACTATGGTATTGTGATATATGCTATTCTTGAACAGATGGTCCAATTGCTTTAAACATCAAGCTAGTAACATTACTTAGCCAAACCTTTAAGTGCGCCAATTACTTTGTTCAAAACATGTGTTACTAAAGATGGAATAGGAAAACCCTGAAAAATCAAGAAATTAGGAAACCCAGCATGGTGAATCAGCACCTCATTAGAACCCATTAATCGCGAATGTATGGTGATAGTGTTAAAAGGGCTAAAAAGGTCACAAATATATTTAACCCAATACATTCATTAGTCTCAATGTGTTTGAATTGTGGTGCTGGCAAAAAATATCCAAAGTACCATGGACTGCCATAAGAACAAACATCTCTCTTGGAAGTATAGTCAGAATGCTCCTTAGAGGCAAGGATGACTTCCATCTCACATACTTTGAACATGCTATCAGGAGAGACCAGTCCCTGAAAAGGCTATCATGCTTGGTAGAGAGGTAGTGAAAAAGAGGAAGAACTTCAACAAGATGGACTGACACAGTGGCTGCATCAATGGGCTCAAACATAAGAACAACTGGGAGGACGGCAAGGGCTGGGCAGTCAGTCAGTGTTTTCTTCTGTTGTGCCAGGGATGCCGAGTCAGAACGGACTCACTGGCAACTATCATTCATTTGTCAAAAAGGGCTAAAATGCTAGCATAGGGCATACAGAAAAATAAAAAAGATTTTTCAATGCCCAATTCTTCGGTTAGCTAAAAACTACTCACCCTTAACACGAAGGCTTTATCTGAGCAATCCATTGCAATTGTGCTATGCCTACAACACAGCAGAATTCAGAGAGAAATAGAGTTGCTTGGAGTCTGGTAATAAAACCAGCAGTTCTTATATCTAATCAGATGGAATGACCAGTAAATTCTTGGAACCGAGCCCATTTACCAGCTGTATCAGCTGAAAATTGAAATACAGTAAAACTTGTGTTTACGAAAGCATTATTAAGGACTTTTGTTTCACAATTAGTGCTTGGCTTTTCATTTTCCAGATCCTTCCTCCTTGTTTCATCTGAACAGTGAGAACAGTAAGGGAAGTATGTACAAGCCGCTGTATTTCAGATGAAGCTACAACTTTCACCACAGGGCTTTTTAAAAGTTCATTCTGGTTTCTTCAGCTGTTGACTTTTTTTATTTCCACTCCAGATAGATACTTTAACAAGATGATCCTTATGCATACTTGGGTTTCTTGTTAAAATGTATTCGGATTCAGTGTCTCTGGGTGGAAATGAAAATTATCAGCATGGGGGCAAAAACCAGAACAGTTTTAAGCCCCGTTTCATAAATGCTCTGTGTAGTCTTATTTCTGTTACTTTATCTAAGTGATGGAGCCCTGGTTATACATTGTGTCACTAACTGCAAAGTCAGCAGTTTGAAGCCACCAGCAGATCCACAGAAGACAAGGCTTGCTACTCCCATAAAGAGTTATAATCTCAGAAACCCACCCACATGGAGGCAGTTCTACCCTGCCTTACATGGAGTCACTCACTGTAAGTTATAATCAATTGGCTGACACAGTATTTCAGTATCTAAGTGAATCCTGTGTCCTTCATTGGTGGTACTACAGAGTAAATGGCTTGCTAATATTTGAGTGTCATTATGATACCATTAGTACTAACAAGCTCTCGATATGGGTATTTTATAAGGTATATGTGCTTAAAAATCTGATTAACTTCCTATCCCAAGTATTTCATGCAGCACAATTGTCCTCTAAAAGCTCTAAAACCCCACACTCTTCCTTTGGCAACTCACATACTAAATTTGGACTGAACCAGAGAAGATTAGCAAGGAGGACACACAAATCCATATTTTAAAAGAAGCTCTAAAACATCCTCTACCTTCACTAAGTTAATCACCCTTAAAAAAAAAATGCTTACAGCAGTCACTTCACTGAGCCCTTCCTGGAAGCTAGCAGAATGTCAAATAAAAATTGCAGTTGCTGACTTCTAAAGGAAATGAAGAAAAACGCTGAGAATGCAGCATTCCTTTAGGTCATCCAATAACAGGAATATAAGCAATTGCTTCCCGTGGGCTCCACAGATTTCAAAACATTAAAAACACCCTTAACCCTTGTTGATCTATTACCTAAATATGCACATTAATTACTACTAATTTTGTTAAAAACAAGATTAAATAGACGAGACCAACTAGATTTGTTTCTACTCCATGTTAGCCTCAGAATCAACCACTGTCTCTGAGGAGTATGACAGGGTGGAACTTTAAGATCTAACAGTGTCCCCCAATTAATTTTTAACTTTGGACATTCACTTAAGTTGAAAATGATCTAATCAGAAAAGAACCCACAGCTGGACACAAGGACTGTCAAAACTAAGTTACCTTTAATAAACTATCAGCAACTGCTGACTGCAAATCATCTTTTAAAAAAATTTTAATCGTTTTATTAGGGGATCATAGAAGTCTTATCACAATCCATACATACATCAATTGTGTAAAGCACATTTGTACATTCATTGCTCTCATCATTCTCAAAACATTTGCTCTCCACTTAAGCCCTTGGCATCAGGTCCTCATTTTTTCCCCTCCCTCCCCGCTCCCCTCTCCCTCATGAACCCTTGATAATTTATAAATTATTTTGTCGTATCTTGCCCTGTCCGATGTCTCCCTTCACCCACTTTTCTGTTGTCCATCCCCCAGGGAGGAGGTCACATGTAGATCCTTGTAATTGTCAGCTTTATAGAGGTCTAGATAGAGGCATGTACATATGAAAATACATTTATATATGAGGATGGGGAAATAGATCTATGTCCATATATTTATAGGTTTAGTATTAAGGTAGCAGAAGGACACTGGGCCTCCATTCAAGTACTCCCTCAATGCAAGCATACTTTCTTCTATTAAATTGGCAGTCTATGATGCTCACCTTCCCAACACAACCGCTGAAGACAAAGCGGGTGAATAAGGAAAGGTGGAGAAGAAAGCTGATGGTGCCCGGCTATCATCTTTAAAATTTATAACCAAATAATTAGAGGAAACATACATCAATTTTGCCCAAGCTGCAGGGTAGTATAGGGAAGTTCTTAGTCTCCAGGATGATATCCTTTCTTGTATTTCAGTTAGCCAAAACCAAATGCTACCAAATTTATGACTGAACATGGCTTTTGGGGTAGGAACTATCCAAGCGCTCTTTTAAGGAACCAGAAAGGAAACTTACTTTGAGGGTTCAAGAATGCAATAAATTCTTGATATGACTGAACTATTGAATGGTATGATAGGTAGATTATGGGCCTATAAAACCATTTAAATTATATTATAAATACTTTATATGATAGTCCTCCACAAATCATTTCAATCCATTGGAGAGACACCATGAACTTGGGTTTCCTAGTGAAAATACGTAAAACATCAGGTCAGTTTCCTTACTATTAAAGTCGCAAAGTGATGTACAAATGCGCTTTACACAATTGATGTGTGCATGGATTGGGATAACAGTTGTATGAGCCCCTAATAAAATGTAAAAAAATTAAAATAAATAAATAAATAAAGCCGCAAAGTTCCTAAAGAAACTGCATTCTATGATAACTTCCAAATATGCAGATTGTAAAGTAGAAGTCTAGTGTTACATTCATCTCCTCTCCATCATTACAGAACATAAGCATGCATTTTTTTCACCCAAGTCTAACAGACCTGTTAGGAAATTAAACATTACACTATTGTATCTTCCATTTTTTCTATTTGTATCAATTAATCAAAAACATCATCAGCCAACCAAGTGCTACAAGTTACAAGTTCAGATAACTTTCCTTTGCAAGGGAATCACTGGGAATATTTTCCTGTGAACGTGAATGCCACCAATTTCAAGTTCAGCAAAGTGAATAGTACAACTTCTGCGACTGTTTTATGATGCCTCAAAAGCTAACACAGTATTACCATCTGACCCAGCAATTCCAACCCGACGTATAAACCCCAAAAGAAGTGAAAGCAGGTATGCAAATACTTGTACATAAACATACTTAACAGCATTAGCTGAAAAATGGAAACAACCCAAGTGTTCAACAGATGAATAAACAAAATGTGATATATCTATACATACTACTCAGCCAAAAAGGAATGGTGTGATATAACTTGAATGTGGATAAATCTTGAATGCTAAATGAAAGTACCTATACACAAAACATCACACATTGCATGATTGCACATATATGTACTATCCAGAATAGGTAAATACATAGAAAGCAAATTATTATTTGCCAGCAGTTCAGTAACAGGGTTGACCATGGAGGTATCAGATGGGTAAGGAGTTCCCTTTTGGAATGAAGAAAATGTTCTGGAACAAGACAGAGAAGATGGCTGTAAAGCATTGTGAACGGACCAAATGAAACTAAGTAAATTGTTCACTTCAAAATAGTTAATTTTGTTATGTGACTTTTATTTCTTAAAAAAAGCTTTTGGTCCTGATAATCTACAAACTTTTAGGGATTTCATATTGTTAATGCTTAATTCCTGAAGTCTTTTTAGTTTATACAGATACTTAAATACATACATAAAATCAGTAATTTGTAAATGTTTTTCTATTCTTCACATTTCACAAGCCATTTTATTTAAACTGTACATATGCATTTCTTACACCAGTGTTTTCATTAGCACTGGAACCACTCAGTCTGTTAGCAGTTTGAGAGTATGTTACTTTTATTTTAACCAAAGGAGGCTTCAAAAGTTCATGGGGAAAAAAACAATGAAAATTTTCAATGAAGCCCCCTGGTATTATTTTCCTGAGGGATACTGTATGTTAAAAAAGAAACTCTGCCCTTAGATTTGCATAGTTCAACAAAATCATTACAGAATATTGTGGCAAAGGAGGAAAACAGTTGAACTTTTATAAATAAATCATGGGAACCCTGGATTTTATCCCATAACTTTTCATCTTCAAACAATGAGATCTACTAACGTCCACTTTTAGCTAAGCTGAGAGTACATGATTAAGTTTGAGCTTCTCTGTCCACTTTTTTTTTAACCTCTTTTCTCCAATGAATAGCCAGTCAGAGACAAATAAAGGCAACTCTCAACCCAGTTCCCTTTTTCCATCCACCACAGTTCTCAGTTTCCATCTACCACTGTTTCAAGAGATGGAGGTCATCAAAAACTGTAATCCTCAAGACCCCCGACTATGAAGGTTCTTCCTTTGCCTACTCCAGAAATAAACTGGATGGAGAAAATGAGAAGAGAGGGCAAAGTCTGGGGTAACACTGGCTTCAACAATTGAGTAGAGTGTATTGAATAGTTCTTTCCTTTGCCATGGCATATACGTTCAACTCAAATGGTTAAAGAAAGACTTCTCCTCCCAGGACTATTTGAGAAACTGTACTGGATGAGTTGCAATCTATTCAATGGCATAACAAAGGATGATCCTTCTGCTATAAACACAATGCATACTATAATCTGACTTCAAAACTGCCCAGAAAGTAAGTATTAGTTTTATAAACAAGGAAGCTGAAATAACCTAAAAGCCTGATACGATCAAATAGAGACCAAGTGCACATTAAACATCTAGCATTTTCCATTAACAGCACTCTGATGAGTTTAAATTCTTAAAATGAGCAAAGGTGGTTTTAGTGGACCCAGTTCCTTTCGTTTCAGAAATAATCTTTAAATTCTGCTTTACTTCAACACTTAAAATTCTTATTTACTTAATGATTCAAAACAGGAAATACTAATATTAACTGGTAGTTCTGCCTCCAAAGCACACCACACTAGTTTGTCAACCTTTTATCCTCTATGGTTATGCTCCTAAGAATGTCCTACTGCCCCGCCCTCCTCTCCTGAACACAACTGTCTTGTCTATTCAAGTTTTACATTTAAAAAAAAATCATAAAACAGAAGTTTCTTAGTTCACAAGTAACTTCACTTTCTTGTCATCAGCAAAGTCTACAGAAGTTTTGAGTTCAACCCTTTGGACATATACAGATAATCCCAGAAATGAATTAACCTGACCCCAACCACTGTGCATAAATTTAGATAAAGTGGGAATTTGGATAAAGAAATTAATAGCAATTGAAAAGTCAAATGTTAGTCCATTCTTATAAAAACATTGTCCTAAAAAAGACTCCAGCTCTTTGCCATTGCTCTGGTTCTCTGCTGTTACAGCCATGAAGGTTGAGCTGTGCAGTTTCAGCAGGTACAAGATTTACCCCAACATTGGAAGATGCTACGCCAGGACTGATGGAAAGGTTTTCCAATTTCGTATGTAAAATGCGAATTAGCATTCCTTTCCAAGAGGAGCCCTCGACAGGTAAAGTGGACTGTTCTCTACAGAAGGAAGCACAGAAAGTGGTAATCAGAAGAAATTCAAAAGAAAAAAACCCATCGTGCACTTGGCAAAGGGAAAATAACAACTCCAGCTTTAAACTTTGCTTTGGCTTACCTGACACATTGATTTAATGAAGTAGCTTTATCATGGCATCTACAGGGGGGCTTCAGAAAGTTTAAAGCAAAATGGAATGAAAAGATGATAGTATTTTTTCCACAATTTTTTTTGTAGATCCTTCCTATGTAAGCAAATCTAGAAATGGTCTTGTTCAGAAAAAAGGCAAAAAAAAGTTTGCTATGAGCTTATTCTCTACCTATGCAAGAACATTTAAGTCAGTACTACCTAAAAGATTATTAACAAAGGTTTTCCCTATGGGTATTCTATTAGATATGATTCGTATATCTGATCAAGAACACTATTTAATAATGTTATCCTAGGGACCCAGTTCAAACTCAAGATGGGCTGCTAACCAAAAAGTAGGTACCGCCTCGAGGAAAAGGTGAGAAAATCTGCTTCCTATAAGGTCACTATGACTCAGAATTGACTCCATGGTAGTGGGTTTGGTTTCTGGCGTTAAGTCTATTTCAGAGATTTGGGTGGGGAAAAGGGTTAAGTGCTCATCTAATTGCCAAAAGGGTGGTACCTCCAGCCAACCTAGAGTTTGGAAGACAGGCTTGCCAGTTTGTTTCCCAGACATGACATTTTTGAAAACCCAACGGAGCCATTCAACTTTGCACACATGGGGCTCAATGAGCAGGAACTGACTCAATTAACATTACCACCACGCCTATTTTACACAGAAGAGTAAGCAAGAGATTATCCTTAACCTGTGTTAATCAATATGGTGGCAATGAGCTATATGTGGCATTAACCATTTGCTATGTGGCTTCAAATGGTGTGCTGCATTTTAAAGGTTAAAGGAATTAAAATTTATCTACAAATTGTTAACACAATGGAATACTTAAGTAATGTTTAAAATAACATGGATTATGTGAAACTGCTTTTCCATCTGCAAATGTTTTAAAACCTAAATACCAAAGCTCAAACCCACCTACTTATACAGGATTTCCAAGACTAAAGTTTTAGAGGAGCAGGCAGCTTTATCTTTCCCCTGTAGGGTGGCTGATGGTTTTGAACTGACCTTGCGATTAGCAGCCCAAGGCCTAATCCACAGAGCCACCAGAGTACCTAACTACGTACCTAGTATTTCTGATGAAAATAGGATCTGATGTGTGATGTGCTGCACTAAGGACATTTTAAAGTACTGCTACAAGGGCTCCAGTTCCTAGTAAATAGGTTTATCACAGACAAAACATTTAAGTATGTCTTTGCTCACTCAGCAGATGGCTGCATACACGTTCTCACAGTAAAACACTGTCTTCACTTCGTTAAGCTACCTTCAGAAGAAAAGGCCCCATAAAAATTTTCTTTTCCAGGGTCAGTTAAAAAGCTGGAAGGTCAGCTCAGAAAGTTATGGCCACTGTTTTTTGTGACTCTAAAGGAGTAATCTTGGTAAGAGTTTCTCAAAAGTTATAGGACAATCATGGGGCTTATTAAGTTGTTTTGAAAAAATATTAATAATATATATATTTTTAAAAGCTGTCTTAGGGAAACTGAAAACTACAATGGTGAGAAAAAAGCCACAATGTACCTGCTCAATCTGCAAGGGAAACAAGGGCTTATCCTATGAGAATCGCTTTGGGAAACTTTACCCTACCCACCCCTATGGGCCAGAGCTAGCCCCTTCACACTTCTTTTCACACATTTCAAAGGAATGTGAAATGTTTCTGAAGGTGTAAACCAAAGCACACAATTCTTTAGGGAAGGGGTAGAGACAGAAACACCACCTTCAGAAGTTTATAGCCCTAGAATGGAAAACGTCAAAAGAGTGAACAGTTCACATCTTGATATTTTTGTTTAATAATGGTTTCTATGGTTTTGTAGCAGTGCTCTTTTGATGTACACTCCGAAATATAAAATACACTGCAGATTTTGAAATTTTAGAGGGAAAAACCATATATAAAATATCCCAAATTTCATCCTGATTATGCTGAAATGCTAATCCTGGGAGTATATGAAATTAAAGTATATTAAAATGATTCACCAATTTACTTTTAGCATGGCTTATAATTAAATATGATTTTTCTTGGGCAGCTGTGGTCTAAATAACCCCAAATGCTTGCTCTACCTACTATACCACATCACTCATCACATGTTGAACAAGTAAAGGGAAGTCTACGCAATGGGCCAAAGTCAACAGAAAAAAGCACACAAGGATACTACATAACTTCTCCTCTTAAAGCCAATTACTCTACTTCCTTGAACTATCTGGGTCAGATGATCCAGGTTCAAATCCCATTCTGACCCGGTGATACCTTGGGCGCTACTTACTTACTGAGGCTCAATTTCTTCAATTGTTTAAGAACGTGAGGATTAAGTAAAGATCTGCAAGTACTCAGCTACATCCATAGCTGACATTAGGCTCTAAAGAAAAGAAACCTGTTGCTTCCTCTCCCCACTGACCAGTCATTTGTTTTCCATCATGTCTCCTTGACAGAAGCATATAAAACTTAAGTTTTTGAATGAGTGCTTTAATTTTAGCTAACAAAATTACTAGGTGTACAAACGTGGTGGTGAGATAAACTTTCAATCTTACAAACCACATCACTATGGTCTATAACTGTGCAGTCTAATACACTAGTAGATACCCACATACTGCATTTACATTTAATTTTTTTTTTTACATTTAATTTTTAAAAGTAAAAACTCAGTACCTCCCTCAGTCACACAAATCACATTTCCCATGTCCAATATCCACATGCAACTAACGATAAGTCTATCGTTGCAGAAACTCCTACTGAATAGTGACACAAACGGAGCCAAAGTCACATCACGAGAACACAAACAGATAAAAGTTATTAATTTCATTAGACACTAAAATGAAAACGACTGTGATTCTAAACACATAGTTTCATGCCTTAAATTATTTCCTAATCACAGTAAAGCACAATCGTAAGAATTAACCACACCCTTCAAACTAAGTAAACAGACCCATTGGGAAAATTCTGAAAAAATATGACAAAACTTAAGCTTCTACACTATATTCAGGGTAGGCAGTAGTATACTTCCAAACAGCATGCATCTTCCAGGTAGTACAGCTAAGCACATAGCATATACCAGTAATACATAAGCAAAACCACAAGCAAGAACCTTTACCATGCAACTCACATTCAAAACTTGCATGCATGACTCAAGAGAAAGCAGTTTATTTACAGACCCTCTGCAACCCAGGAACACAATAGAGAATGTCAAATGGCATAAACAATAATGTGCCAAGAATTGATAATTTTACATAATACGATATATTTAGCCCACTGCCACTGAACCGTTTTGACTCATAATGATCCCATAGGTCAGCGGTTCTCAACCTGAGGGTAGCAACCCCTTTGGAGGTCGAACAACCTTTCACAGGGGTCACTCAATTCATAACAGTAGCAAAATTACAGTTATGAAGTAGCAACGAAAATAATTTTATGGTGGGGGGGGGGTCACCACAACATGAGGAACTTATTAAAGAGTCAAGGCATTAGGAAAGTTGAGAACCACTGCTATAGGTCATAAAACCGTTCCACAGGGCTTCTGAAACTGTAAATCTTTATGAAAATAGACAGCTTCATCTTTCTCCCTTAAAGCAGACAGAGGCTTGAACTGCCAACCTTGTGGTCAGCATGTGCACTTAAACCACTGTGACACCAAGGCTCCAAGTTTGTATATAGATAGCCTAGTATTCCTTCAGAACCTGCCACTCTGTCAAATGCCTTACTCAAATAAGCACTTAATGTAGGCTCCTTTCAGCCTAAACATCCTTAAAAACAACAAAAATACTGCATCACTTAGAATCTTAACATTCACTTGATGTAGTTCCAAGCCTTGATGACAAGATACTTAAGTTAGTCAATGTAGTTAAAGCCTATAAAAATAAATACATTTACAGTCCACCTTTTAAAGTCCCAACAAATGAAAACTTTATACTCAAGTTCCTCGTTTCTTATTCCCAGTTTCTATCATAAGTATTTCAGACATTTTTGTCTGAAGCTTTGAAGCAAACTGGCAGAAACTCAGAGGTTAAAGACCTACAATGATCAATTAAAATAATCCATTTTAGCTTTTTAAAGGGGATAAAATGAAAAATCAGGAGATATATGAAGAAGTTTCACTGAGTTTTTGGAAAATTCCATTATCTTTTCATTCAGTTTCCTCCTCCCCAATTTTTTTGAAGCCCCTGCATATTATCCTGGAAGGAGTTGATGAATTGATGCTTTCTGTAATTAATCATTATCAGGTGGAACACAGAATCACACTAGCTAAGTTTCTCGCTCCAAAAAATGGAGAGCTGATTTTTTTTTCATGAGTATTTGCAAAGCTGCCTTATATTCAAAACTACACATTATTTGAGTAAGAAATGACTTCACTCAAGATACTTCAAACCATTTCGAATCCAGCCTGTACTAATTACATCTTTAATATGTAACAAGACTGGATTCTATTTTATGTGATCATGTAACAATTCGTGTCTTCTCTCTAATAAAAGTAAAAAGCTACTGTTCAAACCACCAACGGACAAATAAGATTTACTAATGGACCATGTGTTCCTCAAAAGGTCAAAATCAACTCACTGGCAACTGGTATGCCTCAGTTACCTAAGCTAAGCAGCCAGCTGTAACTGCTTGTGTATGGTTTACAAACATTTGTCTACTCAAGATTACATTTCGGTCTCACTTTAGAGTAGAGAAGACCCAGTGTTTCACCAGCACACCTAAAGCCTGTACGATTCTATTCCTCCATATTCATTTATCACCCGACTTAACTGGGGTGACCAGAGCAACTGGGTTGAGAGTGAAAAATAACTTCTCCATGTTAATTTTATAACGTTACATTTTAAAATCTTTTGTCAAAGACTGGTTTTATTGCCAGGGTGAAGTCCTTTAGTTGTTTGTTTGTTTTGGGGGGACATAAGACTACAAATGACTGAAGGAAATACACTATTGAACTAGTTTTACAAGCAAAGATTTATTCTTTGATACAGTAAGCCTTAAAAGAAAAGCATTTCTTGTTGGTGCAAGCCAAAGTGGGAATAGCTGTAATGAAATATGAAGATGTTACTCATGGCCTGAATATCACATCTTTTCATCAACAAGAACCCTTCATAAGGGGATAATGCTTTAATGAAAATAATCCAATGCAGTACAAATTAGTGTTATGTTTATATCACTGGATATTCTATTATTTCTGAAACCAGCTCTTCAGAAGATTGAATTGAGGCAGACAGCTTTTAAAGTGGGTAATTTGGTTAGTATGAATGAATGCTTTCAATCTAGGTGAAAACCAGGTAAGATTGGTAAAGCTGAAAAATCAAGAGTTGGGAGAGGTTTAATTCAGTCAAGTCCTCCAATGATCACCTGCCTAGCCAGACCATGGCATGTTGCCAGATAAGACAACAGTACGCTGACTCCAATTTAAGATATGGTACGGGTACTAGGACCTACTAAAAGGAAGCCAATTACACATCAAATAACCCTGGATATTTCAAAGCAGGTGTGCTCTATCCCTAGGGTTCTCTTTGAATTCCAAGCAATCCTGAAGGAGATACTCCCACCAAGCATACAATTTGCTAGACTCCAGGAGACCTGCAAAACACGTAACCTCTGAATACCTCCTTTCCAACTCCTAGAATCAAAGGCCCTAAGAGCCACATCATCCCTAGCGAAATCAAGAAAGACAAAAAGGCTAATTCCCCCAGGGACCTTGACCCCACGCACCCTGAGACTGACACCGCCCTGAGAAAAGACATTCCCTCATTCCATACTCCTCCAGTGACCTTCCGTGCCTACAGCCTCCGGGAAGGCGAGCGACAACGCCGCCGTCCCCCCACCCTGGGGGAAGGAAGGTGCCTTTCCCAGTTGAGAGCCGCAGAGGGAGGAAGGAAAAAGGTTGCTCCTCCCCAACCCACCCGCCCCACAACTCCAGGGTGCAAACACGAAGGGGGAGAGGGAGGAGATGACAGCCCTGTAATGGCCCAGGGGGTGAGAGAATCCTTGCTCCAGGAGAAAAAAAAAACATCGACAGAACCTCCCCCCACTCAGCTACCCAAATGAATGAAGTGAATAAAACGGGGAGGGGGATTAGTACGCGTAGTTCGAGCCATCCAGGAAGCAAGGTGGAGAGTCACGGAGAACCAGGCCTAAGCTAGCCTCGCCGGTCTTTGCACTCTGACTCGTCCTTTCCCATTCAAACCCCACATAATTTTTTTTTACCGCGTTAAGCTTTCCCAGATAGCGCCCCCCCCGCACTTCCATCTACCTCACGCACCGACATCGCCCCCGCCCCCACCCCGCGACACCGCTCTTTCTGCTTGGGCCTACACTCCAGCTTCGTCCTTCCTTCCCACTGGCCCGTCCACACCCTCACCAGCCCGAACCCCGCCGCACCTGGAGATGCTCCTGAAAGCGAATTGGCAGAATCTGGGCCATGGCGCTGTCGGGGGGAAGGTCTCCTCCTGTCACTGGGGCTGCGGGGCAGCGGCTGCCCGGGCTCTCCGAGGGAGAGGAGGAGAAGGGGGAGGGGGAAGGCTGGGCTCAGCAGGCTACTCTCCGGGGACGCAGGAAACTGGCAGGCGGACGAACGAGCTCGGGCCGGGGGCGGAGGCTCCAGGGGCCGGGAGAGCCGCAATGGCGGAACCGGGCGCAGCGCAGACTCCGGAAACGGCTGAGCCCTGCGGAGGGATCCGCGCGATAGAACTCCGCCCAGGTCGTCGCACGCCCTCCGCCTTATGTACCCCTCCACGGAGGGCCGCGGGACTGCGGGGCGCAGGAATTTGGGGCGCAATGCGCTGAGAGCCTAGATCACTCCTGAGACGTTGGTGCTAATGTCAGAACCGGAGGGACTACTTTTTTAGACTCATCACTTTACCCAGCCTCTTGCTAGTCCCTACCCCCTCTTTTTTTTTTTCAATTTGCCACATCATGCGACTAGGGGCGACCTACGTCATTTCCGTAGGTGGTTCAAGCCCCGCCCCCGTACTTCCGGGTGCACGTGATGCTGGTAGGGAAGGGTCGGCTGCTTGCTGCCGGAATGGAGAGCGAGTTCGGGGGAAATGCGGAGGGAGTCTCCTGGGAATGCGGTGGTGGCTGGGCCACCTTGAGGAATGGAGGATTCTGCTCCCGTCCCAGTGGTCCTGGTCAACCAAAACTGGGGCCCTTAGGAAGACAAGGCGTGGGTAGCTAGGCTCAGCCTCCCGCCCTCTCCGTGACTCAGGAAAACTGCCTCCCTGCAGCGCGCTCCCTTGGCAGCTCGCTAGGGCCCTCCCTCCTCCCCCGCCCAGTTTCAGGCCGTGGGTGGGTTCTTACCGCCCCGGGAGCGGGGCCGCGACCCGGGCTTTAAATCCACCCTGCCCTTAGCACACGCTCTCCTGCGATGGGAGAACCTGCCGCGCGAACCAAACGCCAACCAGCATCCTCCTCGGGTGTACCTCAAATAATGCCTCAAAGGACACCGAAGGCCATTTCTGAGGTCCCTCGAGCTGGCCTTGTGATCGCTCTCCTTCAGGTTTCTGCGGACATTTTGGAGGACATCGACCCGCCTAGTTTAGTAATCAGTTTGTGTAGCGTTTGAACATCACAGATGAGCCGAGAGGTCGGATCAAAATTGTAGCAAGGAGATTTTTTTAGCGAGTAAATAACTTCTGCATCTCAAAGATTTAGATGGTTCACTGAAGGATGCTTGGGAGGTTCTTCCTTGGTACAAGCAAGGAGGGAAGGGATGAACTGTAGGCATATGTTTATTTCAGCGGGATCACTTCAGCAGTGCCCGTAGGTTAACAGTATTGGGGAATATAAACGCCTCAAAGCTGAAGCATCGTGTCTTCCAACAGTATTAAGATATCGACAGCATTCATTATCAGTTCATAATAACCTCAGTACTTTACTGCTAAAATATAAGCTTTAACAATGCTCTATAATGGAAGCAAAACAATAAGTCTAAAGATTTAGTTCTGTGGCTTTCATTTTTGTAAGAAAATTTTCCCCCAGAACTATTTGAGGAAAAACTCAAGTACACAGCAATTATTTCCAGTGCTCTTTTGAGCTAAACATAAAACTCTATAAAATACCTTGATTGTTAGCAGTTTTACCTAGTGAGAAAAGTTTTCTTAATCATTTTAGCTGCTTTTCCCCAGCATGCAACTTCTGAGGATGAAAGAAGAATCTTTGACAGATAAAGGCGATCAGAGCATTCTGCAAAGAAGCAGCCTAGCCTCTGTTACAAGAGGAAATATTGATGCTTGCCAAAATTTTGTTTTCCTAAACCAAATACTTAAAAATATTCTGTATTCTGCAGCATTAAAAAGGGCCTTTCTACAATGAACCTTTTTTTTTTTAGTTGGAAGTACATTTAAGGTTTTTGTTTGGTTTTTTGGTTATGATTTTTCTTTTTTTACATATATATTTTAATCGTTTTATTAGGGGCTCATAGAAGTCATATCATAATCCATACATATATCAATTGTGTAAAGCACATTTGTACATTCATTGCCCTCATCATTCTCAAAACATTTGCTTTCCACTTAAGCCCCTGAAATCAGGTCCTCATTTTTTCTCTTCCCTCCCTGATTCCCCCTCCCTCATGAGCCCTTGATAGTTTATAAATTATTGTTTTGTCATATCTTGCCCTGTCCGACGTCTCCCTTCACCCACTTTGCTGTTGTCCGTCCCCCAGGGAGGAGGTCACATGTAGATCCTTGTAATCGGTTCCCCCTTTCCACCCCACTCTCCCTCTTTGCTCCCAGTATCGCCACTCACACCACTGGTCCTGAAGGGATCATCCGCCCTGGATTCCCTGTGTTTCCAGTTCCTATCTGTACCAGTGTACATCCTCTAGTCTAGCCAGACTTGCAAGGTAGAATTCGGATCATGATAGTGGGGGGCAGAGAAAGCATTTAGGAACTAGAGGAAAGTTGTATTTTGCATCACTGCTACATCGCACCCTGACTGGCTCCCCCCGAGACCCCTCTGCAAGGGGATCTCCAGTGTTCTACAAATGGGCTTTGGGTCTCCACTCTGCACTGCCCCCCTCATTTGTTATGGTAAGATTTTTTGTTCTGATGATGCCTGATACCTTATCCCTACGACACCTTGTGATCACACAGGCGGGTGTGCTTCTTCCATGTGGGCTTTGTTGCTTTCTAAAATGAATCTTAATAGCTGCTTCAAATCCTTTCTGAAAGGCTCTTACTAGTAGTATTGAATTATTAAATTGTATGATATGTGAAATATATGCCAATAAAGCTTTAACATTAAAAAACCCTTTCTCGAATAAGACAAATTCTCAGATTTAAGGGATTTACTGTTTTATTACAGTCAAATGCACTAACAGAAGTTACATTTCTGTTGCAGAACCTTGAATACAAGAGCTACCTCTATGTTATAAATCGGTTACCAAAAGTCTCCTTTGTTAATGACTGCCTTGTATTTTCATGCAGACCCTGTAATTTTAAGACTATTTAGAATCCCCAAAGCTGTTGTTTTTATCTTGGATAATTGGTACCTGATATAGCAACCCAAAATGTGCTTCGCTTCCGTTAAAGTGACTGCTGTGTCATCATAAACAGAAACTAATGAATGTGTCCTTTTCAGAGGTAATTGGGGAAGCAAAAAAGGGAGTACAGTATTCCCACTCAAAATGAACATTAAAAAGAGTAAGTCAAAATTTGTGCAAGAGTAAAATAAGTACGGATGGTAAACAAAACAAAACAAAACCTATGCCATTTAAAGATCAATAGAATATAGGGTGGGGTAATAAAGTAATAAGAGATGCTTCTTAGGCTGTTCTGTCTAATGGTACAGAGGCAGAAAAAAGGTTGACAATTCCAACTTTTGAAGCCCCAAAGGCAGAGACATGGTTAGCAGTTACCTGAGCAATTTCATACCAGCAAGGTGTTGTTTTCAGGCACTAGCTTAGAGAATAACAGACCAGCAAACAAGCTCTCCTCCCCAGAAAACACAAGCTCCCCCATCCACCCACTCTGACATGGTCCTTTAATAAAACGATTGCTCTGTTCTGACACACATGACAAAAAGGGCTACTTTTGTATCCTAGAGGGACTTCAATCATGTTTCATTGGGGGACCCATCTTGCATTTGGGGAACAAAATGAAGTCTGAAGGTGCAAGATTAGCACTGTAGGGTGGAAGGATTTCCCCCCAAAACTCTCATAGGACAGCCCTTGCTACCCTTGAATAATAAGCAGGTGAGTTGTGATGAGAGAAAATTACTTGGAATAACTTCCCTGAACTTTTTTTCACCAATGCAGTTTTTCAATTTTCTTTAAACTTCTTCACAATAGGCCCCTATGCCCTATGAGAAAATCTATTGGGATTACTTCTTTTGAAAACCGAAAAACAGTCACCATAACCAGAGCTGAACTGTCTGCCTTGAGTTTAACTGGTCAACAGATCTTGGAATCTACTGTTTTATTGGACCCCTCCGCCTCTCCCCCCAAGGTACCCTAGTGAGATTAAGAGAAGTGTATTACACCTTTGTGTGTGTGTGTGTGTAATGTTCCCATATACAATAACACCATTTTTAGGTTTTAAAAATGTGTGTTTACAGGTGTCATTGTGTATGACCATCTACAGCTTGAGATTGACCCATGGTGATATTACTGACATCAATTTCAGGAACCCTGAGGCATAATGGTTATGCAGTGGACTGTGATCTAAAACATCAGCAGTTGGAAACCACCCACCGCTTCACAGGAGAAAGATGAGGCTTTCTACTCTCATAAAGAGTTGGTCTTGGAAACCCACGGGGCAATTCTACCCTGCCCTATAGGATTGCCATGAGTTGGAATCGACTCATGAGTTTGGTTTCATCCATTTTATCTGTTTAGCATTCCATTAAATGACACGTGAGAACATACCTATTTTCGTATAAATGAGCATTTAGTTTTTTGCCATTACATAAATGTGAAGAATATTCTTGTGTGTATTTTGCATACTTTGATGAATTTCTAAAAGCTATCGACATACAGAATTGCTAGATCAGAGACTGCAGCGTGACAACACAGCCACCTTGCTCTCCAGAGATTAGACTGCCCAGCTTGTATTCCGTACTCCACCGCTCTACAGCCTAGCCAGTCCTGGATTGTCACACCTTTACCAGGCCGTCACATCAACACAGCAAACGAACACATAGGAAATGAACATGCAAGAGGGTCATAATTTGCAAAACCATGTAACATGGTCTTTATGTAAAAATGATTCTATAACACATACAATGCTATCAGATTGCTTTAGTCTCAATTTCCTTTTCTGGCAAGGTTGAACTATTTTCATTGTTACTGACCAAGATTTCTTCTGTTAACCCAGCAGTTCTCAACCTGTGGGTTGCGACCCCTTTGGGGTTCAAACAACCCTTTCACAGGGGTCACCTAAGACCATCAGAAAACATATTTCCGGGGAGTCGCAGCATCCGCACTCCACCGACTCAACACCCGTCTCGGTGTCTGCAGCCTCCTCCACTTCCTTCCTGGGCGACGAGAACCAGCGGCCAGAAATCCATCATATCTGTCCTCAAGATTCACGCCAGAGAGATCTTCGACTCCCGTGGAAATCCCACCGTTGAGGTCGATCTTTACCCCGCCAAAGGGCTCTTCAGAGCTGCCGTGCCCAGTGGTGCCTCCACTGGGATCTATGAGGCCCTGGAGCTCCGGGACAATGATAAGACCCCGTATCTGGGCAAAAGTGTCTTAAAGGCTGTTGAGCACATCAATAAAACGATTGCGCCTGCCCTGGTTAGCAAGAAGGTGAACGTGACGGAACAGGAAAAGATTCACCAGCTGATGATTGAGATGGGTGGAACTGAGAATAAATCAAAATTTGGTGCAAATGCCATTCTGGACGTGTCCCTCGCTGTGTGCAAGGCCGGAGCTGTTGAGAAGGGAGTCCCCCTGTACCGTCGCATTGCTGACTTGGCCGGCAATTCCGAAGTTAATCCTGCCAGTTCCTGCTTTCAATGTGATCAACAGCGGCTCCCACACCAGCAACAAGCTGGCCATGCAGGAGTTCATGATCCTCCCCGTCGGGGCAGCCAACTTCAAGGAGGCCATGCGCATCGGGGCCGAGGTGTACCACAACCTGAAGAACATCATCAAGGAGAAGTACGGCAAGGATGCCACCCATGTCGGGGATGAAGGCGGATTTGCCCCCAGCATCTTGGAGAACAAAGAGGCCCTGGAGCTGCTGAAGAATGCTATTGGGAAAGCTGGTTACACCGACAAGGTGGTGACTGGCATGGACGTAACTGCCTCCGAATTCTTCAGGTCTGGGAAATAGGACCTAGACTTCAAGTCTCCTGATGCCCCCAGCAGGTGCATCTCACCTGACCAACTGGCTTCATCACGGACTACCCAGTGGTGTCTATCGAAGACCCCTTCAATCAGGATGACTGGGATGCTTGGGCCAAGTTCACTGCCAGTTCAGGGATCCAGGTGGTAGGGGACGATCTCACAGTGACCAACCCGAAGCGAATCGCCAAGGCCATGGGCAAGAAGTCGTGCAACTGCCTCCTGCTCAAAGTGAACCAGATCGGCCCCGTGACCGAATCTCTGCAGGCATACAAGCAGGCCCAGTCCAATGGGTGGGGCGTCATAGTGTCTCATCGTTCTGGGGAGACCGAGGATACTGTCATTGCTGACCTGGTGGTGGAACTCTGCACGGGACAGATCAAGACTGGTGCGCCGTGCCTATCTGAACGCCTGGCCAAGTACAACCAGATTCTCAGAATTGAAGAGGAGCTGGGCAGCAAGGCCAAGTTTGCTGCCCAGAAATTCAGAAATCCCCTCGCCAAGTAAGCTGGGCAGGCAGACCTCTGGTAGTCCCTCCCCCGAGCCTGTCGGTGTTCTCGCCGCTTCATTAGAGCTGCCCTGCAGCCAAGCCAGACCATCTGGACGCCTGTTGGAAACCCCAGCTTTGTGATCCTGTGACAGCCCAATGCCTCGCCCTTCTCTCAAGCTTCCCACCAAGTGTCCCAGTGGCATCCTGAGGTGTCAACAGGCAACATCTGCAGTGGTTTTGTTTGCAAAATAAACATCAGTGACCCCTAAAAAAAAAAAAGAAAGAAAACATATTTCCAATGGTCTTGGGAACTGAGAGACGGCTCCTCTCTGTCTCTAGGCAGGTCTGCCCATATGCAGATACGCCTGGTGTGAAGACTGTTACCCATGCTACACCATGCTTCAAGACAAAATTTCATTTACTTGTCATTATAAATATTTCAAAAACAAAAAGAAAATATTTCAAATATATAATTACATATTGTCTTTGTGATACATCATGATGCTTTAATGATGTTCAGTTTGTAACAATGAAAATACATCCTGCATATCAGATATTTATGATTCATAATAGTAGCAAAATGACAGTTATGACATAGCAATGAAAATAATTTTATGGTTGGGGTCACCACAACATGATGAACTGTATGAAAGGGTCGTGGCATTAGGAAGGTTAAGAACCACTGTGTTAACTGGTCACATTCTTTGCCCACTTTTAGGTTTTGTATTTTGTATCAACATGTAGGAGTTCTTTTTACATTTTAGATGTTATTGTAGGGTTTCTTTACACTTTTTAAGCATTTAAAATCATTAGTTTACAAATGTTTTTAAAGATATTCTAGTTTATTAATCCTTTATGATTTTGCCTTGTGAAGTCCTAAGAAATCTTTACTACTTTAAAGGCATGAAAGCATTTTTATTTTCTTCACAACATTTTACAGCTTTGCTGTTTCACATTTAGATCTTTATCTGCCTTGACTTTAATTTCATATTTACTACAAGAAAAACTATTTTTAAGCACTAGGCTGCCACATAACACACACACAGAGGGAAAATTAACACATAGCAAACGAACATGCAATAGGGTCATAATTCATTAAATAATTCATCTGTCGTGTACCATAGCCACGGGTCTCACTGGGCGCCCTATTGGTCTGTTTATATATTCCTAGGCCAGTCCTGGTGGCACAATGGTTTAGTTAAGTACACAGCTGCTAACCCAAAGATTGTCAGTTTGGACCTACCAATGATTTTTAGGAAGAAAAAAACTAGCAATCTTCCCATAAAGATTATAGGCTAGGACACCTGTAGAGTAGGAATAGTACTGCTCTAAAATAAGATCACTGTGTCAGAATTGACTTAAAGGTACAAAACAAAAATAACATGCCAATTCTACACTCTTAGTATGGTTTTTTAATTATTGGCACTAGATTGAGTGTACTCAACTTTTCTTGAAAAATTGTTTTAGTCCCTTTGCATATACATTTGAATTTTATGATCAGCCTGTCGTTTCTACCACTGTTGAGATTTTGGTTAGAATGAGTTTACAATAAATATGGAGACAAATGACACCCTACAGTATTCTTACTAGCCATTGAGATATTGCTTTCCTTTTATGCCTGTGTTAGTCTGGGGAGACTAGAGAAACATCCAGAGATACTTGTGTAATTGTATATTAATTGTATATTAAGAAACAGCCCAGCCCAGTCCAGGTCAAGTCTATAATCTGTTATTACCCCATCTGCTGATACTAGTCCATAAATTCCTCTAGACACACACAACCATACAATAATGATGAATGCAGGAAGATCACAGGCCAGTGGGTGGAAAATCTTGTGGATCCAGTGGTTGTGGAAGTATCTCCGCACTGGTGTGGGTCTCCATGTGGCTCCTCCAGCGCCAGAGTTCTAGCATAGCTCCATGTGTCTTGTCACCAGGATCACAAATCAGAGAGTGTGTGTGTCCCACCTCCAGCGAGATATTTATCTTGGTAGTGCCACCAAATGAGGTCATCAAGAAGCAACTTGATTGACAGGCTAAACTCTACCCCTTCACTCTCAATAGTCTCAAATTGGTACCAGGTTATGTAACTGCCACATGCCTTTGAATAGTTTCATAATTTTCTTCCAATTGACTGACTTGTCTTACTAGATTTATTGTTATATATGTAATTTTGCTATTGAAAATGTATGTTTAGAATGTTTCTCAATTCTATTTTTGTGATATTAATTTTTATCTAGTAGTCTTACTAGACTAGTTATAATACTGGTGGGGGGAATACGATTTTGCTTATTCCTTTTTAATCCTTTTTGTTTTGTTCTGTAAATTTTTTTTTTTATTCTGTAAATTTATAAGGTCTTTTCACACAGTGATATCAGAGACTGAAAAGAAATGACTCCAATGCTATACTTAGTTATCAGTGATAAGTGCCTCCCCTGCCAAATGAAGAGATTTTAAAAATAGCCTCTTAAGCACTTACTCTTGCACCTTCTATAATGTAAAATGTTGAAATGAAGATTTCCTTGGTTATGCAACAAGATATTATTTAGAAAAATTCTTCACCTAAATCTAAAACCACCAAGTTTAAAATAGCACTGAGATATATCAAGGTAACATGAAAACACTGTATGAGGGGGGTTCTAAAAAAAAAACGGATTTTTTTTTCCAAAGCTATGTATTTAAATTTTTTTTACAGACAACCTTATCACCTTCAACGTATTCTTCATTACACTTAATACATTTGTCAAATCTGTGATTCCATTCTTGGAAGCATTTTTCAAACTCATCTGTTTGGATGACTGGCAGCACATCCCTCATTTTGTTCTTCACCTCTTCTACTTTGTCAAATTGCTGTTGTTTCATTTGCAGAAACAAAAATGAGTCGCACTGAGTGATGTCGGGTGAGTAAGGTGTGTGGGGCAAGAAAGACGTGCTGTTTTTTGCCCAAAAACTAGTGCACTGAGATGACTGTGTGAACAGGTGCATTATTGTAGTGGCAAAACCAGTCCCCCTTTTGCCACAAATCTGGCCGTTTTTGTCACACACTGTAACACAATCTTTTCAGAACCTCTAAATAGAAAGCTTGATTAGCAGTCTGATCTGGTGGAACAAACTCAAAATGTACTATCCCCCCTCACATAAAAAAACAAACAAATGAGCATTGGTGCTGTACTGCACCCTGGTTGAATCATCCCTTCCTTGTGGCCCTTCTATGAAAGGATGTCCAATTATCTTCAGATGGGTTTTGGGTCTCCAATCCAACCCTCTTTGTTCACATCAATATAATTGTTAATTTTGGATCTTTTGATACCTGATATCTTCAACACCGCATAATCACACAGACTGGAGTGCTTCTTTCATGTGTGCTTTTTGCTTCCCTGCTAGATGGCCACTTGTTTAACTTCAAGCCTTGATAACCCCAGATGCTATATCTTTGATAGCCTGGTACCATCTGCTTCCTTCACTACATTTGCTTATGTACCCATTTTGTCTTCAGCAATTGTATCAGGAAGGTATCAATGAATGTTGTTGTGTTTAGGAAGGCCTTAAGTAGAGACCCGAAATCTGTTCTCTATCTTAATACTCAACATATAAATATATGTATATTAGCATATTTCCTTATCATACATGACTATACCTATACCTCTGTAAATAGTTTTGCCTCCAAGTTATTTATTTCTTTTCAACTTCCTCCTGTCTCACTATCATGCTCGCCCTCCATTTGGCTCTCAGTAATTCCTTTTGGAAACATTGCACTTGATAAACCACCACCAAGCATTGTAGGCCCTCCTTGCCATCGATTTTAGATCTCTTGTTCCCTTCTCCCTGTTTGTTGGCTCCCCACTCCCCCACCCTGCTCCCTTGTCTCCCAGGCTGCGGGTCCCATTGTTCTCTCCTCGGAATTGTTTATCCTGCCAATCTTATACAGATAGACATACAGTGAAAGAAAAAGAAATAAAAGCAGCAAAACACCACCATCAACAAAAAAGCCTATCAATAGTTCCAGGTCTGTCTGTTGACCCTTATGAATGTTTTCCAATCAGGTCTGATGAGGGTGCCAAGTCCTGTGCCCCCCAAGTCAGAAGTCTATTCTCCGGATTCCTTGGGGACTTCATTACTTTGCTGCCCTGTTGCACTCCCTTTGTGTTTTGCCCCACTGTTGGGGAGCAGACCAGGCACACACAGCACAGTGCTGTCCCCTATAGCATTGTGGGTGGGAAACGGGACTTTGTGTCTCCTGGTGGGAATGACCCTACAATCCTCTCTCTGCACTGGCTGCTCTGAGTAGAGTAGGGATGTCGTCCCCGGGGCTTGGTGGGTCATAATGAGGTCCACATTTTCCCCCTTAGTTTGTTCTCCTGTGGTCTGGGCAGACACACCACTCTCCCCTGGATATATCTTCAGTGTTGTGGTCTGTATTTCATTCTTCTCCCCCAGCCCCATTGTCCTCTGTCAGTTTGCTGCTGCATGCTGGTATGTTGCCCTCAAGGCTTGGTGCTCTGGCCCCTCCCCCTTTCCTGTGTATACATAAACAATCCCTATCAGGTGGGTGGATTAGAAAGAAGTGCATGCATTTTGTTGATATTTTTGCTGATTCAGAAAATTGACCGATGATGTCCAGAACGAAGTGTGTCATCAATCGACATTTCACCTTTTTTGAAACAAGAAAACCACTTATAGCTCTGTCCTTGTAAGCTGTGTTCCACATCTCAATAGTTTCTGCGGCATGTTTCCCGAGCAGGAAACAAAATTGTACAGTTGCACGTTGTTCTCTTAAATTCTCAGTAGTTTGGCAGTTATGGACTGATAAAACTTGGCAGTTAAATAATGATGTAGCCATCATCCATTTTCATAAATATTTCCTATATTTGCAGAGTGACTTAGTCTTTCGAACTTAATTGTGTCATTAGTGAGGCATGGGTTAATGATATGCCCTTTTGTAGTGTCAGCAAAACAAATAGCATCATTAAGTGAATCTGAGCCATTGCTAAATGTAGGAGTTGGGGAAAGATAAGGAAAAATACAACATAAAAAGTCGCAAACAATGGATTGTGATAAGAGATGTAAGAGCCCCCAATAGAGTAATTAATTTTCTTTAAAGTGGCAAACAACAGAAAGCTCTATTTAGATCATTATTTTCCTATTAGTAAATTTATACCATTGTCTTTGTTTTTTAATTTATACCAATGTTATTGTAGTCTCTGTTGAAAATAAAAGGTAGCATGGCTTTAAGTTGTACACACATTTATCAAGTGTTTCTTATCCCTCAAGGTCAAGGCCCAAACAACTTTTCAGACATCAGCCACAAAAATGACTTCTTCTAAAACATAAGCATAATTAATTCTGTCCTTTCAAATCCTAATATAAATAACTGCCCCAAACTTAAAATCCCACTGCCATGAACTTCATTCTAATTTCTAGTGGTCCCTACACAGGGCTTGAGACTGCATCTTCATGGAAGCAGATGGTGTCTCTCCTGCAGTGTGGCTGGAGGTTTGACCCTTCAACTCTGTGGTTAGTAGCCGAATGCCTAACCCACAGTCCCATCAGGGCTCCTAATAACTCACCACAATCACCTTTTTAATATGTGGGCAGAACACTAAACCCAGAGCTTGGGCTGCTTTGTTAAACTACTTCATAAATCTTTAATAATGCTCTCAGAATTCGATTTTACTTTCCAAACATAGTCATCACCCTAATGATGCTTACATCATCCTGCTCGCATACTAGTACAATAATCTCCCAATTGCATTCCTGTTGTTAGAGTTTTAAATTCATTCCTGTTTCAAAACTTTGATGTGCCCCATACTATCCACACTACTAAGTCTAAGCTACTTAGGTTTCTGTGCAATGCTCTTCTCCATGAGACCCTGATCATCTTTCTATTTTTAACTTCAGTTCCTCTCCCCAACCACCCAAATTCTCTCTCTCCCTTTTTATTTTAGCCCGAGTCCTACTCTTCCTTAAGGTTAGGATTCATTTACTGTACTTCTTCAATTATTACAGCAATTAACCTACTGCACCATCCATTTAATCCAAAGTGTTGGCTACTTTGTTATGAATCATCACCTGATGTTAGCACAACAATCATTTATAAATATTAAAATATACAAAATAAACTGGGGAAGAAGTCACAGATACCCAAAATGACACCATTTCTGCCACCTAAAATACTTTTATTTTTATCAGAACTGATGTGCACAAAAGTATACTATAAAAGAGAAAGCTAAATACTCTAGGGTATAGAAAAAGGGCAAAAAAACACAAAAACCCAACAAACTTCCAGCTGGGCACTTCAGGAAAAATTTTATGAAAATGGTACTTGCTTTGAGCTATCAAAGGTGGTAAAATTTCAACATGTGGCCTGAAACTCTGTAGAAAGCCTTGCAATATTGTGTATACCTAATATAAGTCCGCCACGAGTAGAAAGCGACTTAACTGCAGTGGGCTTGGTTTGGAATGACTCATACATAACAGGCCCTTAGTTTGTTTCCCCTTATTTTTCTTTTAAGTGCCTATTATGTAAGATTACAATAGACTCAAGTTTAAGAACAATTGAGAGGGTGGCAGAAGGTTGACACCGTGTTTCATTGTTGTGCATGGGATCGCTGGGTTGGAGCTGATTTGCTGGCATCTAACAACATTATGTAAGAGTTAAATTTAGTTGAGTAAAATCTGAAATTTAAAGTTAAAATTGCAAGCACTAGTGAATGCAACATAATGGATCTTTTCTGCTAGTAAAGGGGCTGAGAAATACCAAGATTCACGAGAGGTTGAGATCTCAGATAGTATACTGTATGTGTTCATATACTCAAAACCAAATGCACTGCATCAATTTCGATGCTGGCTCATAGCAACAGGACTGGGTAGACCTGCCCCTGTAAGTTTCTTAGACTGTAACTCTTTGGGGAAGTAGAAAGCCCTGTCTTTCCTGAGGAGCCACTGTTGATTTCGAACTGCCATCCTGAGGGAGGAGCTCACCATGTAACTATCAGACCACCAGGGCTCTTTGTATGGATATTAAGGATCCATTAAGAGTAAAAGGAAATAGAGGAAAGACCTAGGAGGCAAAGGACATTTATAGAGGCCTAAATACAGGCATGTACATATGTAAAAACATTTACATATGACCATAGGGAAATAGATCTATGTACATATATTTATATGTTAAGTATTAAGGTAGCAGATGAACATTGGGCCTCCACTCAAGTACTCCCTGAATGCAAGAACACTTTGTTCTAATAACCCGGCATTCAGTGATGCTCATCTTCCCGACACGATTGCTGAAGACAAAATGGGTACATAAACAAATGTGATGAAGAAAGCTGATGGTGCCCAGCTATCAAAAGATACAGCGTGTGGGGTCTTAAAGGCTTGAAGATAAACAAGCAGCCATGTCGCTGAGAAGCAACAAAGGCCACATGGAAGCAGCACACCACCCTATGTGATCAGGAGGTATCAATGGGATCAGGTATCAGGCATCAAAGACCCAGAACAAAAAAATCATATCAATGTGAATGAGGGGGAGAGCAGAGTGGAGACCCAAAGCCCATCTGTAGACAATTGGACATCCCCTTACAGAAGGGTCACAAGGAAGAGTCTAGACAGTCAAGGTGCAGTATAGCACCTATGAAACATACTTTTCTCTAGTTCTTTAATGCTTCCCCCTCCCCGCTCCACTATCATGACCCCAATTCTACCTTACAAATCCGGATAGAGCAGAGCATGTACACTGGTACAGATAAGAGCTGGAAACACAGGAAATCCAGGACAGATAAACCCCTCAGGACCGATATTGAGAGTAGCCATACCTGGGGGGTAAGGGGAAGGTGGGGGAGAAAGGGGGAACCAATCACAATGATTGATATAGAACCCCCTCCCAGGGGGATGGACAACAGAAAAGTGGGTGAAGGGAGACAGCAGTCAGTATAAGACATGAAAAAATTTCTTTCATAAATGATCAAGGGTTCATGAGGAAAGGAGAGTGGGGGAGGGGGAAATGAGCTGATACCAAGGGCTTAAGTAGAAAGAAAAAGTTTCGAAAATGATGATGGCAACATATGTACAACTGTGTTTGACACAATGGAAGGATGGATGGTGATAAGTGCTGTATGAGCCCCCAGTACAATGATCAAAAATAATAATTAAAAAAACAAAAGATGCCCTTAAAGCAGGGGTAGGAAATATGTGGCCTGTGGGTTTTACAAGGCCCGTGAAATCAATACCAGTTAACATCACATGCCTTACCAAACAGGAGCAGTGCCAGCCATCATATCATTAGGGTGAGTTAATTAAATGTTTCACCGGTATGGCACATAAATCATGTTATAGATATCCAAATAGCCCTTGGCAGAAAAGAGATTCCCCACCCCTGCCTTAAAGTGTCTAGACCCAGCAAAAAAAAAAAAAAAATCAAGCTTTTGCAGTGTCCACTTAATATTGCAAGTCAAACCTCCAAGCACCGTGACAGGAGTAGGGGTGTTGCATCCCACCCTAATCTTCTTACAATTGAGTGGCTACTTATAGAAGATTCTATTATGGTGTCGATAATACTGTGCTAGGTCACATCATGGGGGATTACTAGGTTTTAACTACCAAATCACTGAGTATTCTGGCTCAATCAAGTTGACACAAAACCTGTCACATCCCGCTTCTTGGATTATTTGCTCAGTGTAGATTGAGTAAGCACGATGAAAGGACGGTGAAAACCCTGACATGCACCTTTCCTGAATTTCAACCATGCAGTACCCTTTGCTTCTGTTCAAATGACTCGACTCTTGATCTATGTACAGGTTCCTCATGAGTGCTCTGGATTCCTATTCTTTGCAATGTTATCCATTGTGTGTTATGATCCACAGAGACTATTATGCCTTTGCATAGTCAATAAAACACAAGTAAACATCTTTCTGCTATTCTCTGCTTTTACCAAGATCCATCTGAGGTCAGCAGGGATAACCCTTGTCCACTTCCTCTTCTGAATCTGGCAGTTGCCTATAGATATACGGCTGCAACTAGTTTTGAATTACCGTCAGCAAAATTTTACTTGCATGTGATATTACTGGTTTTGCTTGATGATTTTCGTTTTCTTTTGGACCGCTTTTCTTTGGAATGGGTACAAAGATGAATCTCTCCCAGTGCACTGGCCAGGAAGCTGTTTTCAAGTTTCTTGGCAAAAACTACTAAGTGCTTCTAGCATGACATCAGTTTTTGAAACATTTCATTTGGTATTTTGCCAATGCCCACTTGCTAATGCCTTCAGTGTAGCTTGGACTTCTTCCTTCAATACCATCAGTTCTTGGTCATGTGCTACCTCCTTTTGAAATGGCTGAACACTAATGAATTTCTTTTTGGTACAGTGATTCTATATATTCCTTCTTTTTTTTTTTTATCCTTCCTGAGTCATTATTTTTGTTCATAGAATACTTCAATATTGCACCTCTAGGCCCAATTTTTTTTCTTTCAACTTGAGATATGCTGTGTCCTTTTGGTTTTCTAATTGTGTCTTTGCCTATTTCATTATAACGCTCTACTTTGTCTTCTCAAGCTACCATTTAAAATTTTCTCATTAGCTCTTACACTTTATCATTTCTTCCATTCACTTTAGCTATTCTACATTCAAGAGCAAGTTCCAGACTCTTCCACTTTCATTTTTACTAATTATCTTTGTTTTCCCCCCTTTATTTTCTTAATGTATTATTTTTTTCCAAATCATTTTATTGGGAGCTCTTACAGACGTCGTAACATTTCATAGTTCAGTCACATCAAGCAGTACTGTACAATTGTCAATACAGTTTCAAAATACTTTCTTCTTCCTCACACTCCTTGATATTCTTTATCCGCCCTTCATCCCCCACCCCAACCCCCAGGAACCCTTATGGATTTATTTATTTTTGCCATATCATACACCATCCACTATCTCCTTTTACAGGCAAGTCTGTTGTTCACTCCCCTAGAGTGGGGTTATACAGTCATCCATGCCATCGGCTACCCCCAACCCCTCCACACTGTCTTCTTCCCATAACCTCATGTCTGGGTTTGGAAGGGGATGCCAGGGCAGGCAATCTGATCACCTTGCTGCCACTGGCTGAGGATGTCCTCGGGAACGGACTCAGCTTGGTACCCACAGCCAAGAGAAGACAAGAGCTCTGCTCTGCAGCCTGCTCCAGATCTCGTTAACAGCCACAGCTTCTCAACTTTCTGATCAGCAGTTTCACACTGTCTGCCATCTTGCATCCGTCAGCAGAAGCACTCTGACCCTCATCTCCATACTTTCTTATTTTGATAGAAAACTGACCCTGCTTGCTATAGAGCGCCCTGAGTGCACAGGCGGCCCCAATGTATGATATTCTTGATGTCATCCTACAACTCCACGAGTCTTTGCTCATTGGTGTTCAATGGATCAGATCTGCTCCTGAGATCTGTAGGTTCATGTGGGTACGCTCACAGTTGTATTTTGGCTCTTGTGAATTTGTTTTAATTTTCTTCAGCTTCTACCTGAACTTGCATATGAGCAATTGATGGCTATATCAGTCTGTCCCTGGCTGTGCTTTGGTTGAATTTGAGTTTCTTCACCAACTTCTCCCACAGATGTAGTTAATTTGATACCTGTGTATTTCACCTAGTGAGGTCCACATGCATAGTTACCATTTGTTGTTGAAAAAAATGGTATTTGAAATGAAGTAGTCTGTTTTTAATCCCAGTGCCATATTTTCCTACTGATCCTTCACCTTGCTTCCAACATTTGTATTCTAATCATCAGTAAATATCAATTCATCTTGATTGCATATTTGGTTAATTTCAGACAAAAGTTGGCAGAATTCAGTTTCATTATTGGCTTTAGTTGTTGATGCATAAATTTGAATATTTGTATTAACTGTTCTTTCTTTAGGTGTAGCTATCCTATTACATACAGCATTGTGCATAAGATAAATCTTGAAATGTTTTTGATGAATGCAATGTCAGTTCAATTTATCATAAACCATGAGTATCCAATTCAAAATGGCCAATACCAGTCCATTTGAACTCACCAATGCATATATTGATCTTTATGTATTCTGTTTCATTTCTGACTTTGTTTTCCTAGATTCACACTTAATACATTCCACCTTATGATTATTAATGGATATCTATTTTTTCTTCTCATTTTGAGTCACGTCCTGTCAGCAAATGAAGATCCTAAGAGCCTTTTTCTGTATTTCTCACTTGGAGTAGGCAGCTTTTCCTTGGCGGTATTTTGAGTGCCTTCCAAACTGAGGGGTCATTATCTGGCAATGTTCCATTGCTACTCATAAGGTTTTCAGAGGCTACAGGGTATGCTGGTGGTATAGTGGGTTATGGGTTGTACTACTAATCACAGGCCAGCAATTTGAAACCACTGGCCGTTTCACAGGAGAAAGATGAGGCTGTTTACTCTCATAAAGATTTAGTGTCAGAAACCAACAGGGGCAGTTCTATTCTATAGGGTCACTGTGAATCAGAAATAATTCGATGGGAGTGGGTTTGGTGTCGAATCTGTCAGATGTGGACCATTTATTCCTTCTTCCTTCCTTGTCTCTTAGTCGGGAAGTTCTGCTCAAATGTAATCATCAATCATGACTCTGCTGGTATTAGAAATACTTGTAGCCTAACTTCCAGCAGCAGCAGAGCAACATACCAGCCACGACAGTACGACAAACTGATAAATGATAAAGTATCATTAAATTCTCACAAATTACAAAAAACAATACTTTGTTATATTTTATAAACAAAGTCCTTTTTATCAGTAAGATATTTTTAAGGAAGCAGGTAAATCTTAGTTATATACTTGTCATATATACAAATCTCCCAAATATAGTGCTAGTACATCATTTACTAAAAAAAATTATTTTTGCTCACAAAACTCCAACATTACATGAGATTTAATTTCCTTCAAACAACTTTATTTTGTGGTTATAGCTTAATTATTCATTTGGTTCTGCTCCATTAACGTATCATTAGATTAAGCATCTGAAAACTACAACTGTAAATCAGTTGCTTAACCCTGAAACCTTTTATTGTATAATTCTCTTTACTGCTGGTTAAAAGGTAAAGGCATATTTTATTATCAATTATGGTTTGCTTTTGGACCTTGATAGACACAAAGGTGCACAGCTTTATGGATAATTACCAAACCATCTCACTTCTCATAGAACTTACAAGAGTGGTTATTTGAGGCTCCCATGGTTCCATCCTTTATAATGTACACACAAACTGAGTTTATTATTGATATACCTATGTAAAAGGATCAGTCTAGAGCAGGGATAGGCAAACGTCTGAGACAGAGAACCAATCCTGTACCTTACAACACTTTAAAAGTATTTAAGAGCCATACAAATTTTTACAAATGAATGAAATTGCGATTATCTAAGTATCAATGTTTAATTTTTTTCAATTTTACTGCAGAGTCACATGTACTGACCAAAAGAACTGCAGCTTGCCGATCCCTGGTCTCGAGGACTCTGGGTCCTCTTAAGACTAAGGTATCACACATTTTAAAAATGATGAATACCTGATGTTATATAACAGACTAAAGTTCAGCATGTTTCTTCCTCAAGTCAGGGGGAGGATTTTAAAAGATCCTTTTGGAAATCACCTAAAATTTCTCTTACTCTGAAGAGATCTGCAGTATTTTTAGCGATGTAGTGATTCAAAACATTTTCCTTGTGAAATACACTGAGACTAGTAATAGTGAGTGGTTTGCTAAAACATTTATAATTCTGTGATCCCAAAGGTGATTATCTGGGTTAAATCTAAGGTATATTTGGGACTATTTTCCATGAAGGTAGCCTGTTAGCATGATGGGTAAGTGCTTGGTTGCGAGCCAAAAGGTACCTGGTAGAAAGTCAGTCATGCCACGGGAGAAATTGCCTGGCCTTTGTTCCCTTTACGCTTTCAGCTTAGGAAAAACTATGGGGTGGTTCTACTCTGTCCTACAGGGCCACTAAGAGCTGTAATTGACTTCAGTGTTCACAAGTTTCCATAGAATTCCATACCGGAGAGCTAATGAAACTAAGAAGGTAGATTTTTACAGAATTCTCTGAGCTGCCAAAAGAACACAAAGGGGGTTCAAATACATTCTGTCTACCTGATATGAAACTCATCAATTGATTTTATTTCTTTGAATAAAGGTATTATTAAAAAAATATTTTAACATAGATTGCAAAGTCCAAAAACCTAAAACATTTCCTATCTTGTCTTTAAAAATTCAAATCAGATTTATTTCCTGTGGATCTATGGTGCTAAATATAAAATATGTAAATTGGCAGATTAATGAGGAGTCTTTTGTCTATAGTTAGAAGTGTATTTATGATGAACGATAAAAGTTCAGTAAGAAACACTTCCCTACTTTGCTGGTAGAAATATGAACTGGCTCATTTGTTCTGCAAAGCAATTTAGGAATATGCAGATGACCTTTAAAAATAATTTTCAATGCTCTACAGAACTTGACTGTATGAGCATAATTTATTCAATCATTTTCCTACTGGTAACTATGTGCTTTAAAATTTTTCACTATTAGATACACTAGATTTAAATTTTATAAAGTCTAACATTATGTAGATGTCTTTTGCCCACTTTGCCTTTTTGTTTAGTAACTTGAAAGTGAATCCCTATTTCCTTAAGAACAAATTCCTCTATCACCTTTATTCAAATGTTAATCTCATCTTATATTAACGAGATCCAGCATTCCCTCAATATTACTTCACTGAGCCTTGTCCAATATAGATAAATTATTCTAATGGACACCATTTTCAAATTTGCTCAAAGCTCTCATTCCTCTCCAAAATATCCATATATCCCACAAAAGTACAAATTCCATAATTTGGCTTTCAAAGCTTTCCAAAATCTGACGTTATCATATCTGGCCTATTGCTGTTGTTAGCTGCTGAGTGGACCCTGAACTTAGGATCAAGCTCAATGGTCCTGCATCATCCCTTGATTGGTGGTGAATTGGATTATTGAGGTTGTAGCTAGACCTTCCTAGGCATCAGGTTTCTTTCTGAAACCTTTTCAGCATCAAAGCAATACATAAGTTTCCGCTGACAGATGGGTAGTGGCTGCACGAGATACATTGGCTTAGTCTTTTCATGTATATGTGCGTACAGACACACGTACATCCCTTGCACCAAATAAACCAGATTATTTGCCACCCCTCTTTCATGCTCCCTTTTTATCTTGGTTCTTGCCCTTTCTGACATCCATTAACTAGAAATCCGTCTTTCAAGGAAAACGGTTCTTTACATTATGAGGACAAGTAAAAATGGATTGTTTTCAGTGTTCCATTTCATGTATGCATGGGTTAATTTCAAATAAAACATGTTTTAAAATGTTTCTGAGAACCACGAATGGTTGCAGAAAAGTTCTCTGAGAAATACTCTTTCGGCCAAACACCTTTCCCTCTGCTTTACCTTCCTGTTGACAAACTACATCTAGCCATGCTGATGGCAGCCAAAGCCCTGAGATGCTTCCACTGCCACTGGATCCACAAGACTTTTCACCCACTGGCCTGTGATCTTCCTGCATTTGGCATCATTACGTGTGCTGCATGAGCCTGAAGAGGAATTTATAGACTAGTATTGGATTATATGAGCTAATATCGGACATGTGGACTTGATCTGGATTGGGCTTGGATGTTTTAATATATAATTACTCTTTGAAAAAAAAAAAAAGAAATACTGTTTCATTAGGGTGCATTTAAAAGGGGGCTCAATCAAACAGTGGCTTCCAAGGAGATCTGCTGGGACCATTAAATTCAAGGCAGAGAGGTCAGCTGAGAAGTTGTTGGCAACTTTTTTTTTTTGGAGGGCGGGAGGGACACTCCAAAATCTTGATAAGATTTTTTTCTTGAAGGATAAAGCACAATTATGATTTTATTATGCAGAAGTTTTGAAGTAATTGAAAACCGTATAGGGAAAAAAAGGCCAGGACAGATGTTCTGATGAGCTCCCCTCCCCCACTATAAAAATGCAACTCAATGCAAGGACCATCCTATGAGAATTTCATTTGTAAGCTGTATCCCATCCACTCAACAGCCTTTAACTTGAACCTTCAGAGTTTTTCTGTTTCCCAGACTCAGTATTTAAAAGGTACAAATCCTTGAGGATTTCAAAACTGTTTTGATGTGTCATCAATTGAAGAGCAGAGTTCTTCAGTGACAGGTTAGAGATGGAAACATGGAGGATGAATCGAATGAGTTTCACATTTGGATACTTTTGTGTAATAAAGGTTTCTATGATTTGCCCCAATACTTTTTGATTTATCCTCCTATAAATTTTTAAAAATCATTTTATTGGGGGCTCATACAACTTATCACAATCCATACAAACATCCATTGTGTCAAGCACATTTGTTGCCATCATCTTTCTCAAAACATTTGCTTTCTATGTGAGCCCTTGGAATCGGCTCATTTTCCCCCCTCCCTCCCCGCTCTCCTCTCCCTCATGAACCCTCGATAATTTATAAATTATTATTTTGTCTTATCTTACACTGTCTGACGCCTCCCTTCACCCACTTTCCTGTTGTCCATCCCCTAGGGAGGAGGTTATATGTAGATCCTTGTAATCGGTTCCCCTTCCAACCCACCCTCCCAGTAAGGCCACTCTCAGCACTGGTCCTGAAGGGATCATCTGTCCTGGATTCCGTGTGTTTCCAGTTCCTATCTGTACCAGTGTATATTATCTGGTCTAGCCAGATGTGTAAGGTATGTTTCATCATTGCTACCCTGCACCCTGACAGGCTCATCTCCCCACCTCCTATAATGCTAACAAATTTTATAGAAGGCATGGGGTGAGGGAATAAAAAAATAAACCCTAAGAGTAAAACTGATTCAGGCAATAATTATCAATCAATGCTAAATCTAGAGGATCACCTTTTATAATAGGTTACTTCACATAATCTCAAAGTATTCCTCCACAAATTACTTAATAGTTAGAAAAATAACTAGATTTCAGAAACTGAAAACACAAACAAAAAACCCTAACCACAGTACTGGAAGCAATAGAGAAGTTTGGCAGAGTGGCGGGATACAAGATCAACAAACAGAAGCCCATCGGACTGTTATACACATCAGATAAGACCACAGAAGAGATAAAAAAGGTGGTACCCTTCACAAGAGCCAAACACAAATTGAAATATCTAGAGATATACCTGACTAAAAGAACAAAAGATCTATATGGGGAAAACTACATAACACTATTATAAGAAACCAAGAGTAACCTCAATAAATGCCAAGAATATCCCATGCTCATGGATTGGAAGACTCAATATACTCAAGATGTCAGTTCTGCCTAAGGCATTATATAAGTTTAATGCAATCCTGATACAATTACTCTCATCTTTCTTCAAAGAAATGGGAAAACTGATTACCAACTTCATATGGAGAGGGAAGAAGCCCAGAATCAGCAGGGAACTCCTCAAGAAGGACAAGGGGAGGGCTTGCGTTACCTGAGTTTAGCACATACTAGACAGCCACAGTTGTCAAAACCGCATGGTATTAGTAAATTGACAGATACTCAGACAAATGGAAAAGAACTGAAAACCCAGAAATAAAATCATCAGCAAACAGACAACTGATCTTTGACAAGGGCCCAAAAAAGGTGCAATGGGAAGCAGATAATATTGACCTGCAGAAAAACGAAGCAAGACACTTATCTCACTCCATGCACAAGAATAAACTCAAGGTGAATCACAGACTTTGAAGTTAAACCCCAAATTATTAAGGCCATCAATGAGGGAATTGGGACCAACTTAAGAACTTTGGCACAGGGAATACATAGGGTATCAGAAATAGGGAAGGACACAAACACAGAGGAGGCACAAATTGACAAATGGGATATACTGAAGATAAAACACGTGTGTACATCAAAAGAATTCACCAAGAGAGTAATAAGAGAGTCCACAGATTGGGAAAACATCTTTAGCAATGACACATCAGTCAAAGGCCTTATTACTAAAATCTACAATAGCTTCCAAAAAGAAAAAAACTAACTGCCCACTGAGGAGTGGGCAAAGGACCTGAACAGAAGTTCACAGGGGCAGAACTCCGAATGGCCAACAAACATATGAGAAAATGTTCCCGATCTTTAGCCATAAGACAAATGCAAATTAAAACAATGTGGTACCAGCTAACACCCTCAAAGATAGCCCAATTCAAAAAAATCAGAAAGCAACAAGTGTTGGAGGGGCTGTGGGGAGACTCTCATCCACTCTCATCCACTGCTGGTGGACCTTTAAGTATGTACAGCCACTATGGAAATCAATCTGGCGATATCTAAAATGGATGGAAATTGAGTTACCATACGACCCAGCAATC